>NW_005355410.1:1867760-1876710 GCF_000412655.1 Myotis brandtii | reverse complement strand
CTTATGGATCTGAGGAGTTGTAATCTGGATGGTCCCACTCTGACCACTGGGTACACTGGCACTTAGATCTCTAAGGAGGTACTAATTTAGCCTCTGCCTGAGGCTACTCAGCAGGAGCTATGGAGAGATCTTCAGATTCCTCTTCTGTGTTTGGGAGTTGGAGGTGCCCAGATGAGGCCCAGCTGTGAAGCAGTGCAAGCTGTTTTGGGGCCTTGGGCCTTCTTTTGGATGTTCTGGGTCTCTCTGACCCAGCTGCAGTTTGTTAGGTAATTTTAGATTGCAAAGGGCCAGGCCATTCATATGCAAAAGCCTCTGCTGGCAGCTTGGGTGGGGCGGGGTCTCAGGGAATCAACAGGGCGGAGCAAACAGCTATGGCTGATCCTCAGTCCTACCCTAAGAGGCCCCGGGTCTGTGTCCCGTGGTAATCACTGCGAGCACCTCTGAGAGAAAGCTGCCCTCGAGTTCCGCCCGATCCCAGACAGTCCAGTTTCTCCCCGTATGAGTCTGGGTCCCCAGAGACTCACCCAGAACTGGAGTTCAGAGCAGTTGGGAGCTGATTGAAAAAGACAACCGCGTCCTCAGTTGCCAGCCCTTTCAGTGCGCCCCCGTACCTTTGCACTTTACTTCCGCACCTCCTCTGAGTCTCAGTGTGCTTTTCTCTTTGCTTCTAGTTGTAGAATTTCCCCTCTGCCCGCCTTCCTGTGGTTCTGGATGATGTCCCTTTTGTCTTTTAGTTGTAATTTTGAAGTCGTTGTGTGAGGCAGCAATTTCAGGTGTTTACCTATGCCACCGTCTTGGTTTCTCCCAAATTTAATACTTTAATTATGTCAGTTGATTTTTCTGAATGTCTTGTTCTTTTGTTTGGAAATATATATGTATGATTTAAGTCACATTATGCATTCAGATATTATTAGGGAAGGTAGGTAACTCAGATTATCCTATTTTCAAATCATTTAAAAATTAAGTATTATATGTAACTATGATTTATGCATTTATAAACTTCTGTATTTACACTCAACTCTTGACTCTCTCAGGTGCAATCTCCTCTGAAGAAATAATTAAGTATGCACATAGGATTAGTGCAAGTAATGCTGTGTGTGCCCCACTGACCTGGGTTCCAGGTAAAAATACTTCTCTTTTTACTAGATATATGTGAAAATTCTTACATGACTGTACACTAAAATAGAGAAAAATATTTAGATATAGAATGTATTTAAATACAGAATTATGTAACATTTGCTACGTATTTTCACATTTTTAAAGTTTTATAAGTAAGAATGTAGGTCATTGGTTTTATTGGTTTGGTTTTCTACAAAGCTATTGGCACCAGGACCTGTGTTTGTTTTATTTTTATTTTTTAATAAATAATTTTAAAAGCACAAGTTAATTTGTGATGATTCTAAAGCTATAGATTTATATGCCTGTAAAACCCATGCTGGCCAGAAGCCAACTTTTTAGAGCCATTAGGATTTCCACAAATATTCCAGCCTGGGAAACAGACAATTCCAGCTATTAGGTGATAAAGATAGAGCACTGAGCGGCCCAATAGCAAACACACAGGACTGGGAAGAGCTGGAGTAAAAAAGACAGCAAAGGGAGTAACAAGCTGCAACTATATTAATAGACAATGGGTAAAACATAAGATGGAGACATTAAGGTAGAGCAGCAGCCTTGGGAGGAGTGGGAGATAGTTATCTCAACTTCAGTAATTCCTGATGGTATTTTGCCATACGAAGAAAACTCAGAGTAACTACATTGTTTGGGGTCAGTAACTGGAGTTTGTGAGAAATATTATCAAAAATTTGGTCCAAATCTGGCCCAGTTTTGATCTGCCCCAAACTATTTAGTATGCTTTTATGATTGGAAATAAAGATTACTCACCCCTGATACTCCACTGGAAAGTCAAAGAATTAGTCTTTAAATGACAAGATGAACGAGATTGGTTAGAAAAAAGTTTTAATTTAGATAGTTCTTCCAGTAAGCATTCAGTCCTTTCCATCAGAAAAAAAAAAAAGTGTCATGATCTGTTCTCCCTCAGATTATGTATCATTATTTTCATACTAAATAATGCAGTTAAGTTAGAAGAATCAAGATCATTTTAACTTTTTAAATTTGTCATTTTGAATTTTTGCTAAATTGACAAACTTTCATTTTTTTATATAGAGAATAGTATATTATAGTGAAGATTTAGAGAAGAAATAAAAATACATGTATTAAATATATTATCCTCTTAGTAACAATTGATAAGATGTCCTTCATATTTCAAAATTTAAAGTTTAGCTTGAGTTTTTCAAAATGAACCAATCGAATTAAAAGTCATCTGTTTTGGGTTTGGGTGTTTGTTATGTTTGTGTGTGTTTTTAGGGGACCCACGGAGACCATACCCAACGGATTTAGAGATGAGAAGTGGATTATTGGGTCAAATGAACAATCCTTCCACTAATGGTGTGAATGGTCATTTACCTGGAGATGCACTTGCGGCAGGCAGATTGCCAGGTAATATTAATTAAAAGAATGCTTTCAGACAGACTGAAGTTTTGGCTGTTGCACAAGTTTGAGGTACCAGATCCGATTCATTTTAATAGCTGTTTTCTGCCAGTTTATTCTGCTCTTTAGTTTAAGGACTGTTCTAGATGGAGGTTATGAAATTAGAATAAACTGACCTTTCTCTCATTTGTTAATATGCCATTTTTCTCAGGGATTGGGCTCTCTCTTATTATTTTTATTGTTCTAAACATTGGTTTTTAAAATTGTGAGACAGCCCTAGCTGATTTGGCTCAGTGGATAGAGCCCTGTGGACTGAAGGGTCCCAGGTTCGATTCCAGTCAAGAGCACATACCTCGGTTGCAGGCTCTTCCCCGGCTCAGGCCCTGGTTGGGGCACGTGCAGGAGACAAATAATCGATGTGTTTCTCTCATATCAATATTTCTCTCTGTCTTTCCCTCTCTGTTCCGCTTTCTCTAAAGCTCAATGGAAAAATATCCTTGGGTGAGGATTAAAAAATAATAAAAAAAATAAAATTGTGAGACGTACTGTATAAACAGTAAGAAATACATATTTTGAGTTTAAAGATGATAAAGTAGATACACTCCTAAAACACCCCAAGTTAAAATGAATAACAAAGCTTTTATAGGCTTTTAATAACTTTATGAAATATCATTTTTGTGAGACTTGGCTCAAGTTTTGCATATAGTATGGTTTGTGCTATTCTTGTATGTTACTTTATGTTTCCCATATGTTATCTTTTATAGAAGTGACTTGTTTTGATTTGGAAGAACATTTTAAAAGTTAAAAAAGGAAAATACTACCCTTTTCATCAGTCACTTAGTATTTTATTATTTTCCTCTGTTTTATTTATTTACATTGTTAAAAATGTGCTCTAAATATATATATATTTTTTCTTCTCTTTGTAAGGATGTCCCTGTGTTACTGAAAATGCTTTGTAAGCATTATTTTCGTTAATTATCTAAAGTACAAACTGGGAACTCACTGTGCATTAGTTTCCATGGATATCGCCTCATTTTTCTCTTTGTGATTTTGTTATGGAAAGGGGACCTGGCTGTTGGAGGATCTGCCTAGGCCAGCTGATAGTGTGTGGGTTTTTTACTTTGTGCAGGAAAAATTTCACAGCAGGAGTCCAGGTGAATTTTAGAGGACATTTAATAAAGGTGGGGAGTGAAACAAGAAAGGACTGGGGAAATGAGCCTAGGCTGGTCTGCTTTGGCTAAGAAGTCAGAGAAATGGGGGTCTTGGGGACAGGTTCAGGGGGTTGCCTGGGACGAACTGCTGCTGCCCATTGCTGCCCTGGTTGAAAGCCTCCTGGGATCCCTTAGAGTTTAGGAGATGCATGCCTGTGGAAGAAGAAGGGGTGGGGAGGTTCTGGTGTGCCCCTAGGAAGGAGAGCCAGTGCTGGGTCGTCTTGAGGTTTTTATCTCTCTTGCAGGCAGGAACCTTAGGGGAGGTCACAGGGGTGGGTTTCAACAGAATCTTCATCATTTTCTAGGTGTGCTCCTCAGGGTCATGGTCTTCACTGATTAGTCAGTGTCAGGGGAGGGGGTCGTTAGTCATGGCAGCTGGACCTGGTGTCACCCATCTGGTTTTGCTGCTTTTCTGGGTCTGGAACTGAAATACAACTGAGGCCTAGATGTTATCTCTGGGGAGGTGACCTTCTGTATCTGTAAATTGCTCTGTCAGTTTGTCCAGCTATCTGTCTCAGTTTCTGTGTTCCACTTGTTCTGGCTTAGTGGCCTCAGTTGTTCCATATCATATGCCAGGCAAGGTCTATTTAGGAGGCAGAAACCACACCAGCAGTGTGGACAAGGAAATTTTAAAGAATTAATAACTAGTATAGTAACAAGATACTAACTATTAAAGGAATAACAGCTATGGGGAGCAGCTACTACATCTAATAGCAAGTCAGTGTACCCAAGGTTCCTCCCACCCCCATCCCAAGGCCTACATTCATATCATGATGCCCTGAATAGAGGGGGTATAGCCATGGCCCACTGGATGGCAGAGAAGTTAGGTGTCACAGGCCAGAGCTGGCAAACAGGAAATTACCCACTAGAATTCCAGCAAGACTTGCTAGAAAGCTACCCTTTGGGGTAATGATGAAACTTTCCTGGGAAACCATCCTCTGGGACGCCACTGAAACTGTCTCGGAGGTGAGCACCACTTGTCCTGTACACCAGCCAGGCACAAGAGTAAGGAAAGCATCAGATCCAAGAGATGCTTTGGATAGAGACCCTCCAGTGCCCTCTACTGGCAAAGCTTAAAAGTGGCTGCTGGCAAGGGAGTAATATTTTTAGGATCAAGGGAGAAGAGTGGATTTGACGCTTAAAAGGCAGTTTAAACTTGTAATGCATAGTATAGTATACATTAACTATTTATAATGTATATAAAGAATATATAGAGTAATATGTCATCTAACATACAGGGTGGGGTAAAAGTAGATGTACAGTTGTTTGTATGGAAAGTAACACAAGAATCTATAATAACAAAAGGGCAATATGCTAATTAGACCAGATGTCTTCCCTACGTCATTCCTGACAAAGCTGGGGCGGGGCCGGGGGGGTGGGAGGAGCCAGCCCGGGTCCCAGGTGCCTGCCTGCAGCCGGAGGAAGGAAGCCCAGGTCCCAGGTACCAGAGGAAAGCCTCCAGGGGAAGGAAGGCCTACTCTTGCACGAATTTTCGTGCATTGGGCCTCTAGTAAATAATAAAAAATAACGTGTTGCGTACTCACACTGTACACCTATCTTTGCCTCACCTTGTATATGTACATACATCCATTGGTATAGCAAATAATGTGATTTGTAATTATGTTTTGCAAAAGAAAAATTATCTACTGACTATATAAATAGTTACTTATGATAAAGTATGACTTTTTAAAAATCAGAAGTTCTAGTTACTAAAACATTACTCTCTTCCTGGATAAATTGGATCTTTGTTAATTTGGCCAAATGAGTGTTTTGATTTCTAGCCTAAAAAAAATACTTATTTCAAAATAATTGCATGGAGGGAAGAGTTATCTAGAAGTAAATAATCACTAGTAGATTCTTACATGTGCTTCTTTCTTTTCTCTAGATGTCCTTGCTCCACAGTATCCCTGGCAATCAAATGATATGGCAATGAATATGTTACCACCAAATCACAGTAATGACTTTTTGTTGGAACCTCCAGGGCATAATAAAGAAAATGAAGATGATGTAGAGGTTATGTCAACAGACTCCTCAAGCAGTAGTAGTGACTCTGATTAAAAAAGCATACCGAATTGAATATTGTAGAGTTCTGTTTCTTAAACAATAGCAAACCTGTAAAAAAAAAGGTAATATTGGCCATAGTGGAATTGTGCAGCCCATTAAAAATTACAGCAGATTTACTTTTTAAAGCCAAAAATCATGATTTTAGTTCTAAACCATTTGTTGAATATTTAGAGAATTATCAAAATTTACTGTTGGGCCCTAGCTGGTTGCTCAGTGGTTAGAGCATTGGCCCATGGACTGAAGGGTCCCAGGCTCAATTCTGGTCAAGGGCATGTACCTTGGTTGCAGGCTCGATCCCCAGCCCCAGGCAGAGCGTGTGAGGGAGGCAAATAATCGATGTGTCTCTCTCACATAGATATCTCTGTCTCTTCCCCTCCCTTTCACTCTCTCTAAAAATCAATGGAAAATATCCTTGAGTGAGGATTTAAAAAAGAAAAATTATTGTTGGGAAAAAAGATTATTCAATTCAGTGCCTTCTCACCCTGTTCTAGTTTAGTTGTGTTGGACTTGTACATAGTAGTTCCAGAAATAAGATTTGAGGTAAAGACCCATGTATATATCACTAATAGGCTTCCTGGAATTATTTAGAAAAAATTTTTTTTTAAAGGCAGCATATCACAGAATGTGCTCATATCAAAATATCAAAAACCCTACTGAAAGTGAAGGTTGTCAGCTTCTGTCACAGGAACAGGAAAAATGTCTCCATTTGTACTATTTGTAATTATTGTAATTTTTAAAAATAAACTAACTTGTTTATACTGTTTATGCGTGTTTTAATTTAAACTACTTCCAGTGTAATTTAGAAAATTATTTCTGTAAATCCAGTTGCATTTTATACATTCTTAGGTAGAATTCTGGAGGGTGAATGAACGAGATATAATAAATAGTGATCACAACTAGTGGGTTTCTCAAAGGCCCACACTGACATTCTTTTTGGAAGAAAAAGAATAAAGTGTTTTTTAAAAAATAATTTTTTAAAACTTGATCTTAAAAAAGATTTTAGAATGTATTTTATCTCAGTTCAATTTTTTTACCTTTGTATTAATAAGAATTTGCTTTAGCTTTTTACAAAGATGGCGCCAAAAGCTAAGAAGGAAGCCCCTGCCCCTCCCATAAGCCGAAGCTAAAGCAAAGGCTTTGAAGGCAAAGAAAGCAGTGTTGAAAGGTGTCCACAGCCACACAAAAAAGAAGATCCACACGTCACCCACCTTCCGACAGCCAAAGACACTAAGGCTCCGGAGGCAGCCTACATATCCTCAGAAGAGCGCACCCAGGAGAAACAAGCTTGACCACCATGCCATCATCAAATTCCCCCTGACTACCGAGTCAGCCACGAAGAAGATAGAAGACAATAGTACACTGGTGTTCATTGTGGATGTCAAGGCCAATAGCACCAGATCAAACAGGCTGTGAAGAAGCTCTATGACATTGACGTGGCCAAGGTCAACACCCTGATCAGGCCTGATGGCAAGAAGAAGGCATATGTTCGACTGGCTCCTGACTATGATGCTTTGGATGTTGCCAACAAAATTGGGATCATCTAAACTGAGTCCAGCTGCCTAATTCTAAATAGAAAAATTTTACACTGTAAAAAAAAAAAAGCTTTAATGACATGCCAAAATATGTAAATTACAGTCATGTAATGTCCATTACAGAGTCTATAATAAAATATTAGCTGGTTAATTTTAAATAAATTATACAACAGCCAAGGAAAAGAAAAGAGGGTGAAGAGAGTTGAAGTAAATACAGCAAAATCTTGGTGCTTGTTGAATCTGGGTGTAGGGTATATGGAAGTTTATTGTACTGTTTTCTACTTCTGATATGTTTGAAATTTTTCATGTTATTTTGTTTTCCACATCAGAAGTTCTCCTCATACCCTGTTTTCAAATGCCAGGGAATGGGAAAGTTTGAACTTGGTTCTAAGAGATAGCTTAGATGCTGCCAAAGCTCCAATTTAAGGATGCTGGGCATGGAAAGAGTGTATGGGAACCCATGACACCAAGTGTTTATGGATTCTATTGCAGTTCTGTAAGCTGTGAGATTTAGGTCACCCATTAGTTTAGTTTGCTAAGGCTGCCATAACAAAATAACAGATTAGTGGCTTAAACAACAAATTCATTTTCACACACTTCTGGAGACCAGAAGTCACCTTCTTGCTGTGTCTTCACATGGCCTTTTCTCTGCACCCAACAGCCCTGGTGTCCCTTGTGTGTCCAAATCACCTCTTTTTATAAGGACAACAGATTGGATTAGGGCCCACCCTAATGGTGTCATTTTAACTTAATCACCCCTTTAAAGGTCTTATCTCCAAATATAGTTACATTTTGAGATACTGAGGGTTAGGGTTTAACATATGAATTGGGGGGGGGGGCGATTCAGCCCATAAGAGCCTGTGTAAACTATTAACTAAATGTGTAATGGATGTTTATCCTCTAAGATATTTCCTTTTTTATTTGATACATGTGTTGGCATGTTGAGGTCCCTTATATACCAATATATATAATATACTTAAGACCATTTTAACTGAATTTGGCTAATATTTAAGTTAACAAGTATTTTTGTTGTATCTGCAACTTAAATGTTTTTCCACAATTTTTATAAGACTAAATCTGATCATGATATATCTCTCTGATTAGAATGTATGGGAAAGTGATTTTCTTTTTTTTTTCTTTTTTTTTTTTATAGCAAAGATGGAGATTTATTGAAGAACAAGTACAGACTCCCACGTAGGGAGTGGGAAGAGTCCCACAGAACTGATTCCCAAGTAGGGAGGGGGAAAAGGGTTCCACAGAACTGACTCCCATGTAGGGAGGGGGAAGAGTCCCCGGAAAGTGATTTTCTTATAAACAACTTGACCTTTTGGCCATTTAAAGGAGTTTGTTGCCACACAGTTGTTACTTAAATTTCTTAAGGCCTATTTGCCCCTAAATCTTTTGCTGAAACCTCTTAAAGTGTCTTAACTGCCTTACCTTCTGATATATAGAATCAAATATTAGCATTAGAGATCATATGGCATAGGTTTCAATTACCCTTCATCTCGCATTGACTGATTGGTTGCTATATTGAAAAGGTTTCTTGGGCCAATCAGGTCAGTCAGTAAGAAGGAATATTTGCCATACTGGATGTGGTCTAGTGCCCCCATAGCCATCTCACCTCCTCCCCACTTCTCCCCTGCCCACCCCCCCACC
>NW_005355410.1:1849326-1867630 GCF_000412655.1 Myotis brandtii | reverse complement strand
TCCTCGACTTTATGGCGGGGGGGAGAAAGATAATAATCACATAAACGAATAAAACAAATCCAGATATTGCTAAGTATAAAAAAAAAAAGTAAAAGGGACTGCATACTAAATCCAACACATTTCAAACTCCTTGCTTCCCAAAGGAAGGTAAAAAATGCCTCCAAAGAGTTGTATAAGGGGTCAGAAAGGTATTAAAAGACAAATACCCTTCTGGGGGAGATGGGGGAGGGTGGAGGTAGGCAAAGTGGGGTGGGGAAGGGGGACCCTGCAATAATAACGTTAAAATAATTTTTAATTTAAAAATGTAAAAATAGACAAATACACATGAGGGTTAATTTTAAAATATGATTAAAGGACAAAAATGTTATAATCAAACATATGATCTCATGAAGTGTAATCCAAAGTCTGCATAAATCTTTAAACAAAAACAAATGCCATGCTTTTAGATGGCTGCTTTTTCCATTGAAAAAATCATCTGATCCTGGAGTACTGAAAGGAACAGTCAGACTCACTTACATGGTGCATATTTCAAAATGATCAAGTCAACCCTGTTTAGGGGTTGTTGTGTACAGCAAATCAGAAAAGAACCATCTTTGTACCCCAGGAATAAATCCCACTTGATCATGATGTATGATCTTTTAAATGTATGCTAAATTCAGTATGCTAATATTTTGTTGAGGATTTTTGTATTTCTGTGGTATCAATTCTCACTTTTCCTCTTACATACATTTCTGATTTTATTTGGGCCTTCCTCTTTTTTTTTTTCTTAATTTTTTTTATTGCTTAAAGTATTACAAAGGGTATTACATATGTGTCCTTTTTTTCCCCGCCCTTGACAATCCCCTGGCCTCCCCTACCCCCCAGTGTCTTATGTCCATTGGTTTTGCTTATATGCATGCATACAAGTCCTTCGGTTGATCTCTTACTCCCCTCCCTTCTGCCCCCCAACCCTCTCTGGCCTTCCCACTGCAGTTTGACAATCAGTTTGAGGCAGCTCTGCCTCTGTATCTATTATTGTTCAAAAGTTTGTAATGGTCTTTATTATCCATGAATGAGTGAGATCATGTGGTATTTTTCCTTCATTGACTGGCTTATTTCACTTAGCATAATGCTCTCCAGCTCCATCCATGCCGTTGCAAATTGTAAGAGTTCCTTCTTTTTTACAGCAGCATAGTATTCCATCGTGTAGATGTACCACAGTTTTCTAATCCATTCATCTACTGATGGGCACTTAGGCTGTTTCCAGATCTTAGCTATGGTGAATTGTGCTGCTATGAACATATGGGTGCATATATCCTTTCTGATTGGTGTTTCTGGTTTCTTGGGATATATTCCTAGAAGTGGGATCACAGGGTCAAATGGGAGTTCCATTTCCAGTTTTTTGAGGAAACTCCATACTGTCTTCCATAGTGGCTGCACCAGTCTGCATTCCCACCAGCAGTGCACAAGTGTTCCTTTTTCTCCACATCCTCTCCAGCACTTGTCGTTTGTTGATTTGTTGATGATAGCCATTCTGACAGGTGTGAGATGGTACCTCATTGTTGTTTTGATTTGCATCTCTCGGATGATTAGTGACTTTGAGCATGTTTTCATATGTCTCTTGGCTTTCTGAATGTCCTCTTTTGAAAGGTGTCTATTTAGATCCTTTGCCCATTTTTTGATTGGATTGTTTATCTTCTTTTTGTTAAGTTGTATGAGTTCCCTATAAATTTTGGAGATTAGGCCCTTATCAGATATGACGTTGGCAAATATGTTTTCCCACGCAGTGGGTTTTCTTGTTGTTTTGTTGATGGTTTCTTTTGCTGTGCAGAAGCTTTTTATTTTGATGTAGTCCCATTTGTTCATTTTCTCTTTAGTTTCAACTGCCCTAGGAGCTGTATCAGTGAAGAAATTGCTTTGGCATATGTCTGAGATTTTGTTGCCTTTGGATTCTTCTAGAATTTTTATGGTTTCCTGTCGTACATTTAAGTCCTTTATCCATTTTGAGTTTATTTTTGTGTATGGTGTAAGTTGGTGGTCTAGTTTCATTTTCTTGCATATATCTGTCCAATTTTCCCAACACCATTTATTGAAGAGACTATCTTGGCTCCATTGTATGTTCTTGCCTCCTTTGTCAAATATTAATTGAGCATATTGGTTCGGGCTAATTTCTGGACTCTCTATTCTATTCCACTGATCTATATGTCTGTTCTTGTGCCAGTACCAGGCAGTTTTGAGAACAGTGGCTTTGTAATACAGCTTGATATCTGGCATTGAGATCCCACCTACTTTGTTCTTTCTCAGGATCGCTGCAGCTATTCGGGGTCTTTTTTTATTCCAGATGAATTTTTGGAGAGTTCGTTCTAGATCTTTGAAGTAGGCCATTGGTATTTTAATGGGAAGTGCGTTGAATTTATAGATTGCTTTGGGTAGTATGGACATTTTAATGATGTTGATTCTACCAATCCAAGAACATGGTATGTTCTTCCATCTCTTTATGTCTTCCTCTATCTCTTTTTTTAACGTCCTGTAGTTTTCTGAGTAGAGGTCTTTTACCTCTTTAGTTAAGTTTATTCCTAGGTATCTTAATTTTTTTGGTGCGATGGTAAATGGGATTGTTTTTCTAATCTCTCTTTCTGAAAGTTCACTATTGGTGTATAGAAATGCCTCAGATTTCTTGGGGTTAATTTTGTATCCTGCTACATTGCCAAATTCATGTATTAAGTCTAGTAGTTTTTTGATGGAGTCTCTAGGGTTTTGTATGTATAATATCATGTCGTCTGCAAATAAGGACAGTTTTACTTCCTCTTTTCCAATTTGGATGCCTTTTATTTCTTCTTCTTGTCTAATTGCAATGGCTAATACTTCCAGTACTATGTTGAACAGGAGTGGTGAGAGTGGGCATCCCTGTCTTGTTCCTGTTCTTAGGGGAAATGGTGTTAGTTTTTGTCCATTGAGTATGATGTTGGCTGTGGGCCTGTCATATATGGCTTTTATTATGTTGAGGTATGATCCTTCTACTCCCACCTTGCTGAGAGTTTTTATCAAAAATGGGTGTTGGATTTTGTCAAATGCTTTTTCTGCATCAATTGATATGACCATGTGGTTTTTTTCTTTCAATTTGTTTATGTGATGTATCACGTTTATTGATTTGCGGATATTGTACCATCCTTGCATCCCTGGGATAAATCCTACTTGGTCATGGTGTATGATCTTTCTGATGTACTGCTGGATCCGATTTGCTAAGATTTTGTTGAGGATTTTGGCATCTATGTTCATGAGGGATATTGGCCTGTAATTCTCTTTCATTGTGTTGTCTTTACCTGGTTTTGGTATTAGGGTGATGCTGGCTTCATAGAATGAGCTTGGAAGTGTTCCTTCCTCTTGAATTTTTTGTAGTAGTCTGAGGAGGATAGGTTTTAGTTCTTCCTTGAATGTTTGGTAAAACTCCCCTGTGAAGCCGTCTGGTCCTGGGCTTTTGTTTGCTGGAAGCTTTTTGATGACTGCTTCAATTTCTTCCATAGTTATTGGCCTATTGAGATTTTTAGATTCTTCCTGATTGAGTGCTGGAATGTTGTATTTTTCTAGGAATTTGTCCATTTCCTCCAGGTTGTCTAGTTTGTTGGAGTAGAGCTGTCCATAGTATTTTTTAACAATCATTTGTATTTCTGTGGGGTCTGTTGTTATTTCGCCTCTATCGTTTCTGATTTTGTTTATTTGGGTTCTCTCTCTTTGCTTCTTGGTGAGCCTGGCTAGAGGTTTGTCAATCTTGTTTATCCTTTCAAAGAACCAGCTCTTGGTTTCATTGATTTTCTGTATTGTTTTTTTGGTCTCTATGTCATTTATTTCTGCTCTAATCTTTATTATCTCCTTCCTTCTGCTCACTCTGGGGTTTTCTTGTTGCTCTCTTTCTAATTCTTTGAGTTGAAGAGTTAGATGATTTACTACCATTTTTTCTTGTTTTTTGAGATAGGCCTGTAGAGCTATAAACTTCCCTCTCAGGACTGCTTTCATTGTGTCCCATAGGTTTTGGATTGTTGTGTTTTCATTGTCATTAGTTTCCAGGATGTTTTTAATTTCTTCTTTGATCTCATTGGTAACCCAATCAATATTTAATAACATGCTATTCAGCTTCCAAGTGTTTGAGTATTTTGGGTTGTTTTTATTGTAGTTTATTTCTAATATTATGCCATCATGGTCTGAGAAGATGCTTTTTATGATTTCAATCTTCTTGAATTTGGGGAGACTTTGCTTGTGACCCAATATGTGGTCTATTTTTGAATCTGTCCCATGAGCACTTGAGTAGAATGTATATTCCGCGGCTTTGGGGTGAAGTGTTCTGAAGATGTCTATTAAGTCCATCTGATCTAGTGAGTCATTTAGGATTGCTGTTTCTCTGCTGATTGTTTGTCTAGAGGACTTATCCAGTGATGTCAGTGGTGTATTAAAGTCCCCTACTATGATTGTATTGTTGTCGATCTCTCCTTTGATATCTTCCAGGAGGTTTTTTATGTATTTGGGTGCTCCTGCATTGGGTGCATATATGTTTACCAGGGTTATATCTTCTTGTTGTATTGATCCCTTTAGTATTATGAAGTGGCCTTCCTTATCTCTTGTTATGGCCTTCACTTTGAGGTCTATTTTGTCTGATATAAGTATTGCTACCCCAGCTTTCTTTTCCTTTCCATTTGCCTGAAAGATATTTTTCCATCCCTTCACTTTCAGTCTGTGTGAGTCCCTTCTAATGAGGTGGGTCTCTTGTAGACAGCAGATGTATGGGTCATGTTTTTTTATCCATTCAGCCACTCGATGTCTTTTGGTTGGAGCATTTAGTCCGTTTACGTTTAAAGTTATTATTGAAAGGTACTTGTTTATAGCCATTTCTTTTTGTGTGTGGCTGTTTTCTTTCTGAGCTTTTTATTCCTTCTTTTTACACCAGTCCCTTTAGCATTTCTTGCATTGCAGGCTTGGTGGTGATAAACTCCCTTAGCCTTTTTTTGTCTGTGAAGCTTCTTATTTCCCCTTCAATTTTGAATGATAGCCTTGCTGGATAGAGTATTCTTGGGTTCAGTCCTTTGCTTTGCATCACTTTGTAAATTTCTGTCCATTCTTTTCTGGCCTGATGTGTTTCTGTTGAGAAATCATTTGATAATCTAATGGGAGATCCCTTGTATGTAACTTTCCGTCTCTCTCTTGCAGCCTGTAAGATTCTCTCTTTGTCCTGAACATTTGCCATGGTAATTATGATGTGTCTTGGTGTGGGTCTTTTCGGGTTCACCTTGTTTGGGACTCTCTGTGCTTGTGTGACTTTTTTCTTCCCCACTTCAGGGAAGTTTTCTGATATTATTTCTTCGAGTAGGTTTTCTAATCCTTGTTCATCTTTCTGTTGTTCTGGCACCCCTATTATTCGTATGTTGTTTCGTTTCATGTTGTCCCAAAGCTCCCTTAGGCTCTCCTCCTGTCTTTTAATTTTTTTCTCCAATTGCAGTACAGTTTGGGTGTGTTTTGCTTCCTTGTCTTCTAATTCACTAATTCGGTCCTCCGCTTCTCCTAGTCTACTGTTGATGCTTTCAATGGTGTTTTTTATTGCAGCTATATCGCTCTTCATTTCTTCTTGGGTCTTGCATAAGTTATTGATTTTTTCATCTGTTTCTTCTTGCTTCTTGCATAAGTAGTTGATTTTTTCCTCCATCCGGTTTATGCACGCTAGGACCCTTATTCTGAATTCTTTTTCTGTCATGTTGCATGCCTCTGTCTCACTTAGCTGCTTTTCTGGCGAGTCCTCCTTTTCTTTCCTTTGGGGGTTTCTTTGCCTACCCATGTTTGATCTCACTGACATATCTAGATGTTGAGTCGTTCAGTGGCTGCTCCCTGGGTGGCAGTGGCTCCTTGGGCTGTGGTTGCTCCTTGGGTGGTTGCGGTAGCAGCTGCTCCTCAGTTGGCAGCAGCTCCTCTGGTGGGTGTTGTTCACAGCTGTGGTGGCTCTTCTGGCTGGTGGGGGGAGGCTTCACGTACAGCTGCTGTTCCTCAGACAGAGGGTGTGGTGATCAGGAGGCTGCTGTTGCTTGGATCTGCTTAGTCCTGCCAGGTATTTAGGAGAGTGTTGAATTTCCCTGTGATACACTGTTCCTCCGTGTTGTAAATCACAGTCCTGATTTTAAAGCAGGCCGTATTTGTGATCCAGACTGCCTTAATTTGTGTTCACCTAAGAGTCAGTTTGTGGCTCAGCCTCTGGGTGGCAGTGTTTTGGGGTTGGCCTCTGAGGCTATACAGCTTCTCTACTTAAAACTGGTTTGGGGAGGTCAACTGCCCAGAGCTGGTTCTTAAATAATCGTTACCCTGCTCTGCGTTTTTGGTGAGACTGAAAGTTCCTCTATAGGCCAGACCCTGGTAACTCCCAGGGACTAATCAGATTATTTTAATCCTTTATCTCGTACAGGGAAGAATCTGGGTGTGGCTGAGCTCCTTGCCTGGGGGGTGGGGCGAGGAATTCCACCCTCTGGAGAGAATGGCTGCCCCAGTCCTGGGCCCAGGGGTGTCTCAGCACTCAATTCGCTGCCACCTCTCCTGGCCCCCTCTCCCCCCTCAGTCTCTCCCCAGATTCCACTCGTCCGCACCTTCTCCCTCTCTTCAGCACAGGTGTGTGTCTGTATCCGAACTGTCCTATGAGCAGGGTTCAGTGAAAACAAAGAAACAAACAAACGCCGGCCGGCCGCGGATAACGCTCCTCTCTTACCGGCACTGCATGATCTGGTCAGCTCCTCAGGCTGTCCACTTTAGGCTCAGTCCTCCGTAATCACAGAATCCAAATCTCAAATCCCCCGGTGCCAGGAATCCCGAGGAACTCCTTTCCCAAGTCAGGGGCTGTGTCTGTCCCAAGAGACGCGGCTGTCTGCCACGCGGTCTCCCTCCGACCCTCTGGGCTCAGAGTTCTGGCAAAACTGGGCCTTCCTCTTTATGAGTCTGGTTAAACATTTATCAATCTTGTTTATCTTTTCAAATGAGCTCTTTCATTAATCTTTTATATTATTTAGATGCTATTTTGTCTATTTCCACTTTGATCTTTATTATTTCCATGCTTCTACTCACTTTAGGTTTTGTTTTTCTATTCCTAGTTTCTTTAGGTGTTACATTACATTGTTTAATTCCTGTTTTTCTTGTTTCCTGAGGGAAACCTGTATTGCTATGAATTTCCCTCTTAGGACTGCTTTCTCTATGTCCCATAGATTTTAGATTGTATTTTTATTTTCATTTGCATCAAGGTATCTTTGATTTCTTCTTTGATCTCATTAACCCACTTATTGTTTAGTAATGTGTTTTTAGCCTTTATGTGTTTGTGTTTTTCAAGGTGTTTTTTTTTCCTTTTAATTTTTAGTTTCATACCATTGTGATCAGAGAAGATGCCTGATATGATTTAAATCTTCTTAAATTTATTTAGACTTGTTTTGTGGCCTAACATGGTCTATCCTGAAAAATGTTCCAAGTGCACTTGAAAAGAATGTATATTCTGCTACTCTGGAGTGAAATACTCTAAAAATATCAATTAAATCCATCTGGTGTGTCATTAAATGTGTGTCTTTCTTTGTTGATTTTCTGTCTGAAAGATCTAGCCATTGATATCAATGGAGTGTTAAAGTTCCCTCCTCTACTATATTACTATTAATCTCTTTCTTTATGTCCATCAATATTTGCTTTATATGTTTAGGTACTTCTAATTGGGTTCATAAATGTTTACAAGTTATATGTTCTTGTTGGATTGATCTATTTGTCATTATGAAATGTCTTTGTTTCTTATAGCCTTTCTTTTAAAGTTTATTTTGTCTGATATAGGTATTGCTACCCCAACTTTGTTTTTTTTTTAATTTGCATGATATATCTTTTTCCATCCCTTTACTTTGTCTGAATGTCTTTTGATCTGAACTGGGTCTCTTGTAGATAGCATTTATATGGCTCTTATTTTTTTATTGGAGCATTTAATCCATTTACATTTAAAGTTATTATTGATAGTTATATAGTTATTGCCATTTTATTATTCATATTTGTGCGCCTTTAAAAATTTATTCTTCTTAAAGAAGTCCCTTTAACATTTTTTGTTATACTGATTTGGTGGTAATGAACTTCTTTAGGTTTTTCTTGTCTGAGAAACACTTTATCTTTCCTTCAATTTTAAATGATAAACTTGCTGGGTAGAGCAAACTTGGTTCTTGCTTTTCTTCACTTTGAGTATTTCCTGCCAATCGCTTCTGCCTTGAAATCAGCCGACAGTCTTATGAGAGGTTCCTTCTTGGTCACTGTTTTTCTCTTGCTGTTTTTAAGATTATCTCTGTCTTTAATCTTTGGCATTTTAATTATGATGTGCCTTGGTGTGGGCCCTTTTGGGTTCCTTTTGTTTGGGACTCTCGGCACTCACTGGACTTGTATTTTTCCTTCATAAGGTTAGGGAGATTTTCAGTCATTATTTCTTCAAATAGGTTTTCAATCCCTTGCTCTCTTCCTGCTACTCCTATGATGTGGGTATTGTTTCACTTGATGTTGCCAAAGATCCCTTAAACTACCTCATTTTTTGTTGTCGTTTTGGGTTTTTGGTTTTTTGTGTTGTTTTTTTTTTTTGCTGCTCTGATTGGATGTTTTCTGCTATTTTGTCTTCCAAGTTGCTGATTCAATTTTCTGCTTCATCTAATCTGTTGATCTCTTCTAGTGTATTATTCATGTCAGTTATTGTATTCTTTATTTCTGACTGGTTCTTTTTCTAGTTTATATGTCATTTTTTATGTTTGCTATCTCTTTACTGAAGTTCTCACTCAGTTCCTTGAGCATCCTTTTAGCCATTATTTTGAACTCAGTATCTTGTAGATTGCTTGCTTCTGTCATTTAGTTTTTCTTCTGGGGATTTCTCCTGTTCTTTCATTTGGGGCATGTTTATTTGCCTCCCCATTTTGGCTGCCTTTCTTTGTTTCTATAGATGTGCTATGTCTCCCAGTCTTGGTAGGTCGGCCTTAGGCGGTAGGTGTCTGGGGCCCAGTGTGGCAGTCTTCCTGATCCACCTGAGCTAGGTACTCCAGGAATTTCCCTTGTGTGGGTTGTGTGTGCCCTCCTTTATAGTTGAGCCTTGGTTACTGTTGGCATGTCCATGGCTGAGGTTGACTCCCAGGCTGTTTGGCTGTGAGGTTTGGCCACTGTATGAGCTGCTTTGGAGGGGCTATGCAGGGGCCTGACCCCAAAATCAGAATTTGCCACAGTAGGGTCTGTTGCCTGTTGAGGCCTCCCTTAGGGTGTGCCACTTGTGGAGATAACTGGGTGGTGTTCTATTGTGGTCTGAGGCCAGACCTCAGGTGTTTTGGTTCTGGAGCTTCTTGGGAAGGACTCTGATGCAGGTCAATTTTAGATGCTGCCTATGACCAATTCATGGTTAGGAGGGGCTAAGCTTGGAACCAAGGCCAGCTACCACCAGTACTGGGCCTGGAGCAAGTTAGCAAAAACCCAAGGCATCCTGAGACCCACTGCTGCATGCTGGTTGCCTATTAGGCTTACCCACTGAAAGCCTCAGATAATACATGAGTTGCATGCATGAGGCAGGTCCTCAAGGAATTATTCACCAGGTAGGAATGAGTAGTGTTCACCAGGTTAATACAGACTCAAACTCAGCACCAGTGCTGGATCTGAGGCCACTCAGAAAAAGTCTCAAGTTCACCAAGGCAACTGCCTGGGGCCTGAAGATCTTTGTGGTGAGATGGGGTCTAAGGGTGGGGTTAGTAGAGTTCACCAAGCTATAGGAGATTAGATTTGGCCATGTGGTGGGAGGGCTCAACACAGGAAATGTGGCACCTATCAGCCATGTGAGAAGTAGGGCAACTAAAGCCACACAACTCAAGTTTTTCCCTGTGTGGTTCTGGCACCCCCATGCCATTCACCAGAATTCATGAATTTTTATTTTAAAGACTGAAATGTGGACCCAGACTGGTTCCTCCTGACAGGGCTGTTGGCTGTGTGGGAATATAGTAATGCAGAGACGCACGGAGTTGTCAGGGTGGAGCTAGTGTGCCTCACCAGTCTAATGCTGTGTGGGGGAAGTACTCAAACCAGGAAAGATTGTGCCCATGGGCCATGAGTGAGGAGGACTCAACAGTGTCATTGGAGGCTCTCTCCAGCCCTTGCTCTGAAAGCACACCACTCAAGTTTCTCCTTGTGAATCTGGCACTGCTCCAAGCTGATGTCGGAGCTGAGGGTGAGTGGCTGCAAGTTCCTGGGCTATCCCTTTAAGGTGATACCTGGTTTTCTAGTAGCCTTCCATCTCACCTGGGCAGATAGAATCCCCACTGATTTTCACAGCCAGATGTTATGTGGGCTCGTCTTCCCAGCACTAGTGTTTTGAATTGCAGAGCCCACCTAGGACTGAGACTCATCACTCCTCAGGGGGGACCTCTGCAGCTGCAATATCCTTCCAAATTCTCAACTGCCACACATGGGTGTGGGGTCAGCCCATTTCACAACTCTGCCCCTCCTACCAATCTCAACATAGCTTCTTCTGTATATACTGTAGTTGCATGACTTCTGTTCAGCTAGTCTTCAGATGGTTATCCAGATTGATTGTTTTATAATTTAGTTGTAATTTTGAAGTGGTCCTAGAAGCCAAATGCAGCTTTCCCCTACTCTGCCATCTTGGATGAGAATCTGCAGCTTATTTTATACATGAATAAAGGAGAAGAGCTAAGGAAGATATATGGGACACACTGGTGGTAGATTAATGAGGTGGGAGAAAGCATGGGGGTGAAAAACTCCAGGCAGCACAGAGGAAGGAACTACTGAAGTGAGGTATGAAAACTAGTAAGGCTCTGCTAAGGCAGATTGAGAGTGTGGGTGACATTCAGTTCAGAAGGAGCTGCAGACACTCCAGAAAGAAGGCATAAAGCAGCATGGTACACTTGAGAAAGCACTAGAAAATATGCCTGAGTGTAGTGTGTGGGAAAGTGATGGAGGTATGATGGGAAAGTCAGTCTAGGGAAATTATGAAAGACTTTGTATGTAAGGTTAAGAATTTTATCCTACAGGTGATGGGGAACTCCAAAAGAAGTTTGAATAGACATGACCAAATTTATGTTTTTGAAAAGTCACTCTTAGGAGTAATGTCAAAAATAAGTCAGAGGGTTAAGGTGGTAAATTTTGTTATGTATATTTTATGTCAATCAGTTAATGAATGGGTAAAGATGCAGAAACAGTCTGCAAAAAAATAAAATAAATAATGAAGATCTGGACCAGGAGAGAGGCAGCTGGGACAATGTAATGGGGATGGATTCGACAGATATCCAAGAAATAGAAGGGCCCTAACCGGTTTGGCTCAGTGGATAGAGCGTTGGCCTGCAGACTGAAGAGTCCCAGGTTCGATTCTGGTCAAGGGCATGTACCTTGGTTGCGGGCACATCCCCAGTAGGGAGTGTGCAGGAGGCAGCTGATCGATGTTTCTCTCTCATCGATGTTTCTAACTCTCTATCCTTCTCCCTTCCTCTCTGTAAAAAGTCAATAAAATATATATTTTAAAAAAAGAAAGAAATAGAAGGGAGAAGACAGAGTGACTGCTGCATGTGGGGAAAGGGAATGTAAATTTGAGCAACTCAGCAGATGGTAAAGTCATTCCCTCAGAGGAAATTCAGTTTGAAATATATCAAGTTAGAAGGACATGGGAAATCTCAGGTAGAGATGACTGGTGTGTGATTGGGTCTGGAGCTTAGAAAAAAAGTCTGAGCTATAGGTAATGTTGTTTGAAGAGTCATCAAAGAATAGGTGAAAAGTAAGTCTGCAAAGAAGAAAGAATAGAGGACAGGAATATCAGGTCAAACTGAAGCTGGTTACAAGCTGCGCTTGCTTCCTACTTTGTTCCTTTGCCCATAAATTGTTCTGAAAAATAAGATGAATGATACATCATTGCATCTTAAGCTATTAAGCAATATTATGCAAAAAGCCAAATACTGAAACATTTCAAACATAAAAATACAGGGAAATCTAGAATGAAAATTTGCTGGATTAAGTAAGTATGATGGGTTTAACTTACAGTATAAATATTATTAACCACCTATCACAGTACTTGGCACACAGTAGATGCAAAATAAATGTTTATGGAGGACCTTAAGTATGAACTTCCATATTTAGTTTCTTGGAGTCCATAAAATGGGAAGCTTGGTAAACACTTTTAAGCAATGGGTACTGTTATCATTAACTTGCATTTTTCATAAACACTACTCACATGCAGTACTGACTTCTATGTACAGCATAGATAAAATAAATATTTAACATAAAATACAGAGGTAGTGTCAATATGTGATTTTATGTTGGAAGAAGACAATGTGTTTTTTCATCCATCTGTTTTATGGATGACTCCCTGAGCTTTACTTCTCCACAATCCTGGACTAACATGGCCCTTGGTGCCTCAAAGAAGGAAATATTTCTTTTGAAAGTATTTGGCTTATTTGGAAAGCTGGCAGTAAAGATCACAGAGTTTCTCTTTCAAGTAGATCTAAGGGAGGCTGCATTCACGTCATGCTCCACTAGGATGCCTTTTGATAGGATGTAGCCAGAGTGAGTACTGGAGCACTTGCCTATCTTAGGATAGAGGCCATCTCAGGGCTTGATTTAGCAAATAGATGAAGAGGTCTTTCAGACTCCCCAGTGTCCTGGCAGAATGAAGTATACTTCAGGAACTCCAGCTGACATTTAATTTTATGTGAACATTGCTAGTAGTCAGCATTGTTTTTTTCTAATAAAGGAAATTCTCAAACCATCTAATAGTTAACTGTTTACTTAAGAGTTCTAAATCCTGCTCCATTCATTCACTCATTTACAGAAATATTTACCAAGTGATTACTGGATACCAACTGAGAATATTAGATGTTGAGGTAAATGCAATTCCCTTCTAATATAAAACTCTTATCTTTTTTTTTTTCCCTTTAAATAAGAGTTTGGGTTAGTTTTTCCTTTCCATTGTAATAAACCTTCATGTCTAGTTGGGTTAAAAATCAATCAATAAATAAAAACCTCCCAAGCTCCTCATTCTATCTACTAAAAATTTAAAGTAGCCCTCGCCGGTTTGGCTCACTGGATAGAGCGTCGGCCTGGTGACTGAAGAATCCCGGGTTCGATTCCGGTCAAGGGCATGTACCTTGGTTGCTGGCACATCCCCAGTAGGGGGTGTGCAGGAGGCAGCTGATCGATGCTTCTCTCTCATCGATGTTTCTAACTCTCTATCCCTCTCCCTTCCTCTCTGTAAAAAAATCAATAAAATGTTTAAAAAAAAAAATTTAAAGTAGAAGACCTGGTAAAACTCTATAGGTTTATGACAAGGTTTTGAAGCTATAAAATATCTTAGAAAAGTACAGCATAGTAGGGGAATGAGGGCATGTGCTGGGGGGCAGGAGCAGGTGGGGAGAGGTCAATGGGGGAAAAGAAGTGGAGACATATGTAATACTTTCAACAATAAAGAATTTTTTTAAAAAGTACAGCATAAATAGATATCTCAATAAATTTACAACCAACTACATTTGAAATAAACCTATGGTAGAGTTTCATCCATAGGACTTGTCTGGGTTCTTCTTATCTAGCCTCACATGTCTATCATGCAGGAAGAAGCCAGGGACAGGGATTAAGTCAATTGAAGAAGGGAGTAAAAATAATGAGCAAGCCACAGAAAGATATGGAGTAATCAAATAGGAGCAGAAAACTGTGTGACATTCACCAGTTTATCTGAAGTTCAAGGAATATACACTTATTATAGTTGAGCTCCTCAAACATTCTAATATCAAGAAAAGTATGTGAAAATTAATAGAAAATGAAATTTATAAGTGGCGAATTATACAATGTACACATAATTTTGCAAAAGCAAACAAGAACTTAAAAAATGATATCCAATTATTGGAGAAAAGATTCTTTTGTAGCATGTATTATAGTAATACTTGAGTCTTTTTAAGGAGAAAAATTCAAATGTAACCAGCTCTAAAAGAAGCATGTGATTTTACAGAAGTGGGCTCATAAAGAAAAAGAAGTAAACTTGTGATCTAATCCAGCAGTTCTTAAACTTTTTTATTTGAATCCCTTTATATTCTTAAAAATTACTGAGTACCCCAGAGAGTTTTGGTTTTTGTAGGATTTTATCAGTGACATTTATCATATTAGGAATTAAAACTGAAAATATTTTTTAAATGTTATTAATTCATTTACAAGTAAAACCCATCAAATGTTAAATAACTTATGAAAAATAACATTTTCTAAAACAAACAAACAAAAAAGGTGAGAAGAATGGCACTGTCTTACATTTTTGGAAATGTCTTTAATATTTGGTTTAATAGAAGAGAGCTGGATTCTCCTATCTGCTCTTGCATTCAGTCTGTTAGCACAAATCACGTAGCACTGAGAAAACTCCTCTGAACACTCAGGAAAGGAGAGTAAAAAAGGCAAATCATGTCTTAGTATTAAAAAAACAGCTTGGCTCTTGAGTATCCTTCAAAGGGCTCAAGGACTTCCCCAAATCACATTTGAGAACCACTGCTCTAGTCTAATCTCCCTATTTTACATATAAGGATACTGGATCTCACAGAGATTAAGAGAGAAATCCAAAATTAGATGGCTTGCTAATGATAGAATACATATCCTAGGAGGTTTTTCTCACTTCTCTTGATTTAGGTTCCCAATCAGAAACCTAGGAAATATACCCTAATAACCTGTCCTGTTCACTCTAGTTAAAAGGACTATCACAATATATTACCAAAAATCTTTTGTGTTAGATAAAACAGAAGAGAAAAATCAACAAACATGATATATTCTACTACAGGCATATAGTATTAGCATCTGAATTAGGATCTCTATTTGAACTGAAACACTAAGGCAAATTCTATTGCACTCCATGCAAGCTGATAATGACAAACTACACAGAAAATATCATAGTGAAATACAGAAAGCAGATTAATCACAATATCACCATTTAATACATTTTCTAAGTCTGGAATATAAATTATAATATAATCCCAGGAAATTTTTCATAAGTACTGGCTGAAAGGGTGGTAGGCATATTAAGAGACTAAAAATAAACTGGTAATGATATGGAACTTTTTAGATAAAATGGAGTTGTTCTGAACTACAGGTATTTTTCATTCTCTGGATCTTATTTTGTCTTTTTTTTTTTAAATCAGGTAATCTTGTTCTTTCAGAGATGATTTCCTTTATATCCTACCAGATGATCCAAATCTTCCTTAAATGGATCGTAACCTTGTTCCTTTAAACAACGTAGGGCCCAGAAAAGCTGGTCCAGTGGAGGAAATTCTTCCCAAGGAACCCACTCCCAACCTAAAAAAGAAAGATACCAAATCAACTTACTTAATTTGAAAGGAAACAAAGGTTATTTATTTTGGCAAGTTAACCTATCCTTTAAAAATTAAATTTAAAAATAATCACCTACCAATAAAAGAAAGTACAATAGTGATGCTATGCAAATAATCTTAAAAAGAAAATGTAATCATTTCAAATATGCCATTATTTGAACATGAAGCCAAGTTTACAAGGTCCACATTGTGGTAAAATCCAGATTTAGTATAATTCAATTTTCATTTAAATATCTGGCTAAACAAAATGCACAGAACTTGATATAGGGTACACTACATTAAAATATACCAGTTTCCATACCTATAACATAAGGTAGATTACAGAATTTCTAAGTTCTCCTCCATCTCTTAAAAAAGTAATGGAAACTATACAGAGAATAAAAAATATTCTGTGCCATGGTATATCTTAAGATTGAAAGACAAATATAGAGGGGACTCTTTTTTTTTTAAATCTATTTTAGCAAGAAAGATTTAACAGTGTCTGTTAGTTGTAAAACACATGAAATCCTAGAAAAAAATATTCTAGGGAATGGCACTTTCTTTTATTTAAGTAACATAAAAGCACAGATGCTCATGATAGGTGAATATATAAATACTAGAGGCCTGGTGCAAGAATTCGTGCACAGGTGGGGTCCAGCCGGACTGCCCCGATTGGGCTGGGCTGGCTGGGGGGAGGGGCCACGTGCAGTTGGCCGGCCTGCCCCGCCTCCTGGTTGAACTCCCGGTTGAACTCCTGGTTGAGGGGACAATTTGCATATCACCCTTTTATTATATAGGATCATGATAGTAAGATGTATACTCCATGTTCTAAATAAGTTTCTTTATAAATACATGAATATAGCTATGTATAAGTACTGTTTCTTCCACTAACTATTTCTCTGGCTATAAATAGAACATGTAGTTTTACTCTGGGAAGGCAGGGAACAGATAATCCATGAAATTGGAATAAGTTCAGGAAGGGCTAATGAGCAACTGTGAGCACATACTAACAGAGAGAGGAGGGGAGCAGGGAGAGAGAGATAGAGATTGCTCAACAAAGTGTTGCAAGATGCTAAATTAACTGAGTCTCAAGAGAGCTGTCTGTTAAGTGTATCCTATCTCCTAGAAAAGTATCTGGATGACCCTCCTAATGATGATCAGATGGTTGGAGAAAAGATGCAGTAATTGGTAAATTGAAGCAAGACATCCAGATCCAGGACCTGATAAACATTGGACAGAGACTGTATCTCTACATTATAAATAAAATAAAGACTCACCAAGCATTGCACCTTGGTTAGGTTGCAACTGGGAAAAAAAGTGAAAATAATTTCTGCTATATTATTACTAAGAGATGCAAAGAAGAACAAGTGTTTCTGATCAACTCTGATTTGATGCTAGTAACCTTGGGGCTTATAAAATCACACCGCTTGATTTGAGCTTAATAGCATGCCAGAGACTCAACAAAATAAAGGCGGACAAGTTCAAAGGGTTATATAAATGAATAAAAAGAAACAAATATATATAAACTACTTAAAATTACTGTACTTTAGGGGGTAAGCATACAGTAATATAGTAACAAAGTAGAATAGTAATTTTTTAGAAGTTATTTAAAAAGGAGGCCCTCGCCAAGTGGCTCCAGTTGAAGCATGGTCCTGTACACCAAAATGTTGCGAGTTCCATTCCCAGTCAGTGCACATACCTAGGTTGCGCATTTGATCCTGGTGTTATGTATGTTTCTCACATCAATGGTTCTCTCTCTCTCTCTCCTCTCCCTTCCTCCTCTCTTTCTAAGATCAATAAACATATCCTGGGGTGAGGATAAAAAAAGAAATGTTAAAAAAAAAAAAAAAGTAGGCCAATCTAGATACTATATTAGAGAACCTCACAGGAAGAGGTTTGCTTGCATATTCATTCCTTTGTTCCTTTCTTCAACATATTCTAGCACTGATTACAAGCCAGGCATAGTGTCAGGCCTGGAAGAGTCAAAGATGAATGAGCCAAAATGTCTGTTCTTTATAGATTCAAAGTTCATTAAAGGAAGAAAAGTATGATTTGAAGTTGAATTGTTGAGCTAAATTCGAGATACCTTCTGAGCATTAGCGAAAGATACCTAGAAGGCAACTAGAAATATAAGCCTGCAACTCAGAAGAGCAAGATGAGAAGTTATTATTTGAACCAGGATTTGCCAACTCAAATCCCTCCAAAGGCCAGAAAGAGCAGGAGAACTACTGAAAAATGGAAAGAGGGCCAGCAGGGTGAATGACACTTGTGACTAAAGGCTGTGGTAGTCAGTGACTTTGGT
Source organism: Myotis brandtii (assembly GCF_000412655.1). Lineage (NCBI taxonomy): Eukaryota > Metazoa > Chordata > Mammalia > Chiroptera > Vespertilionidae > Myotis > Myotis brandtii. The sequence continues at coordinate 1,850,008 of NW_005355410.1, read as the reverse complement.
GCTTTATCCTCAGTAACTTCTCTACTAATAAATGGCTTCTATATCTGCTTCTTGTGAAGGATACTAAAACACACACACACACACACACACACACACACACACACACACACATCTATTTCAACATATTTTTCTCTTCTAATCTCAGGACAGTTTGTCCATGGAAAAGATAAAAATAAGAAAATGTTGAGGGTCCTATCTATATAATAAAAGCCTAAGCCAGGGTCCTCAAACTACAGCCCGTGGGCCACATGCGGCCTGCCGAAAACATTTATCTGGCCCGCCGGGTGTTTTTGCCACCGCTGCCTGTCCTGCTCAGCAGCCGACTCGTCCCGGGCCCGCAGTGCGCATGTGTGGAATGTCTGAGGGACAGTGAACTGGCCCCGTTTAAAAAGTTTGAGGACCTCTGGCCTAAGCGACCGTTACGGCTGAACGACCAGAACGACTGGTCACTATGATGTGCACTGACCACCAGGGGACAGACGCTCAACACAGGAGCTACCCCCTGGTGGTCAGTGCGCTCCCACAGGGGGAGCGTCCCTCAGCCAGAAGCCGGGCTCAAAGCTAGCCATGGCAGCGCTAAGGAGCAGCAAGCCAAGTGGTAAGGAGCAGTGAGAAGGCAGGCAGTAAGGAGCGAAGGGTCCTGGACTGTAAGAGGGATGTCTGACTGCCGGCTTAGGCCCGC
>NW_005355410.1:1841299-1849270 GCF_000412655.1 Myotis brandtii | reverse complement strand
CCCCCCCACAGTGCATGAATTTCATGCACCGGACCTCTAGTCCTATATAATAAAAGCCTAATATGCTAAGTGTCTGGTCGTCCAGTCAGCCATTCAACCAATCAGAGTGTAATATGCTAATGATATGCTAAGGCTGCTCAACTGCTTGCTATGATGTGCACTGACCACCAGGGGGCAGACAGTCAACTGGTCGACCAGTTACTATGACATGCACTGACCACCAGAGGGCAGACACTTCGACCGGTAGGTTAGCTTGCTGCTGGGGTCTGGCCGATCAGGACTGAGCAAGATGGGCCTGGCACGCCCTGGAGCCCTCCCGTGTCCCTCCCCAGCCCTGATCGTGCACCGGTGAGTCCCTCGGCCTGGCCTGCGCCCTCTCACAATCCAGGCTGAGGGACACCCTGCCCCGAGTGCACGAATCTTGTGCACCAGGCCTCTAATCTTAAAATAATAATAATCAGTGCTTATTACCTGAATAAATTATACCTCAAAACTAATTTTTTAAAATGTAGTTATATGTAATATTTTTTTAAATTTTTACGTTTTTATTTATCTCAGAGAGAGGAAGGGAGAGATAGAAACATCGATGAGGGAGAATCATTGATTGGCTGCCTCCTGCACCACCCCACCCCCACCAGAGATCAAGCCCGCAACCCAGGTATGTGCCCTGACCAGGAATTGAACCATAACCTCCTTGTTCATATGTCGTAACTCAACCACTGAACCATGCTGGCCAGGTTATGTAATATATTTTTCTTCAAAAAAAGTAAATAGAGTCCTACCAAAAGAACTAAAATGGAAATAAGCATATATAAATTTAAATGTAATACTAAGGAGCCAATTAACTGCTTCTCCCTACAGCTTCAGAGTGTCAAGACTACTGGTTTTTGTTTCCACTATTATTGTTCTGAGCCCTCCCCTCTCCAGTTCCTCATTTTATGTGGGATAATTAGGGATGTGAAAGATAAGAGGGACTTGTAGAGAATACCCCCAATGAACCCACTGAGCCACTTCTTACCTACTTCTCCTGCCTTCCACTTCTTTTTATTTTTTTATTTTTTATTGATTTCAGAGAGGAAGGAAGAGGGAGAGATAGAAATATCAATGATGAGAGAGAATCACTGATCAGCTGCCTCCTGCACACCTCCTACTGGGGACCAAGCCCTCAACCCGGGCATGTGCCCTGACCGGGAATTGAACCATGACCTCCTGGTTCATAGGTTGACATTCAACCACTGAGCCATGATGGCCAGGCAGCCTTCCACTTCTGTAGGCATGAAAAATTTATCCTAGGCCAACTGAAGACCTCTGGATACTTTTGAGGCGTTTCTTAGTGTGATAAGTGATTAAGAAATATATATATTTGGTCTTCATCCCTTTTTCCTGGCACAGAGTTCCTAAACCCTTTGTAATTTCCTGAGCGACAGAGATGAGAGAATCATCTTTGTTATCCATAAAATACCCCTTTCAACCATAAGTTTATGCTAATAAGATGACTGGTAGCTGGGGGCCCCTGGATAGCTTCAGGATGGGGCTAGTCACCAGAAAGACCAAGGCTTAATTAGAGGGTTGGAACTTTCAGCCCTACCTTAGGGGAGGGAAAAGGAGATTGAGACAATCATCAATAGACAGTAATTTAATCAATCATAAGTTCTTATGTAATGGAACCTTCATAAAAACCTTACACAACTCAGTTTGGAGAGCTTCCGGTTTTGTGAACACATCAAGATGCTGGGAGGGTAGCATGCCCACCTGGAGAGGGCATGAAAGCTCCTTACCCCTCCCAGATACCTCACCCTATGCATCTCTTCCATTTGTCTGTTCCTGAGTTATATCCTTTATAAAAAACTGGTAATGTAAGTAAAACATTTTTCTGAGTTCTGTGGGCCATTTTGGCAAATTACTGAACCTGAGAAGGAGCTTGGGAACCCCTGATGTACAGTTACGTGGTCAAAATTACAGGAGGTCAGGTGTAATTTCTGCATGGTGTTTGAAGTGGGGCAGTCTGTGGTACTGAGCTCTTTAACTTTTGGGATCTGATGGCAACTCTGGATAGATAGTGTCAGAACTGAATTGAAATATAGGCCATCCAGCTGATTTTTGAAGAGTTGGAGAACTGGTTGGTATGAGGGGAAAAACACGTATTTGGTGTCCGAAGTGTTGTGAGTAAAAACAACTCAGCTCAAACTTTGCTAGTTCATTTTAGGTGATTCCAAGTAGTTACTTTTTTAAAAATTTGTATGACTCAATAGACCTTTGAGCAGTACATTGCTTCTGTTCATTCAATCAAATTAATCTCTAAAACAGGTTAGATATGATTTATTCATTCTATAAATATCACTTCCTCCAAGCCTCTGTATACATGTCCCCTTCTCAAAGGCCCTTCCTAACACAGCACACATGCACGACTACCCTTACACAGTTTTTCCTTCTTATTCCTTATCATTACAATTATAAAATATCTGCTAACTTGCCGCCTTTCCACCTACTAAATTGTAAATCCCAGGAGGTCAGGGACTTCATTCTATACACCACTGTTTCTTTAGTGCCTCTCTAGAACAGTGTCCATCACATAGTTCTCAGTGGGTATTTACTGAATGAAAAGAGTCTTCCATAAGAGAAAAGAAATTAAATACTTCCATTACATGAGACCACTTGAATAAAGTTTCATATGGAAAATAATATAATCAGTAAGTTTGATATTTTTCTCTTTAGTTCCTTTTATCAGATTTGAAGAGATGAAATATGTAAACCCCTTGGAAGAATGCTTAACATGGAATAAATAATAAACATCAGTTATTGCCATTAAAATTTCCAGAGCACTCAATTCAACACAACAGGAACAGATAACTGTTTTTTCAGGTTAATCATTCCCTATAAAAGAAAATTATTACCTCTCTTGCACAGGTGAGAAAACTGAGAAAGACACATTAAATGTTTTACTTAAAATTATAGTTTGTAAAAAAAATTAAATACTAACAATAAAACTAATATTTACTGAATACTTATTGTGCTCACAAGGTTCTTAAATGTATTAACTCATTTTCCCCTTACAACAACCCATCTGAGGTAGTTACTATTATCACAGATGAGAAAAGAGGCATAGAGGATAATAACTTCTCCAAGATCACAAATTTCTAAGTGGAAGAATCAAAATGCAAACCAACTCAGGCGCCAGTTCTCTTTCCTGTTATATCCTTGTGATTCCAGGACTTAAGTATATCTATATTTCTATATGAAGAGAATCTATGTGGCAACATAATATAATATTCCTTCAGAAGATATACTTGTCTTAAATTTAAAAATGCATTACTATAGATAATTCTCTTACTTTCATTTTTTTCAGGCTCTACATTCTTAGGTTCTGAATCATGAGTCACATCCACCTCTCCTTTCATTAGTATAGTGACATAATGGTAATTCTCCTTCTCAATGAAAGAATTCACAACCGAGGCAAAACGAACATTTTTCAGGTGAAGAGCTGCTTCTTCCCAGGTTTCCCTTTGAGCACATTCTTCCCAGCTTTCACTGGAAAACAGAAACATACTATTGTATTCAATTCTATTCATTTAATTTATTTTTTGCCTAGATATTCCTAGTGTAAAGCAAAAATAACTGTAATTGGTTCATTCTTTAAACAATAAATCAAACCCTGCCTTTGACATTCTGTATATACTGTATCTAGTTATCAGGAGAGAAAAAGGACTTCATATTGAATAACAAAAAGTGAACATTTAGGATGGTGGCCAGAAGGATGGCAGTGAGGGAGAGTGTGAATGAGGGAGCAAAAGGAGAGTGTGTGGATGTGTGGTGTGTGTATATATGTATGTGTCTGAGTGAGGGACAGCTAGATCTTGTAGGACCTTCAAGGGTTAACGGACCAGGCTTCCCTAGCCGGGCAGCCTCTGCTACTGCTGCAATCTCTCCCAGAGCACTGGCTCTGCCACAGAGGCTGTGCCATCTTGAAGGGGAGAGCTGCTATGACTGGGAGCCCAGCCTCACCTCCACCGACGGGGCCCTCAGACACCACCCAGGATCCTACAGCTACTCTGGCCAGAGACCTGTTGCCTCAGCTGCCAACCCACGGACACTGGGACTCCAGCCTCCCCTCTGAGGGCTACTGTGAGTTCCGGAGCGTGCTCCCCTCCTGCCAACCAGACCCTTTAGCCCTGGGCACCAAGACCGCACCAGCAGCCGCTGCCCACCACTGCCCAAGGAGCAGCCACTGTCCCGTGATCCCCCGAAGGAGCAGTCGTCACCCGCGACAGCACAAGGAGCAGCCACCTTGCGACCACGTGAGGAACAGCCGCAGCCCACAACCACCAGAGGAGCAGCTGACCTGTGAGCAGCCACCACCAGCGATGGCCCGAGGAGCAGCCACCCCGGGAGCCCCCCAGGGAGCAGCCACCACCCGTAACCACATGAGGAAAAGCAGCCCCATGACTGCCCAAGGGCCAGCCACCGCCTGTGACCGCCCAAGGAGGAGCCACCCGACTACCACGCAAGGAGCAGCTGCCCAAGACTGCGTGAGGAGCGGCTGCCCCGCGAGCAGCCACCGCCCAAGACCACACGAGGAGCAGTGGCCCCTCAACCACACAAGGAGCAGCTGCCCTACAACCGCCCAAGGAGCAGCCACCACCTGCAACCACCCGAGGAGCAGCTGCCACCCACGACCAGGCAACCCACCACCAAGCACATAGCTGCAGCCACAGGCCCCACGTGACTCGACACCTAGATCCTTAGTTGAGAGCAAAAATGGGGAGACAGAAGAACGCCCCCTCAAAGGAAAGAAAAGGAGGAATAGCCAGAAAAGGAACTAAATGAAACGGAGGCATGCAATGTGTCAGAAAAAAAGACTTCTGCATAAGGGTCATACAGTTCATAAACCGGAGGGATGAGAAAATCAACAACCTATGTAAGAATCAGGAGAAAATAAAGAGTGATATCCTACAATAAAAAACATTATGGATGTTTTCAACAGTAGACTAGGAGAAGCGGAAGACTGGATTACCAAATTAGAAGACAGGCAAGCAAAACACACCCAATCTGAACTGCAATTGGAGAAAAAAAAAATCAAAATACAGGAGAGCCTGAGGGAGCTTTGAGACAAATAAAACAAAGCACCATACGTATATAGGGGTGCCAGAAGGACAAGAAGAGGAGCCAGGGTTAGAAAACCTATTTGAAGAAATAATGTAAGAAAACTTCCCTGAATTGAGGAAGAAAATAGCCACACAGAGAGTCCCAACGAAGACAAACCCAAAAAGATCCTCACCAAAACACGCCGTAATTACAAATGGCAACTGTTAATGACAAAGAGAGAATCTTAAAGGCTGCAAGAGAGACAGACAGTTACCTACAATGGATCTCCCATCAGATTATCAAATGATTTCTCAACAGAAACACATCAGGCCAGAAAGGAATGGAAGGAAGTATACAAAGTGATGAAAAGCAAGGGACTGAATCCAAGAATACTCTATCCAATCCAACAAGGCTATCATTCAAAATTGAAGGGGAAATCAGGAGCTTCATAAACAAAAAAAGACTAAGGGAGTTTATAGTACCAAGGCAGCAATGCAGGAAATGCTAAAGGGACTGATTTAAAAAGAAGAAAAACAAAAGGGAAGAAGGAACAAGGCACAAAAAATAAAAATGGCTATAAACAAGTACTTATCAATAATAACTTTAAACGTAAATAGCCTAACTGCTCCAATCAAAAAACACCGAGTGGCTGAATGGATAAGAAAACATGACCCATATATATGCTGTCTACAAGAGACCCACCTCAGAACAAGAAACTCACACAGACTGAAAGTGAAGGGATGAAAAAATATCTTTCAGGCAAATAGAAATGAAAAAAAAAAAAAAGCCAGGGTAGCAATACTTATATCTGACAAAATAGACCTCAAAGTGAAGGCCATAACAAGAAATAAAAAAAGCCACCTTATAATCCTAAAGAGATCGATACAAGAGGATATAACTCTGGTAAACATATATGCACCCAATCCAGGAGCACCCAAATACATAAAAAAAAAAAAAACTTCTGTAAAATATCAAGAGAGAGATCATAGTAGGGGACTTCAATACCCCACTGACATCACTAGATAAATCCTCTAGACAACAAATCATCAAAGAAACAGCAATCCTAAATGACTCACAAGATCAGATGGACTTAATTGACATCTTCAGAACATTTCACCCCAAAGCTCCAGAATATACATTCTTCTCAAGTGCACATCAAACTTTTTCAGATAGACCACATATTGGGTCACAGGCAAAGTCTCTCCAAATTCAAGAAGACTGAAATCATATCAAGCATCTTCTCAGACCACAATGGCAAAATTTTAGAAATTAACTACAATAAAAACAATTTAAAAAATTCAAACACTTGGAGGCTGAATAGCATGCTATTAAATAATAATTGGGTTACCGAAGAAAACCAAGATGGCGACATAGGTAAACACCTATACTTGCTGCCTCTCACAACCACATCAAAATTACAACTAAAAGGCAGAACAACTATCATCCAGAACCACGGGAAAGCTGGCAGAGTGGAAGTTCCACAACTAGAGAGATGAAGAAAGCACATTGAGACTGGTAGGCGGTGCGAAGGCGCAGAACGGGCTGGCACCCAGGTGTACAGCTTTTTTAATCGGGAGGGAGATACAAGCTCCAGCTTGTTCTGAACTCCAGTTCTGGGCAAGACTCTGGGGAACCAAGACTCATATGGGAGAAACTGGACTGTCTGGCATAGGGACAGGAATGCAAGGGCGGCTTTCTTTCAGAGGTGCTTGCAGCAATCACTATTCCTGTGCAGGGAGGTGGGGATTCGGGGACCTCTCCAGTGCAGGGCTGACTGGCAGTCATTACTGTTTGCTCCACCCTGGTGATTCCCTGAGACCAAGCCCCACCCAATTTACAAACCCATCCAAGCTGTGCACAGCGGCTTTTGCATATGAATGGCCTGTCCTTTCTCAGCCTAAAACCTGTCAAATAGGCAGCAGCTGGGTTAGGGAGCCCCAAAGCAATCAATCCAGCAGCAGCAGCCTGCCTTGTTACGCAGCTGGGCCTCGTATGGGCACTTCCAAACCCAATACAAAGAGGAGGAATCTGAAGATCTCTCTGTAGCTCCTGCTGGGCAACCCCAGACAGTGGCTGACTTTGTACCTCCTTGGAGATTCAAGAGCCAGTGTACCCAGTGGTCAGTGTGAGACCATACCGGATTATAACTCTTCACATCCATAAGAGACACACTCAAGGGGCACACTCAGTGAGCACCAAAGCCCCACTGAAGCAAGTCCTGCCCCTAAAGGGTGTCTCCTGCACAGGAGCTCTTCCATTGCAGACATAGCTGGTACTCACAGCCAATCGGCCTGGAGGTCAATTCCTCCCAGTAATACCAACAGCAATCAAGGCTTAACTACAACAAGACTGTGCACACAGCCCAGAAAGGGGTGCACCAAGAGCGTCCACCTCAGGTGACTGGGGAGGCTGAGCCACTGGGTCCTATAGGACACCTACTACACAAGGTCACTCTATCAACTTAAGGAGACTTAGCAGCTACCCAATACATAGAAATAAAAGGTCACTCTATCAACTCAAGGAGACATAACTCTACCCAATACATAGAAACAAATACAGGGAAGCAGCCAAAATGTAGAAACAAGGAAACATGGAAGAAATGGAAGAAAGCAAACTACTGAATATAGAGTTCAAAAACACAGTTATAAGATTACTCAAGAATCTTCTAGAAACCTCCAAAAAAAAAAGGGAAAAGGACCAGTCAGAAATTAGGCATACACTGACTGAAATAAATAGAGATTCAACAGTAGACTAGAGGATCCCAAGAATAAAGTCAAAGATTTGAAATACGAGGAAGCAAAAAACACCCAACCGGAAAAGAAAAAAGAAAAAAGAATCCAAAAATATGAAGACAGTGTAAGGAGCCTCTGGGACAACTTTAAGTGAACA
>NW_005355410.1:1836766-1841181 GCF_000412655.1 Myotis brandtii | reverse complement strand
AACCCCAAACAAGAGGAATCCAAAGAGGACCACACCAAGACACATCATACTAGTAATTAAAATGCCAAGGGCAAAAGACAAAGAGAGAATCTTAAAAGCAACAAGAAAAAAAAACAGTTAGTTACCTACAAGGGAAAACCCATAAAACTATCAGCTGATTTCTCAACAGACACTATGCAGACCAGAAGGGAGTGGCAAGAAATATTCAAAGTGATGAATAGCAAGAACCTAAAACCAAGATTACTCTACCCAGCGAAGCTATCATGTAGAATTGAAGGTCAGATAAAGAGCTTCACAGACAAGAAAAAGCTAAAGGATTTCATCACCACCAAACCAGTATTATATGAAATGCTGAAGGGTATTCTTTAAGAAGAGGAAGAAAAAAAAAGGTAAAGATAAAAAATTATGAACAAAGTGACAACAAATACATATCTATGAACAAGTGAATCTAAAAATCAAATGAATAAAAAATCTGATGAACAGAACAAACTGGTTAATGTAATAGAATCAGGAGCATGGAAAGGGAATCTCGGGGGGGAGAGGGTGTGGGGGTGCAGGAAGAGATTAGACTGGGGAGGGGTGGAAAATGAGTGGAGGGGAGCTATAGGGGAAAAAAGAGGAACATTTGTAATAATCTGAACAATAAAGATTTTAAAAATAAATAAATAATAATTGGGTTACCAAAGAGATCAAAGAAGAAATTAAAAACATCCTGGAAATGAATGACAATGAAAACACAACCCAAAACCTATGGGACAGAGTGAAAGCAGTCCTGAGAGGGAAGTTCACAGAATTACAAGCAACCTCAAAAAACAAGAAAAACTGGTAATAAATTATCTAACACTACAACTTAAAGAATTAGAAAGAGAGCAACGAGAAAATCCCAGTGTAAGCAGAAGAAAGGAGATAATAAAGAGCAGAAATATATGAAATAGAGACCAAAAATAAAACAATACAAAAGATCAATGAAACCAAGAGCTTGGTTCTTTGAAAGGATAAACAAGATTGATGAACCTCTAGCCAGACTCACCAAGAAGCAAAGAGACAGGATAAACAAAATCAGAAATGAAAGAGGCGAATCAACACAGACCCCACAGAAATACAAAAGATTGTAAAAAAAAATATAGTACAAACAACTGTACTACAACAAACTGGACAACCTAAATGAAATGGACATATTCCTAGAAAAATACCACCTTCCAACAACAGGTCGATAACTACAAGGAAATTGAAGCAGTCATCAAAAAACTTCCAGCAAACAAAATGCCAGGGCCAGATGGCTTCACAGGAGAGTTTTACCAAACACTGAAAGAAGAATTAAAAACTATCCTTCTCAGACTATTCAAAAAAATTCAAGAGGAAGACACACTTCCAAACTCTTTCTATGAAGCCAGCATTACCGTCATCCTAAAACCAGATAAGGACACTACAAAGAAAGAGAATTACATGCCAATATCCCTGATGAACATAGATGCTAAAATCCTCAACAAAATTCTAGCAAATCAAATCCATCATTATATTAGAAAGATGATACACCATGACCAAGTGAGATTTATTCCAGGGATGCAAGGATGGTACAACATCCACAAATCAATAAACGTGATCCATGACATAAACAAATTGAGAGACAAAAATCGCATAATTAATATCAATTGATGCAGAAAAAGCATTTGACAAAATTCACAACACCCTTTCCTGATAAAAACTCTCAGCAAAGTGGGTATAGAGCAGTGATGACGAACCTTTTGAGCTCGGCAGTTCAGCATTTTGAAAAACCCTAACTTAACTCTGGTGCCATGTCACATACAGAAATTTTTTGATATTTGCAACCATAGCAAAACAAAGACTTACATTTTTGATATTTATTTTATATATTTAAATGCCATTTAACAAAGAAAAATCAACCAAAAAAATGAGTTCGCGTGTCACCCCTGACACGTGTGTCATAGGTTCGCCATCACTGGTATAGAGGATTCATACCTCAACATAATAAAAGCCTTATATGACAAACCTATAGCCAACATCATACTCAATGGGCAAAAACTAAAACCATTTCCCCCAAGAACCCTAAGAACAAGACAGAGATGCCCACTTTCACCACTCGTGTTCAACATAGTACTGGAAATGCTAGCCATAGTGATCAGACAAGAAGAAGAAATAAAAGGCATCCAAGTCGGAAAAGAAGAAGTAAAATTGTCAGTATTCGCAGATGACATGATATTGTACACAGAAAACCCTAAAGACTCCAACAAAAAACTGCTAAAACTAATCAATGAATTCGGCAATGTAGCAGGATACAAATTAACACCCAGAAATCTATGGCTTTTTTATATACCCATATGAGCTTACAGAAAGAGAAACTTTAAAAAAAAGCCCATTTATCATTGCAACAAAAAAAATTAAGATACCTAGGAATAAATTTAACAAAGGAGGTAAAGGACCTGTACTCAGAATATTACAGGACACTGAAAAAAGAGATAGAGGAAGACATAAATAAATGGTATATACCATGTTCATGGATTGGTAGACTCAACATCATTAAAATGTCCATACTATCCAAAGCAATATATAAATTCAATGCAATCCCCATTAAAATACCAACAGCATACTACAAAGACCTAGAACAAACTCTCCAAAAATTCGTCTGGAATAAAAAAACAAACAAAAACAAAACAAATAGCTGCAGCAATCTTGAGAAAGAAGAACAAAGTTGGAGGGATCACAATACCAGATATCAAGCTATATTACAAAGCCACTGTTCTCAAAACTTCCTGGTACTGGCAGAAGAACAGACACGTAGCCCAGTGGAACCAAACAGAGAACCCAGAAATCAACCCAAGCCATTATGCTCAATTAATATTTGACAAAGGAGGCAAGAGCATACAATGGAGTCAAGACAGCTTCTTCAATAAGTGGTGTTGGGAAAATTGGACAGATACATGCAACAAAATGAAAGTAGACTACCAACTTACACCATACACAAAAATAAACTCAAAATGGATAAAGACCTTAAACGTAAGATGGGAAACCATAAAAATCTCAGAAGAAGACATAGGCAGCAAAATAGCAGATATTTGTCATAGCAATATCTTTACTGATACAACTCCTAGGGCAATGGAAACTAAAGAGAAAATGAACAAATGGGACTACATCAAAATAAAAAGCTTCTGCCTAGCAAAAGAAAGCATAGAAAATAAACAAATGGGACTACATCAAATTAAAAAGCTTCTGTACAGCAAAAGAAACCATCAACAAAACAATAAGAAAGCCCACTGCATGCAAGAACATATTTGCCAATGTTTTCTCTGATAAGGGTTTAATCTCCAAAATGTATAGGGAACTCATACAACTTAACAAAAGGAAGATAAACAATCCAATCGAAAAATGGGCAAAGGACCTAAACAGACACTTTTCAAAAGAAGACATATAGAAGGCCAAGAGCCCTAACTGGTTTGGCTCAGTGGATAGAGCATCGGCCTGCAGACTGAAGGGTCCCAGGTTCAATTCCGGTCAAGGGCATGTACCTTGGTTGCGGGCAGATCCCCAGTAGGGGGTGTGCAGGAGGCAGCTGATCGATGTTTCTCTCTCATCGATGTTTCTAACTCTCTATCCCTCTCCCTTCCTCTCTGTAAAAAATCAATAAAATGTATTAAAAAAAAAAAAGAAGGCCAAGAAACATATGAAAACATGCTCAAGACACTAATCGACTGAGAGATGCAAATCAAAATAACAATGAGGTACCATCTCACACCTGTCAGAATGGCCATTATTAACAAATCAACAAATTACGAGTGCTGGCAAGGATGTGGAGAAAAAGGAACCTTCTTGCACTGCTGGTGGGAATGCAAACTGGTGCAGCCACTGTGGAAAACAGTATGGTGTTTCCTCAAAAAATTAAAAATGGAACTTCCATTTGACCTAGTAATCCCACTTCTAGGGATATATCCCAAGAAAACAGAAACAACAGTCACAAAGGACATATGCACCCCTATGTTCACAGCAGCACAATTTACAATAGCTAAGATTTGGAAACAGCCTAAGAGCCCATCAGCAGATGAGTGGATTAGAAAACCGTGGTACATCTACACAATGGAATACTACACTGCTATAAAAAAGAAGGAATTCTACCATTTGCAACAGCATGGATGGAACTGAAGAACACATTATGCTAAGCGAAATAAGCCAGTCAGAGAAAGATAAATATCACATGATTTCACTCATTTGTGGAATATAAAGAACAACATAAACTGATGAACATAAATAGAACCAGAGTCATAGAAGCCATCGAAAAGACTGTCCAACCTATGAGGGAAGGCAGGAAGTGACAGGGTCAGAGATCAACCACAGAACATGTATGCATGCATATGAGCATAACCAATGGACACAGACAGGGGGAGGGGGGAACAGGGGGGAGT
>NW_005355410.1:1835646-1836666 GCF_000412655.1 Myotis brandtii | reverse complement strand
TGAGGGCATTTGCTGGGGGGTGGGGGCAGCTGGGGAGAGGTCAGTGGGAAAAAGGAGACATGTAATATTTTTAAAAATAAAGAATTTAAATTATTTTTAAAAAGTGAACTTTTAGTCAATTCAGTACTAGTTCAGATGCCTGGAAGTAGTATGCAACCAGGAGGCAGTTTAGTATATTAGTTAAGAGCACAGGCTTTGAAGTCAATTAGACCTAGGTTTGAGTTTGAAGTACCTTACTTCCTACCTTGGATAAGTAAAAAGAGAATAATGTTAGTTTCTCATGGGGTTGTTGTAAGTGTATCAAGAAGTGGGCTATGTCTTTTGACTATAGCAGTGATTCCCAAAGTGGGCGCTACCGCCCCCTGGTGGGCGCTGCAGCGATCCAGGGGGGCGGTGATGGCCACAGGTGTATTTGTTTTAACTTTTTTTGTATTACCTTTCTATTCTGAGTTCAATAAATAGTTTCATAATTTCAAACTTCAATGTTTCTAATTTACACCTTTCTTTACTATATTTTACGAAAAAGGTAGAAACATTAATACATATATCTTTCTGTTTAATTGCTATTAAAATTTTAAAAAATTAATTTCCAGGGGGCGCTGAGTAATATTTTTTCTGGAAAGGGGGCGGTAGGCCAAATAAGTTTGGGAACCACTGGACTATAGTCTCAGAATTTCAGTTTAAGCCTCAAAATTGAGAACAATAGGCAATATGCAACTCTAAATTATAAAGAGTACAGCAGGTGTTACCTACAACAATCAAGGCTTAACTACAACAAGACTGTGCACAAAGCCCACAAGGAGGTGCACCAAGAGTGTATACCTCAGGTAATTGGGGAGGCTGAGCCACTGGGCCCTATAGGACACTTAGCACAGAAAGCCACTCTATCGACACAGCAAAGCATAAAAAATGCCGAGACAAAGAAACAGGACACAAATGACAGAAATGGAGGAAAGCAAACTACTGGATATAGAGTTCAAAACCACACTTTTAAGGTTTTTCAAGAATTTTCTAGAAACC
>NW_005355410.1:1822408-1835489 GCF_000412655.1 Myotis brandtii | reverse complement strand
TTCTAACTCTCTATCCCTCTCCCTTCCTCTCTGTTAAATATCAATAAAATATATTTTAAAAAAAGAAAAGAAGAGAAAAGTTATTTGAAGAAATAATGACAGAAAACTTCCCCTACCTGGTGAAAGAAATAGACTTCCAAGTCCAGGAAGCGCAGAGAACCCCAAACAAAAGGAATCCAAAGAGGACCACACCAAGACACATCATAATTAAAATGCCAAGAGCAAAAGACAAAGAGAGAATCTTAAAAGCAGCAAGAGAAAAAAAGTCAGTTACCTATAAGGGAGTACCCATACGACTGTCAGCTGATTTCTCAACAGAAACTTTGCAGGCCAGAAGGGAGTGGCAAGAAATATTCAAAGTGATGAATAGCAAGAACCTACAACCAAGATTACTTTATCCAGCAAAGCTATCATTCAGAATTGAAGGTCAGATAAAGAGCTTCACAGATAAGGAAAAGCTAAAGGAGTTCATCACCACCAAACCAGTATTATATGAAATGCTGAAAGGTATCCTTTAAGAAGAGGAAGAAGAAGAAAAAGGTAAAGATACAAATTATGAACAACAAATACACATCTATCAACAAGTGAATCTAAAAATCAAGTGAATAAATAATCTGATGAACAGAATGAACTGGTGATTATAATAGAATCAGGGACATAGAAAGGGAATGGACTGACTATTCTTGGGGGGAAAAGGGGTGTGGGGGATGTGGGAAGAGACTGGACAAAAATCGTACACCTATGGATGAGGAAGGAGAGGGCGGAGGGTGGGGTGGGAACTGGGTGGAGGGGAGTTACGGGGGAAAAAAGAGGAACAAATGTAATAATCTGAACAATAAAGATTTAATAAAAAAAACAAAAACGTAATAATGTAAAAAAAAAAAAAAAAGAGTACAGCAAAAGAGCAAACATGCCATGTGAACTCTAGGGTTTGCTAAGAAAGGCCAGACTACTCACCCTACCCAGTCTACATTGAAAATCAGGAGATCTTTGGGAGGGAGGAAAGTTGTGAGTTTTCACTTTGGTAGGAATGTTTCTCTTCATCCTGATGAGAGGCCAACTCTGCCCCCAAATCAAGTGAGGGGCACTCCAGGAGAATTAGTCCTAGAGACTGGGTGTGACTCCCAAGAAGGAGATACTGGTCATGTCACTCCCCTACTGAAGACATGGATGGTGAGTTGCAGAAACTCAAAGGCCTATCTCAATGCACCAGAGTAGAGGTGGCAGGAGGGTTAAGAGCCCTTGGTGTGTAGGGATGCATGTGACACAGAAGCTGATTCTTATCCCCACTTTGGAAATTTGGAAAGAAAGAGACTGGCTAGAGCAGCCCATAATAATTGAGCAAGGAAAAAAGGCAGCAGTGAACGCATTATTCCCATTGTGAATTTCCTATGGGCCAAGCAGATGCTACAACAGACTGCTGGGGACTCCAGCAGAAAGAAAATGTAGGGTGGTGTGCTAAAAGCAAGAGCTAGCAGAGGGGAACCAGTGTCATAATAAGTCAGTCACCTATGTCAGGGAATTGTGTGGTGTAGAAATCCTTGAAAGACTTCCAGACAACCAACAAACATATCCTGAGAAAGAGAGCACACAGATGAATAATGCACCCAGAGAGCACCGATTGATGGATTACAGCAGCACCAGTCCTTAAAAGGTTTGCCCACTTCCCTCCTTCCCCAATATACTGTAGAAGTAAAGAAATTAGAAACAGTGAGGAGTAAATGGAAAAAGAGCAAAACAAGGCTCATACCTCCTTTCCCCATCACAGATCAGAGATACTCGCAAGTGGATCATAATTGCCAAAATATTATTTATTTTTATAATCAAGAGATAGGAAAACAACAGAATTTACAGGAAATTTCATGAAGCAGCAGAAATGGGAAAGACAAATTATGTTTGAAAACAACAGGAGAAAATAAAGCCATTTCCTGTGGGGTTTTTTCCCCTAAAATTTAGCCCACTCAGTATACCAGTTATATAAAGATTAGTAAAAACATACATGTGAAGAACTTAGCATGATATCTAGCACTTAGTAAAACTCATTACAATCCAATGTTGGCTCTTATCAGTCAATAATTCAGTCAAGACTTCAATATTATCTTGTGTTATTGTTAAGATTGCTATCTCTAGCCATTTCTCTAGTACAGTGATGGCGAACCTTTTGAGCTCGGCGTGTCAGCATTTTGAAAAACCCTAACTTAACTCTGATGCCGTGTTATAGAAATTTTTTGATATTTGCAACCATAGTAAAACAAAGACATATTTTTGATATTTATTTTATATATTTAAATGCCATTTAACAAAGAAAAATCAACCAAAAAAATGAGTTCGCGTGTCATAGGTTCGCCATCACTGCTCTAGTAATTATACATTCTAAGTAGAGCTTAGTTTGTGATCTAATTTTGGCTAATGCCCAAAAACAATTGACAAAGTTATATGGTGTGCCTTCTG
This sequence comes from Myotis brandtii, assembly GCF_000412655.1. Taxonomy (NCBI): domain Eukaryota; kingdom Metazoa; phylum Chordata; class Mammalia; order Chiroptera; family Vespertilionidae; genus Myotis; species Myotis brandtii. The sequence goes on along the minus strand of NW_005355410.1, from coordinate 1,833,038 downwards.
GGCAACTTGCTTCTTAATCTAGAAATTTTATTATTTATTAACTGATGGTCTACTTTAATTCCCTGAAAATTATAAACTTACAGATGCTCTTTAAATTCTGAAGACCATTAAAAAATTCCACATGGTAAAGATCATAAGAATTCCACAGTTTATAAAGAACAAAGTCTGTTAAAAGGCACTAGGGATATAAGAGTTTGGTTTAGGAGGAAACCAAGATGGCGGCATAGGTTAACGCCGGAGTTTGCTGCCTCGAACAACCACTTCAAAAATACAACTAAAAGACGGAACGGACATCATCCAGAACCACAGGAAGGCTGGCTGAGTGGAAGTTCTACAACTAGGAGGAACCGAGAATCAGAGGAGGCGCAGTGCTGAAGTAAAATACTAAGGTGCGGAGTGCACGTGGCGTGGGCTGGTGGCTGAGGGCGAGGTTGTCTGTTTCAATCCGGAGGGAGCCTCAGACTCTGAGCTCCAGATCCGGGCGAGTCTCTAGGGACCCAGACTCAAACGGGAGAAGCAGGACTGTCTGGCTACGGTCCCTCTGAGGTTTGCAGCGGTTGCTGGGACAGAGAGGCAGAGCCCCTGGGGACGGACTGAGAGCAGCCATAACTGCTCCCTCCTCCGCCCTGTTGATCCCGTGGGACCCGCCCCGCCCAAGCCCTGCACAGATGCATTTGCCGGATAGCCTCAGGCAAAGGCTAGATTAGCACCTCCCTAGAGGACACAAGTTCTTCCACTGCAGACACAGCTGATTAACAGAGCCAGTCGGCCTGGAGGTCAAATCCCTCTAGTATTAACTACAACAATCAAGGCTTAACTACAACAAGACTGCGCACAAAGACCCCTAGGGGGTGTACCAAGAAAGCGTAAAAAATGCGGAGACAAAGAAACAGGACAAAACTATCAAGGGAGGATATTGAGTTCAGAACCACACTTTTGAGGTCTCTCAAGAGGCTTCTAGAGTCTGTCGATAAACTTGATGAGATGTACAGGAAATCTAATGAGACCCTCGATGGTGTGATAAAGGACCATCTAGAAAGTAAGCATACACTGACTGAAATAAAGAATATTATACAGACTCCCAACAGCAGACCAGAGGAGCGCAAGAATCAAGTCAAAGATTCGAAATGCGAAGAAGCGAGAAACACCCAACCGGAAAAGCAAAATGAAAAAAGAACCCAAAAATACGAAGATAGTGTAAGGAGCCTCTGGGACAGCTTCAAACGTACCAACATCAGAATTATAGGGGTACCAGAAGATGAGAGAGAGCAAGATATTGAAAACCTATTTGAAGAAATAATGACAGAAAACTTCCCCCACCTGGTGAAAGAAATAGACTTACAAGTCCAGGAAGCACAGAGAACCCCAAACAAAAGGAATCCAAAGAGGACCACACCAAGACACATCATAATTAAAATGCCAAGAGCAAAAGACAAAGAGAGAATCTTAAAAGCAGCAAGAGAAAGAAACTCAGTTACCTACAAGGGAATACCCATACGACTGTCAGCTGATTTCTCAACAGAAACTTTGCAGGCCAGAAGGGAATGGCAAGAAATATTCAAAGTGATGAATAGCAAGAACCTACAACCAAGATTCCTTTATCCAGCAAAGCTATCATTCAGAATTGAAGGTCAGATAAAGAGCTTCAGAGATAAGGAAAAGCTAAAGGAGTTCATCACCACCAAACCAGTATTATACGAAATGCTGAATGGTATCCTTTAAGAAGAGGAAGAAGAAAAAGGTAAAGATACAAATTGTGAACAACAAACATGCATCTATCAACAAGTGAATCTAAGAATCAAGTGAATAAATAACCTGATGTACAGAATGAACTGGTGATTATAATAGAATCAGGGACATAGAAAGGGAACGGACTAACTATTCTTGGGGGGAAAAGGGGTGTGGGAGATGCGGGAAGAGACTGGACAAAAATCGTGCACCTATGGATGAGGACAGTGGGTAGGGAGTGAGGGCGGAGGGTGGGGTGGGAGCTGGAAGGAGGGGAGTTATGGGGGGAAAAAAAGAGGAACAAATGTAATAATCTGAACAATAAAGATTTAATTTAAAAAAAAAAAAGGCACTAGGATCAGAGCATTTGAGATCTTGCTCTCCAGCAGATATCATCAGTTTGGCTCAAATAAACTCATAAAATTTCTCAAAAAAATAAAAAGAAAAAGCACTAGGATAATTTCCCTACTTCTACCATTTTATAAAAAATAGGTGAACCAGAGGATTCCAAAATGTTGGCGGAGTAAGTGGAAGCTACACTGACACTCTCCCAGGACCAAACTGGAAATACAATTAAATTACAGAAAAACTACCCTGAAAAATCAACTGAAGACTAGCTGGAGAGAACCTGAAAATCAAAGATGGAAAGTGAAGACCACATAGAGACTGGTAGGAAGGGCAGAGGTGTGAAAGGGCTGGCCGGGCTCCCACAGACAGCAGCTGAAGTTTCTGAGGGATATCTCAGCTGTGGGGGGTTCCCACTGAGAACTCTGGGGTCTAATCCCCAAGCTGGGCTCCCCAGCCCAGAGCACCAGAGTGAGAAAGGTGCCCACTTAACATCTGGCTGTGAAAAGGAGCAGGGTTGCTGTCTGCCAACAAGAGATGGCTGGAAATGCAGGCACCGTCTTAAAGGGCCAATGCACAAAATTTCATGTGCAGCCACTCTCCTTAGGCTCCGGCAGAGGGAGCAGAATGGACTAGAGCAGTGTGAGCAAAAGCCAGGACTCGGGCACTGGGGTTGGAGCTCAGAGAGCAGCCACCCCAGTCTGCTGTGCTGAGTCATTCCCTCACCATTCCCTCATGCTGCAGAAGAGATTTTTCCCAGGCAGACCTTTGCTATTCAGGCAGTTTTTGCCTGAGGGGAAGGCAATTGCCTCACCCTGTTGGAAGACCTCTCGCTCCACCCTGTAGTCCAAGCATGCCAAACTCAAAGGCTAACAGGGGCCAAATAAACAAGGTTTAAGTTTATGTGAGCCGCAAAAAAACAAAAACTTCTATTTTCATAAAAAGTAGGTTTATTTCTATAGAGACATGCTGAATACAAAGGGCTGAAGTAAATGAGTAATCATTAACATAAAATAACAACATTTTAATAAAAATTAGTATTTTTTCTTAAACATTAACTTATCAGACCCTGAATAACTGCACAAATTAATAAGTGTAAAGCAAATAAACCTATTTTTCTTGTTCTCCGAAAGCGAAATATTTCCTGTTGTGCACATCAAACAAGTCAGTCCAAGATTAATGACGTGGCAATCGGCTGCTAAAATATTCACTGCTAGTATTAGTGGAGAGAAATTGGTGCGCCTGCATGTAAGACATGTAAGGGAAATGATTGCAACATGATTATAGTAATCAGTCATTAGCGAGCATTGTAGTTCGTTATTAATAATTATGTATAACAGGTTATTGTAAAAATTAAGTTATGAAATTTTCATTAAAACGTTTCGTACATACTATCATATTGGCTGGGCTGCAAAAATATTTGTTGTGGGTCGCATGTGGGCTGTGAGTTTGACATGCCTGCTGTAGTTGATAGCCTGAGGCTAATCAAGTCTGAGTGTCAATGTGACTGCAGGCAGAGGAAGGTCTCTGGAGGCTTTAAGTATTTGTGTGATCCAATCCTGGGCACAAAATTAGGAAAAGCAGACGGTGGTACACACCGTGGTTCTTTCCAAAGGCACCCAGCCCCCGCAGAGGGAGCCACAACCTGTGGGTTGCTGATAGCTCAAAACAGGGGACTCAGGTCCAGTCACAAACAGCATCTGATGTTGTTCTGCACTAGAGATTGGGAGGCGTAGCAGATCTACCTGATAGCCAAAATGGGGAGACAAAAGAAACTCCAAATGAAAGAACAAGAGAATTCTACAGAAGAAGAGCTAAACGAAATGGAGATAAGAAATTTATCAGACATAGCGTTCAGAATAATGGTGGCAGAGATGCTCACCAATATGAATAAATATATAAAAACTATGAAGAATGACACAGCACTAATAAAGAGCACATTGGAAGGAATACACAGCAGATTGGGGGAAGCCAATGATAGGATCAGTGAATTAGAAGACAGGGTAGGAAAAAAATCACTCAATCAGAAAACCAAAAAGAAAAAAAAAAATTTAAAAACAGGGGACAGCTTAAGGGAGCTGTGGAACAACATGAAACATTATAATATTCACATCATTGGAATACCAAAAGGAGATGAAAGTTAGCAAGGGATAGAAAATGTGTTTGAATAAATAATGGCAGAAAACTTCCCTAACCTGGTGGAAAAAAAAGTCATACAAGTTCAGGAGGCACAGAGAGTCCCAAGCAAGAAGAACTCTAAAAGGCCCATACTCTGACACATCATAATTAAAATGCCAAAAATTAAAGACAAAGAGAGAATCTTAAAGGCAGCAAGAGAAAAGCAAACTGTTACCTACACAGGAGTTCCCATAAGCCTGTCACCTGATTTCTCATCAGAAACTCTACAGGCCAGAAGGGAATGGCATAATGTATTCAAAGTAATGAAAAGCAAGGATCTGAAATCAAGATTACTATATCCAACAAGACTATCATTCAAAGCTGATGGTGAAATAAAGAGCTTCCCAGACCAAAAAAAAAAAAAGGCTAAAGGAGTATATAATCACCAAACCAGCATTGCAAGAAATGCTAAAGAGACTGCTGTAATGAGAAGAAATAGAGAAAGAAACATAGGTACAGAGTTAAAATGGCAATAAATAAGTACCTATCAAATAATAACCTTAAATGTAAAAGGGTTAAATGCTCCAATCAAAAGACCTAGGATATCTGAATGGATTCAAATACGTGACCCAATTATGTGCTATCTACAAGAGACCCAACTCAGAACAAAAGACTCACACAGGATGAGAGTGAAGGGATTGAGAAAAAGCTTCAATGCAAATAGAAACGAAAAAATGCTGGAGTAGCAACACTCATGTCAGACAAAATAGACTTCAAAAAGAAGGCCATCAAAAGAGACAACAAAGGTCACTGCATAATACTAAAGGGATCGATGCAACATGAGTTTATAAACCTGATAAACATATTTGCACCCAATACAGGAACACCTAAATATATTTTTAAAAAACTTCTAGAGGAGTTTAAGGGAGGGATTGACAGCAATACAGTCATAGTAGGGGACTTTAACACCCCCCTGACTTCACTGGATAGATCTTCTAGACAAAAAATTAACAAGGAAACAGTGACTGTAAATGATACACTGGATTAGATGGATTTAATTGACATTTATAGACCATTCCACCCCAAAGGTATGAAATATACATTCTTCTAGAGTGCACATGGGTCATTCTCAAAGACAGACCACATGTTAGGGCACAAAACAAGTCTCTACAAGTTCAAGAAAATTTAAGTCATATCAATCATCTTCTCAGATCACAATGAAATAAAATTAGAAATCAACTAAAGCAATTACACCCAAAAAAATTCAAACACATGTAGGCTAAATAGCATGTTATTAATCAATAAATGGGTTACCTAAGAGATCAATAAAGAAACCAAAAACTTCCCAGAAACAAATTAAAATGAGCACACAAAATCTATGGGACACAGTGAAAGCAGTCCTCAAGAAACAAGATAAATCCTATATAATAAAAGGGTAATATGCAAATTGACACTAATGGCAGAACAACCGGGAATGACTGGGAACGACCCGTCGCTATGACACACACTGACCACCAAGGGGCAGATGCTCAATGCAGGAGCTGCCCCCTGGTGGTCAGTGCACTTCCACAGGGGGAGCACTGCTCAGCCAGAAGCCGGCTCGTGGCTGGCCAGCGCAGCAGCAGTGGTGGGAGCCTCTCCCACCTCTGTGGCAGTAAGGATGTTGTTGGACATCCCCCAAGGGCTCCCAGCTGCCAGAGGGATGTCTGACTGCCAGCTTAGGCCCGATCCCCCCGGGAGTGGCCTAAGCCATCAGTCGGACATCCCCCAAGGGGTCCTGGACTGTGAGAGGGCGCAGGCCGGGCTGAGGGACAGCCCCCCCCAAAGTGCACAAATTTTTGTGCAGTAGGCCTCTAGTTAATAATAAATACAACTTAAAGAATTAGAAAGAGAACAACAAGAAAAGTACAGAGTAAGTAGATAAAAGGAAATAAGTATTAGAGCAGAAATAAATGACATAGAGGCTAAAAATACAATCTAAAAAAAAAAATCAATGAAATCAAGAGCTGGTTCTTTGAAAAGATAAACAAGATTTATGAACCATTAGCCAGACTCATCAAGAAACAAAGAGAGTCCGAGCGAGTCTCCACAACTGTCTCCTTGTGGTGCGACCCTTGAGCCTCGCTCTTCCCGTGGCTGCGGCAGCAGCAACGGGAAGGAGCAGAAGCGAGCAGGCAGCGGGCTCCATGGAGAGCGGCGGATGCTGGAGCAGAGGTAGCGCTTCCTCCACAGTACCCGGACTCCAGTGACCCATGCTCGTGCCTTGCCCTGCGTCGGAGCGGCTGCCGGTTCCGGGACTGACCGGCCTCGCTGCCCACCCCACGCTGCTGCCTCACCTCCCGACACCCCTGCGCCTGACTCGCCTGGGTCCCACTTCCCGGGGGGTGGCGGTGTCTGGAGGAGAAGCGGCCGCCAGAGCTCGCCTCTATGATGAAGTTCAAGCTCAACCAGACACGGACCTACAACCACGAGGGCTTCAAGAAGTGGGCATCGTGCCTGTGCTTCCGGAGCAAGCAGGAGGACGAGGTGTTATTGGTGAGCAGTAGTTGGTACCCAGACAAATGGGTTGTCTGAGGAGGAGGAATAGAGCCCGAGGAGGAGCCCGGCAGTGCTGCGATGAGGGAGGTTTATGAAGAGGCTGGAGTCAAAGGAAAATTGAGCAGACTCCTGGGCATATTTGAGAACCAAGACCAAAAGCACAGAACATATGTCTATGTTCTTATTGTCACTGAAATATTAGAAGATTGGGAAGATTCTGTTAATATAGGAAAGAAGAGAGAGTGGTTCAAAGTAGCAGATGCCATCAAAATTCTCCAATGTCATAAGCCTGTGCATGCAGAGTATCTGGAAAAACTAAAGCTGGGCTGTTCTCCATCCAATGGAAATTCCACAGTCTCTTCTCTGCCAGATAATAACACCTTGTTTGTAACTGCTGCACAGACCTCTGGCTTGCCATCTAGTATAAGATAGTATGGGAGGTCATCTCCCACCATGTGCAATCTCATGGGAGAGGCTTCTTTATTTTCCTTGGCAAACATCTGAATGATGCTTGCAAACTGAATTTGCAATACAAGGTTTTCAAACAATTTGCATGTTTTCCAGATGCTTTTGAATCTTTTTTTTTAATAGTGTAAAATATTTTAATAAGCCAAATACCAATAATGAATTCTCAGAAAGAGAAACTCAACAAACAATCCCATTTACCACTGCAACAATAACAAAACACGTAAGAATAAACTTAACCAAGGAGGTAAAAGTCTTGTACTCAAAAAACTACAGGATGTTGAAAAAAGAGATAGAGGAAGATATAAGCAAGTAGAAGAATATAGTGTGTTCATGGATTGGTAGAATTAACATCTTTAAAATGTCCATACTATACCCAAAGCAATCTACAGATTCAATGCAATCCCTATTAAAATACCAGAAATAGAATACTCCAAAAAATTTCTATGGAACCAAAAAAGTCCCCCAATAGCCGCAGCAATCTTGAGAAAGAAGAGTTGGACGGATCACAATACCAGATATCAAGTTATACTACAAAGCCAGTGTAATCAAAACAACCTGGTACTGGCTCAAGAACAGGTATATAGATCAATAGAACAGAACAGAGACTCCAGAAATCAACCCAAGCCATTATACTCAATTAATATTTGACAAAGGAGGCAAGAACATACAATGGAGTCAAGACAGTCTCTTCAATAAATGGCGTTGAGAAAATTGGACAGATACATGCAACAAAAATGAAAGTAGAACACCAACTTACACCATACACAAGAATAAACTCAAAATGGATAAAAGACTTAAATTTAAGTCATGAAACCATAAAAATCCTAGAAGAAACCATAAGCAGCAAAATCTCAGACATCTCTCCTAGCAATATGTTTACCCACACATCTCCTAGGGGCAAAGGAAACGTAAGGAGAAAATAAACAAATGGGACGACATCAAAATTAAAAGCTTCTGCACAGCAAAAGAAACCATCAACAAAATGAAAAGGGAGCCCATTGTATAGGAGAACATATTTGCCAATGGTACATCTAACAAAGGGTTATTATCCAAAATATATAAGGTACTCATACAACTTAACAGAAGGAAGACAAACAATCCAATTAAAAGATGGGCAAAAGATCTGAATAGACCAGTGATGGCGAACCTATGACATGCATGTCAGAGGTGACACGCGAACTAATTTTTTTGGTTGATTTTTCTTTGTTAAATGGCATTTAAATATATAAAATAAATATCAAAAATATAAGTCTTTGTTTTACTATGGTTGCAAATATCAATAAATTTCTATATGTGACATGGCACCAGAGTTAAGTTAGGGATTTTCAAAATGCTGACACGCCGAGCTCAAAAGGTTCGCCATCACTGGAATAGACACTTCTCCAACGAGGACATACGAAAAAATGCTCAAAGTTACTGATCATCAGAGAGATGCAAATTAAAATGACAATGAAGTATCACCTCACACCTGTCAGAATGGCTACCATCAACAAATCAACAAATGACAAGTTCTGGCAAGGATGTGGAGAAAGGGAACCCTACTACACTGCTGGTAGGAATGCAGACTGGTGCAGCCATTATGGAAAATAGTATGGAGTTTCTCAAAAAATTAAAAATGAACTGCCATTTGACCCAGTGATCCCACTTCTAGGAATATATCCTAAGAGACCTGAAACACCAACAGAATAAATGTATGCACCCCTATGTTCATAGCAGAGCAATTTACAATAGCTAAGATCTGGAAATAGCCCAAGTGCCCATCAGTAAATGAGTGGACCAGAAGCTGTGGCACATTTACACCATAGTTTACTCTGCCGCTGTAAAAAAGAAGGATCTTTTACCCTTTGAGACAGGATTGGAGGGACCTGGAAAGTATTATGCTAAGCGAAATAAGCTAGTCAGAGAAAGACAAGTATCACATAATATCACTCATATGCGGAATCTAATGAACAAAATAAACTGATGAACAAAATAGATCCAAGGGAATTAGAAACATGGACAACAACAGACTGTAGAATCTCAGAGGGAAGGTGTGGGGGGGGGGGAGGAATTAACCAAAGAACTTGTATACATATATGCATAATCCATGGACACAAACAATAGGGTGGTGAAGGCCTAGGGTGGGGTTGGGGGGCAGCTAGAATGGATCAATGGGGGGAAAAGGAGGACATATGTAATACTTTCAACAATAAAGAAATAGGTGGACCCATATTCTTCAACATACCATGGGTTAGCGTTAGAGATTTTAAAATTTTATTAACCACATGCATTATGTGCCCTTCCTTTGATATCCACTGGTACAAAACAGTAAAAAGACATTTTCAAGACAACTGGGGAAAATGGCAAAGACTGGGTATGATGCTAAAGAATTATTTTGTTAGGTGTGAAAATAATATTGTGTTTATGTTTTTAAAAGTTTGTTACAGATACATACTTAACTATTTAGGGGTGGTATAATTGGATGTCTGCAATTTGAAATTATCTGGAAAACAAGGGGTGTGTGTGTCTGTTTGCAGGAGAGCAGTAAAGATGAGACAAAATCAGATGGGTACATAAAGATGAGACAAAAACAGATGGGTACATAAAGATTCACTATTTTCTCCACTTTTTATACTAAAGGAAAAGCAAGCACTGGGTCTGAATGCTTTAGATGCTATTTATCTGATATTAACTTGAAACGTATTCTCACTTAAATCAGAGAGAATAAAAAGGGAGCCCATTGTATGGGAGAACATATTTGCCAATGGTACATCTAATAAAGGGTTATTATGCAAATGCACTTAAAATGCACCTTTTGGTACAATACCAGACTTTCTTCAGTCTGTGTAGAATTGCCTCTAAACTGCCCATCTCTGTCTGATATATCAACAAATCACAGGATGCCAAAGCGAAGAGGGGCTTTCAAGAGTACTTCGTTTTCCTTCTGCATTTTAAAGATGGGGAACTGAGGCTCAGAAAGTTTCACTGGTCCGCAACTGGACAAAATATCTGCGTACGTTTAAATTACCGGTAACCAGCGCAAATGTCTTAACTGGCAACGCGGGCCTGCTCGAGGTTTATAAACACCCTTTTCGTGTCTTTTCTGTGGAAGCACTAAGAAAAACACATCTCACAAACCAACCATTAAGCAGGCGCAGAGATGAAGGCACGCGGCGAGGACCTCCTCTCTCCCACTTATCCAGCTCCGCGCCCCCTGTCAGCCGGCGCCCGCGAGCTCCGAGAGAAGCAAAGGGCGCATGCGCGACAAAGGACGCAGCGCGGCACAGGAAACGGGCTGGTCCTCTCGGGCGCGTCCCGCCTTCCCCGGCCGCCCAGGTGGCCGCTTACCCGAACTCCAAATGACCCCCGGGAAGTTGGAAACTGCCAGCTCCAAATGACCCCTTCCTCTTTCCCAGGAGGACACAGCGAGGATGCCTGCAGCTAGTCACCACTA
>NW_005355410.1:1820756-1822211 GCF_000412655.1 Myotis brandtii | reverse complement strand
CAATCCCGTCCTGCGCCGGCTGCGCGCCACGCCCCGTCGGCCCGCCCTCAGGCTCGGTGTCTGGTCACCAGGGGTTACAGCTTGTGACGCACAGCAGTTGCTCTCAAAAGGACTGTGTGCAGGTCTTCCTTTTTACTAATGACACTTTCTGTTGCGCTTTCAAAATACTTTACTCTCAGTCCTCCAATCGATGCATTTCCCAGGCACCTGCTTTTATAGAACTGTACCTTTGCACATCCTATTCTTTTTTCTTCAATCTTCATACAGTAAACTCATTCTCACTCTAGTTCAAATCAGTGTGGTACCAGGGCAAGGCACATAGCGTAGAAACACTCTAATCTAAATAAAAATATTCTCAAATCATGGGGGGAAACAGGACTAAACAATAAGTTGTTCTGGGAGTTTGTAACCTATTCGGGAGAAAAAAGCAGACACTTCCAGTTACCTACCTTTGACCAACACAAAATCCCAGTTGAATCAGAGTTATAATTAAAACAAACTAAAGTTCTCTCTCTTTATGGGGAGTATTTATTTTTTTTAAATTATCATAAATTGTTTTACTTGTACCAAAGTAATGTGTACACAATTTAACAAGGTCAAATGGCACCAAAAAAAATGGCAACAAGAACAATTTTACCCTCTAAATATCTTTCCAACCACTTCTAATTCTTTAAACTGTTATTTTTATACATATTTACATTATTACTACATTTTTTAAAATATATATTTTTTTTTATTAAAGAGAGGAAGGGAAAGAGAGCCAGAGATAGAAACATCAATGATGAGAGAGAATCATTGAGCAGCTGCCTCTTGCATGGCCCCCACTGGGGACCAAGCCCTCAACCCAGGCATGTGCCCTTGGCCAGAATCAAACTTGGGACCCTTCAGCCACAGGCCAATGCTCCATCCACTGAGCCAAACCAGCCAGGGCTATTACTACATATTTTTAATAAATATATTTATTCTGCATTTTGTAATGAAATGCGGCGTTTGGGGTACAGACTTCTTCTTGTGGGTCCTTGTCCGACGAAGTTGAAGAATAAATTCATGGACTAACATATTTCTTTAATAAAAGTGTAGAAGTTTATTGGAAGCATATAGAAACTCCATCTGGCCAGGGGGGCCCCCAAATAGGAAAATTCTCCTCTCGCTCTCTCTCTCTCTCTCTCTCTCTCTCTCTCTCAAAAAATAAAAAATCCAAAATCTAAAATCTGTCTCGTGTCCCTTTGTCTCCAGTTTATATATGCTGCAGTTCTCTGTCTGAACCTGATCCTTTTTAATTGATTCCTTTCCTTAATTTAGGGCCCCCGTGCTTTCCTCATTGGTCACTCTGTTATCTACACTAATAAAAGAGAAACACGGTAATTAGCGTACGACCGCTACCCTTCCCATTGGCTAATCAGCATATCCTTATGCAAATTAACTGTCAGCCAAGATGGCAGCCGGCAGCCATGC
>NW_005355410.1:1810358-1819841 GCF_000412655.1 Myotis brandtii | reverse complement strand
CCTGCTCTGTGCGTGACAGGGGGGAGCTCCCCAACCCCCTGATCGACCCTGCTCTGTGTGTGACAGGGTACGGAGCCCCAACCCTCCTGATGGGCCCTGCTCTGTGAGTGTCAGGGGGCAGCGCCCCAACCCCTGATCGGCCCTGCTCTGTGAGTGACAGGGGGCAGTGCCCCAACCCCCTGATTGGCCCTGCTCTGTGCTTGACAGGGGGTGGCACCGCAACCTCCCCATCGACCCTGCCTTGAGTGTGACAGGGGGCGGTGCCCCAACCCCCCAATCGGCCCCATCCTGAGCGTGACTGAGGGTGGCATCGCAACCTCCTGATCCGCCCTGCTCTGTGCATGACGGGGCGGCGCCCCAACTCCCCAATCAGCCCTGCTCTGAGCCTGACCAGGGGCTGCACCTTGGGATTGGACATGCCCTCTGCCACCCGGGAGCAGGCCTAAGCCAGCAGGTCATTATCTCCCGAGGGGTCCCAGACTGCGAGAGGGCACAGGCCGGGCTGGGGGACCCCCCCTCCCCCCCCCCGAGTGCACAAGTTTTTGTGCATGGGGCCTCTAGTCCTATATAATAAAATGCAAATCGGCAAATCGACTGATACTGGTGGAACAAGCAGTCGCTATGACACACACTGACCACCAGGGGGAAGATGCTCAGCTGTCCCCTCTCTAGTCCTATATAATAAAAACCTAATATGCAAATCGACTGATACTGGTGGAACAAGCAGTCGCTATGACACACACTGACCACCAGGGGGAAGATGCTCAACACAGGAGCTGTCCCCAGGCCAGCCAAGGTGGGTGCCAGGGGGGGCCCCAATTGCCCCGCTGGTTGCCCCACAGATCAGCCCTGATCACCGGCCAGGCCTAGCGACCCTACCCATGCATGAATTTCATGCATTGGACCTCTAGTATAGTATCAGTTTCAAAGTCTAAAGCCCACATGGTGTCTTCACATATCCATCTTATCTGTTCAGGTTAGAGTTGCTTTTGATCTCCCTTATGGTTGCTTTAACTGCTCAGGCCAGAGATACCTCTGTCCGTGTTGTAAGGTTGTTTTAATTGCTCAGGCCTCCTGGACCCCCCACCCCAACCCCTTCCTGTCTGCCTAATTAAGCTAGTTAGTTAACCCTTATCAGTAGTAAATAAAGATTAAGCTTTGTTACATCATCTCTTTCTACTCACAAACACATCTTCAGTGTGTGGTGCACCACAAAGGCATTTTATAATAATTTTCCAAATAAAAATTGGCAACAGGTAAAAAAAAAAAAAAGATAATATATAATGACTGAAAGGATTATTCTCAGAAATACAAGTTTGGCTCAAATTTTGAAAAATCAATCAGCATAATTTACCATATTAACAGATGAAAAAAGGGAAACACATATAATCATCTTAATAGATGCAGAAAATATTTGACAAAAGTGAGTACTCATCCATGATTTTTTTTAAAATTTTAAGCAAACTAGAAATAAAGGGAATTTTAATAACCTGATACAGGGCATCTATGAAGGTCTGCAGTTGACTTCATATTTAATTATTGTTATGGGCTGAATCATGTCCTGCCCCAAATTCATATGTTGAAATTCTAACCGCCAGAGATCATAATGTGACTGTTTTTATAGATAGAATCTATAGAGAGGTAATTAAATTAAAATGAGGTCTTTAGGGTGGGTCTTAATCCAATAAGACTGGTATCCTTAAAGAAGAGGACATTAGGACACAGACACAGAAGAAAAGACCATGTGAAGACACAGGGAGAATACAGTCATCTTCAAGCCAAGGAGGCAGATCAGAAAAAAACAACCCTGCTGACACTTTGATCTTAGACTTTTAGACTCCAACATTGTGAAACGAAACTTTTGGACTGGAACATGCGGTGTTCTCCTGGACTGGAACCCAGATTCTTTGTCCGCCGTATTCGAAGAATGAATCCATGGATAGAAGGTGGTATAGCAAAGGTGGAAATTTACTAAAGAACAAGTACAGACTCCCACGTGGGGAGGGAGAAAGGGTCCCACTGAGTTCCTTTTCCTATGATTTATAAAGGCTGCAGTATTACTCTGAGACTATTTGACAAGAATAGTTCTTTAGCTATTTCCACTTTATTAACTTGTCATACTGATTTCTTAAAATGTGTATCTTTCTTCTATTATAGGTAGCAAACTTTCTTGTAGCCTTGAATTTTTCCTCATATTATGGTATATGGTATTTTGTGATAACTATCAACATTAAATTACACAGCTGGTATTTTGTTTACTTTCGTAAGAACTTTAATTTAATTGAATTTACTGTGTATTAATTTTTTTAAAATCTATATTGTTGAGAGTATTACAGATATCCCCCTTTGCCCCCTCATTGGCCCCCTCCACGTGGTTCCCGCCCCACCCCAGGTCTTCACCAACCTACTATCTTCCAACTCCCCTGCCCCCTTCCCTCTGAGATTTGTCAGTCTGTTCCATGCTTCCATACCTTTGACTCTAGTTTATTCACCAGTTTATTTTGTTCATTAAATTTCTATTTCATTTATTTTTATTTTTAGGTTCAATTGTTGATAGATATGTATTTTTTGCCATCTTCTTCTCCCTCCTCCTCCTTCTTTTCCTCCTCCTCCTCTTCTTAAAGAATACCCTTCAACATTTCATGTAATACTGGTTTGGTGGTGATGAACTCCTTTAGCTTTTTCTTGTTTGTGAAGCTCTTTATCTGACCCTCAATTCTAAATAAGAGCTATGCTGGGTAGAGTAATCTTGGTTGTAGGTCCTTGCTATTCATTACTTTGAATATTTCTTGCCACTCCCTTCTGGCCTGCAAAGTTTCTGTTGAGAAATCAGCTGATAGTCGTATGGGAGCTCCCTTGTAAGTAACTAACTGATTTTCTCTTATTGCTTTTAAGATTCTCTCTTTGTCTTTTGCTCTTGGCATTTTAATTATGATGTGTCTTGGTGAGGGCCTCTTCGGGTTCCCCTTGTTTGGGACTCTCTGCGCTACCTGGACTTGTAAGTCTATTTCTTTCACCAGGTAGGAGAAGTTTTCTGTCATTATTTCTTCAAATAGGTTTTCAATATCTTGCTCTCTCTCTCCTCCTTCTGGCTCCAACATAATGTGAATGTTAATACACTTGAAGTTGTTCCAGAGGCTGCTTACACTATCTTCACATTTTTTTATTCTTTTTTCTTTTTGCTGTTCTGATTGGGTGTTTTTTGCTTCCTCATATTCCAAATTGTTGATTAGATTCTCTGAATCCTCTACTGTTGAATCCCTGTAAATTATTCTTTATTTCAGTTAGTGTATGATTCATTTCTGACTGGTCCTTTTTCATGTCTTTGATGTGAGATCCTTGAAAGTCTCATTAAGATCCTTGAGTAAGTAACCTTATAATCATGGTTTTGAACTCTGTATTCAGTAGTTTGCTTGCTTCCATTTCTTTCATTTGTGACATGTTTCTTTGTCTACTCATTTTGGCTGTTTCCCTGTATTTGTTTCTATGTATTAGGTAGAGCTTCTACGTCTCCTGGAGTTGCTAGAGTGGCTTTGTATAGTAGGTGTCCTATGGAGCCCAATGGCTCAGCCTCCCCAGTCACCTGAGCTGGGTGCTCCAGGTGCACTCCTGTGTGGGCTGTGTGCATAGTCTTGTAATTGAGCCTTGATTGCTGTTGGTGTCACTAGGAGGAGATGACCTTCAGGCCAATTGGCTGTGGGGTCCAACTGTAACTACAGTGGGAGAGCTGCAGTGCAGGAAACACCCCTATGGAGCAGGACTTGCTTCAGTGGGGCTTTAGTGCTCACTGAGTCTTGCCTCTTGAGTGTGTCACTTATGGATGTGTAGAGTTGTAATCTGGAGCTGTCAAACCAGGTGCACTGGCTCTGGGGCCTCTAGGGAGATGCAAAGTCAGCCACTGCCTGGGGCCACTCTGCAGGAGCTACAGAGGAATCTGCAGATGGATGCTATTTGCTATTTGTATTGATCTTGGAGTTTCCCAGATGAGGCCCAGCTGTGAAGCAAGGCAGGCTGGTGCTAGTGCTGGGTCTTGGACCTTTTATTGATAGTTTTGGGGCATGCTGTCACCAAACAGGTTGTATTGATAGGTTTGGGGCAGCTTGTTTGAGAGATTTTAGAAAGTCTGAAACCTGAGCCAGGACAGGCCATTCATATGGAATAGCTGCTGCAAATAGCATGAGTGGGCTGCAAATTGCATGGGCCTGGGTCTCAGGGAATCACCAGGGCAGAGCAAACAGTGTGCTGTAGCTGATGGAGTCTCAGGTATGGCTGCCAGTCAGTCCTGTGACAGGGGAGGTCCCAGCACAGAAACAATGACCCCTGCGAACATCCCTGTCTAGGAGAAAGCAGCCCCCAAGTTTCTGTCCCAAAGCCAGACAATCCAGTTCCTCTCCATATGTGTCAGAGTCCCCCAAAGCCACCCAGTGCTGGGAGTCTGAGTAAATTCATGTGCTGACCCTTTAAATGTGTCTCCAACAGCCTCTGTGTCACTCAGCCCCAATCCCCACTGATTTTTACAGCCCATAGTTGTGGGGACTTCTTTTTCCACTCTGGAACCCTGGGCTGGGGGTCTGGTGTGGGGCTGGGACACCTTGCTCCTCACAGGCAGCCTCCAAAGAGATGATATCCTTCCTGACTAAAATAACGGCACACCTGGGTGTCAGACCAGCCCATCTGTGTCTACCCCCACCCCTTTACTGGTCTCAGTGTGCTTTCTTCTTTACTTTTCTAGTTGTAGACTTTCATTCAGCCAACTTTCAGGTGGTTCTGAATGATGGTTGTTCTGTATTTTAATTGTAATTTTGATGTGGTTGTGGGAAGCAGCGAGTACCGCATTTACCTACGCCACCACCTTTGTTCTTCTCCGTGTATTGAGTCTTCACAATTACTGCACCACTGCTGAAATTATCAGAGATAATTTCTTTTGAAGTCTGTTGGAGTCCAACCCCAGCAGGTCCAGGGGTTCCCCAAGGTGTGGACGGAGTCAGCGATGAAAGAATGACACGACGACAACGTTCAGTTGATCAGCAGCCTAGCCAGGATCTCTAGCCACGATCTCCAGCCCAAGTTCTGTCCAGGTTCTCTTGCCATGTTCTCTCGCTAGGTTCTCTAACCAGGTTCGGTCGCCAGGTTCTATCCAGGTTCTGTATTTTATTGTCTTGTTACATCTGTATTTATACGAGTTGATTTTAATCCTGTCAATTTCTATTCCAAAGGTTAGGGCGTTTCTTATCTCCATTCCAGGGAGTAAAGATTATGTAGCTTAAGGGTGATTGTTCATAGTTAAAATGATTAACTACCCGCCTGGCATTTAGTTGAGGGGTTTTATTCCCTCCCTAACTTCAGGGAAAAATCCCAACCTTCCTCGGAGAGGTGACCTTGATTAAAACACATAGCGCCAAGAAGGGGAGCAAACATATTAAGAACAGTATGCCATATACGCCAGGTCCCTTGAAACATATGCTGTGCAGATGTTTCTTCCCTGCAGTGACTGTGTCAAGCAGCAAGGATGGACCGGCTTCCGGCAGAAGTCTTTAGCCTGCAACCAATTTTGCCTAAAAATAGATGTTCTGGGTTTGTGAGGAATTTAGAAGAGGTTTAATAATTTTTCTAAAAAAACAAAGCTACAGCTTTTTACAAAGATGGCACTGAAAGCTAAAAAGGAAGCCCCTGCCCCTCCCAAAGCCAAAGCCAAAGCAAAGGCTTTGAAGGCAAAGAAAGCAGTGTTGAAAGGTGTCCACAGCCACACAAAAAAGAAGATCCACACGTCACCCACCTTCCGACAGCCAAAGACACTAAGGCTCCGGAGGCAGCCTACATATCCTCAGAAGAGCGCACCCAGGAGAAACAAGCTTGACCACCATGCCATCATCAAATTCCCCCTGACTACCGAGTCAGCCACGAAGAAGGTAGAAGACAATAGTACACTGGTGTTCATTGTGGATGTCAAGGCCAACAGCACCAGATCAAACAGGCTGTGAAGAAGCTCTATGACATTGATGTAGCCAAGGTCAACACCCTGATCAGGCCTGATGGCGAGAGGAAGGCATATGTTCGACTGGCTCCTGACTATGATGCTTTGGATGTTGCCAACAAAATTGGGATCATCCAAACTGAGTCCAGCTGCCTAATTCTAAATATAAAAATTTTACACTGGAAACAACAACAACAAAAAACCCCCACAAAGTTACATATATTAAATATAGAAGATGAAAACATGAAAAAAATGTATAGTAAAAAAGAAGGAGCTCTGTCTGGCCAGTGTTGCTCAGTGGTTGAGCATCGACCTATGAACCAGGTGGCCATGGCACATGCCCAGGCTGCAGGTTCAATCCCCAATAGGGGGTGTGCAGGAGACAACCAATCAATGGTTCTCTCTCATCATTGATGTTTCTGTCTTTTCTCCCTCTCCCTTCCTCTCTCTGAAATCAAGAAAAAAATATTTTTAAAGAAAAAAGGAGTGCTTAGCCGTTGATACAGCATCGATGAACCTATAGACTATTATGCTAAGTGAAATAAGCCAGATAGAAAAATACAGATATCACATGATCTCACTTATATGTGGAATCTAATGAACAAAATAAACTGACCAACAAAATAGGGTCCAAGGTATGGATTCATGGAACAGAATAAACAGATCTGTTATTCTGGGGGACAGGAAGAGATTAACCAAAGAGCATATAGGAATGTATACATAACCCATGGACACAGATAATAGTATGGGGAAGGCCTGGGGTGGGGAGGGGGTTGGGTGGAGAGAGGCTAAAAGGGAGGAAATGGGAGACATCTGTAATACTGTCAACAATTTTTTTAAAAATGCTGTGATCACAAAAGTAAGCAACCCTCCATAAATATCTAAAATGTCATAAACATTTCTAACTTTAAAAAAAAAAAAGAGCCCAGCTGGCATGGCTCAGTGGTTGAGCGTTGACCTATGAATCAGGAGGCTATGGTTCGATTCCTGGTCAGAGCATATGCCCAGGCTGTGGGTTAGATCCCCAGTAGAGGGCATGCAGGAGGCAGCCAATCAATGATTCTCTCTCATCATTGATGTTCCTATCTTTCACTCCCTTTCCCTTCCTCTTTCTAAAATTAATAAGACTTTTTTTAAAAAAGAAATGTACAAAGAGGAAACAAGTTTACCAGCCAAAGATAACTAATGTTAACATTTGCACGATATTTCCCTGAGTCCTTTCCTAAGACACCAGAAAATTAATAAATGTCTTATCTACTGCTTCTTCTTCCTTCATATAAAACATAGAATAAAGTTAATTGGGGCCTGAATTTCTACCTTTGAATTTAGGTGAATACTAGTTGAACCTTCTTCTAACAGAAACAATCTCTCTCTCTCTCTCCTTTCCCCCTTCCCTCCATCCCTTTATTTCAGCTACTGCTCAGCCTCTACTGTAATGTTGAGAATTCACCTTAGGAGAAGGCATTCTAGGTCACACTCCATTTCTCAAACAATGACTTTAGAAGGACAAGGGCACTTTGGAAAGCTGCTCTTGAGGGCATAGACTTTCAATTACCTTTGTGCTTTATGTCCACCTTTTTTCCACTAATGGAGGTTTGAAGTGCATATCACTGTTTCCTTCACTCATTGTCCTTCCATGTTACATCTCTAGCAACAGGATATTCATTCCCACTTTTAACAAATGTACTTCAAGAACTTGCTATCTGCTAGGGTCATAGTGCTGGACCCTAGGGATACAATGGTGAACAAGACATCTAGTCCCTGCCTTCACGCAGCTTTCAATCTAGAGAGCAGATAACCTCAGTTTTCTCTTAAATGAATGCTCATTTCTTCTGTACCCTTGGCTAATCCATAACCAGCCTTTCTCTACTACCCTTTCCACCTCCTTGTCTTAACTGACTCTTTCTGATGTTAGCACTTTTTCAGCCAAGTTCACAGCTAGCCTGTAGGGTACATTTGACAAATTT
This sequence comes from Myotis brandtii, assembly GCF_000412655.1. Classification (NCBI taxonomy): domain Eukaryota; kingdom Metazoa; phylum Chordata; class Mammalia; order Chiroptera; family Vespertilionidae; genus Myotis; species Myotis brandtii. The sequence goes on along the minus strand of NW_005355410.1, from coordinate 1,811,900 downwards.
GAATGACAAAGCTTTTGGGCTGATGCAATCCATTGGGGCACAGCATATGGAATGATTCTTCTAATGTGTCCCTTCCTCTAAGTTAAATTTTGGCTGTTAATGCCCTTATACTGACCTAACCTCAGGAACCAGCATTAGTTTGTGTCCACCTGGCTTATCATTTCTTCCAAACTGTTACTCCCTCACACTTGCAAAAACTTCTTCATTACTAAGGGTCATGCCTTTTGACCAGCTACATTTTCCCTTTCCAAGTCCCTGTCATATACCCACCTTATGGTTACACTTCATCATTCAATAAAGACAGATGCACAGCCTTCTCTACCAAGTGAGCCATCATCCTCAATGTACTAGTATGACCCTCCAAAACTCCCTGACTTCCGCATCTCCAGTGGCTTTCTCTTTACTTCTGCTACCCACTCCCACAGCCACATCCTGGATCTTGTCATCAATTAAAACTGCCATCTCCAAAATAAAAAATGTAAGAATTTTTATCTATAATTGAGTAGGTAGGATATGGGTTGAGGTTTGGGGCTTATGCTAATGGTTGATGGAGAAGCAAAGATGATGCTAAAAAGGTGCAACCCTTTACTACTTTATGTGTATTAGCTCTCACTCCCTTGATTTCATGCTCTTTCACCTTTTCATCATAATTTAAAAAAAAAATTTGTACTGGCCTGTGTGGCTCAGTTGGTTGGGTATTGTCCCATGCACCAGAAGGTCATGAATTCCCATGAGAGCAAATGCCTGGGCTGCAGGTTTGATTCCCAGTAGGGGTGTGCAGGAGGCAGTTTATCAATATTTCTCTTTCACATCAATATTTCTCTCTCTCAATAAAAACATAGTACTCCCAAATACATTACAGTTTTTACAATATTATTGACTATATTGCCTATGCTGTACTTTACATCCCATGAGACTATTTTATTACTTCCAATTTGTAAATCTTAATCTCTTCATCTTTTTCATACAGCCTCCAAACCCCTCTCCCTCTGGCAACCATCATTATGTTCTCTGTATCTATGGGTTGTTTCTTCATATATGTTATTTTTAAGATTTTATGTTTAAGTGAAATCATCTGCTATTTGTCTTTCTCTGTCTGACTTATTTGCTTAGCATAATGACCTCTAGGTCCATCCATGTTGTTACAAATGGTAAGATTTCATTCTTTTTATGGCCAAGTAATATTCCATTGAATATGTGTTTCATTTATTCTTCTTTTTATTTTAATCCTCACTGGAGGAGATGCTTAGAGAGACAAAGAGAGAGAGGGAGAGAAGGAAATGTCAATGTGAGAGAGAAACATTGATCGGTTGCCTTCGGTATGTGCCCCGACCAGGGATCAAACCTGAAACCCAGGTATGTGCCCTGACTAGGAATCCAAATGGCAACCTTGTGTATGGGACAACACTCCATCCAACTGAGCCACTACAGCCTGGCTATACCATTTATTCTTTATCCAATTATCTAGGTACTAGAGGCCCGGTGCACAAAAATTTGTGCACTCGGGGGGGGGGGGGGCTTTCAGCCTGGCCTGGGCCCCCC
>NW_005355410.1:1790992-1807840 GCF_000412655.1 Myotis brandtii | reverse complement strand
GCTTTCCTCTCTGCTCCCCCCGCCCGGCTCAGCTCCCGGGGGCGGAGCCCGGTGGCGGTGGCACAGATGGTTGCTCCTACCCAGGGCCAATGGGCTTTGCTCCATCGCTTGGCATCGACATATGCAAATTAGCCGCCATCTTGGCTGGCGATTAATTTGCATATCTCGCTGATTAGCCAATGGGAAGCGTGTCGGAGGTACGGTTAATTACCATGTTTCTCTATTATTAGATAGGATGGACATTTCGAATACTTCCATATCTTAGCTATTTTAAGTAAGGCTGCAATGAACATAGGGATGCATATATTCTTTAGAATTAGTGTTTTCGATTTCCTCAGAATGCCCAGAAATGGGATTGCTGGGTCATTTGGCAGTTCTATTTTTAATTTTTTAAAAAAAATATATTTTATTGATTTTTTACAGAGAGGAAGAGAGAGGGATAGAGAGTTAGAAACATCGATGAGAGAGAAACATCAATCAGCCGCTTCCTGCACACTCCCCACTGGGGATGTGCCCGCAACCAAGGTACATGCCCTAGACTGGAATCGAACCTGGGACCCTTGAGTCTGCAGGCCAACGCTCTATCCACTGAGCCAAACCGGCCAGGGCCTATTTTTAATTTTTGGAAAAACTTCTATAGTGGCTGTACCAATTTGCAATCCCACCAATAATGTATGAGGATTCTCTTCACATCTTCACCAACACTTTTTGTTTGTTGATTTTTTTAATGATAGCCATACTGACAGGTGTAAGGTGATATTTCATTGTGGTGTTACTTTGCATTTCTCTGATGATTAGTGATGTTGAGCATCTTTTCATATATTTATTTGCCATTCATATATGTTCTCTTTGGAGAAATGTCTATTCAGGACTTCTGCCCCTTGTTTAATCAGATTGTTTGTCATTTTGTTGTTAAGCTGTGTAAGTTCCTTATATATTTTGATATAACCTTTATCAGATGTATCATTGGCCAGTATCTTCCTCCATTCAGTAGATTGTCTTATCAATTTGTTGATGGTTTCCTTTGCTGTACAAAAACGTTTTAGTTTGATATAGTACCATTTGTTTATTTTTTTCTTTTGTTTGATTTGCCTTTAGGGGACATATCCAAAAAGATATTACTAAAAGCAATGTAGGAGAGTTTACTGCCTATGTTTTCTTCTAGGAGTTTTATAGTTTCGGGTTTCACACTTAAGTCTTTATATTATTACTATTATTAGAGTGTTTTAAGGAAAAACAAGGCATGTCTAGAACAGGAATGAGATGGTTAACTAATGTGTTAAGGATCACATTATTCTTTAGAATTAGTGTTTTCGATTTCCTCAGAATGCCCAGATCCTTAACAAGTCTAGTTGATCCGAACTGGCAACATTAGAGTAGCTGCTCTCCAGGCCAGACAGTTAGTGAGGGAGAACCAAATGACTGAAAAGCAGGCTGCGTGGGGTGACCAGGCCGGCAGGGGGGTTAGTGAGGGACATTATCACTTATGTCTTGACTAAGTTTCTTTCTTTCTGCAGATTTCAATCTAGTGGTTCTCAAATTTGATCAAAAGGCCCTTGGGGGTCACAAGACCCTTTCAGAGGATCTGTGATGCCAAGACAATTTTCATAATACAAAGATTTTTCTTTTAACCTTTGTGTTGATATCAGCACTTAGGATCAAAAGCAATGGTGGGGCCCTAACTGGTTTGGCTCAGTGGATAGAGCGTCAGCTTGCAGACTGAAGGGTCCCAGGTTTGATTCCGGTCAAGGGCATGTACCTTGGTTGCGAGCACATCCCCAGTAGGAGGTGTGCAGGGGGTAGCTGATCAATGTTTCTCTCTCATCGATGTTTCTAACTCTCTATTCCTCTCCCTTCCTCTCTATAAAAAAAAAATCAATAAAATTTATTTTAAAAAAAAGCAATGGTGGGTAAACTGCTAGAACTTAGCAAGAATCAAGGCTGTGGCACCAAACCATAATGATAATCATTATTCACCAACACACACACACACACACACACACACACACACACACACACACAAGCCCAAGCCAACTTTATTTAAGAATGTTCTTGATGAATCAGTATAAATTATTAATTTCATAAAACTCAACCCATAAGTACCTCTTTTTAATATTCTGTGTGGCGAAATGGGATGTGTTCATAAAGTATTTTGTGGTGCAGTTGAACGAGGTTGGTTGTCTTGAGGAAAACAACTGTGTGATTGAGTTGTGAGCTGAACTAGCTGCTTTTTTTCATGAGTCACCATTTTTTTACTTCAAATGACTGATAGACAAGTTATGGTTTTCTGACTTGGGTATTTGATAAACATTGTCTCAAAAAAGAAACAAAGCAAGCTTGTCTTTTCAAGGTAAACAATTTACACTATTTATTGCTAAAATGATACAATTCAAGCTTTTAATTGGAAGTGAGAATTATGGAAAACTTATGGCAGCACCCTGAGCTGGACAGCTTCCCAGTACTCAACGGTTTTTCTTATGAAATAAGCGGTGATATTAACAAATGTCATTGTAAAAGTGTTTTATAATAATTATGTCAACATTTAGAATTGCTACATAACTCAGAGAACCGGTACTTTTTTTTTCAAATGATCAACACATGCTAGTACAAAATTATTCCTGGGTAAAGACTCATTCAACATTCACAGTAGACCAATGGATTTCAAAGTAACAGGATGAAAAGTTCATTGATATTGTTTCAGATTCAACATTGCAGCAAATCTTTTTTAGAAAATATATTTTTATTGATTTCAGAGAGGAAGGAAGAGGGAGAGAGAGATAGAAACATCAATAATGAGAATCATCAATCAGCTGTCTCCTGCACAACCCCTACTGAGGATTGAGCCACCAACCTGGGCATGCGCCCTGACCAGGAATTGAATCATTACCTCCTAGTTCATAGGTTGATGCTCAACCACTAGCCACACTGGCCAGGCTGCAGCAAATCTTTAAGAAACTACCACTGGTTGAGTTTTGGTACAGTATCAAAGACAAATATCTATAACTAGTGGCCTAGTGCACTGATTTGTGCACATTGAAAGGAAATTAATTAGAAGAAATATTCCACTCATGGCCGAAGGTGGAATCGCAGGGCCCCATGAGGAATTGGGCTCCCTCCTCTCTGGTTCTGGGATGCATCACCCAAGAACCACTGCTGCCAAGTCACTGCAGCTTGGCAGCTCCTGCGTTGAGCATCTGCCCCCTGGTGGTCAGTGCGCATCATACCTATTGGTCGGTTGGACGGTTGGACGGTTGCTTAGCCTTTTACATATATAGATTATCTGAAAAGGCCAATAAAACACTCCCTTCTTTCCTGAGTATGTATCCGCACATATTTTCCTCATATACTTCAACCAAAACACATATTCCAACAGATTCAATGTGGAGACAGATATGACAATCTTGCTGTCTTCTATTAAGCCAGACATTAAACAGATTTTCAAAAATGTAAAACAATGCCACTCATCTCACTAATGTTTTTTGTTTTGTTTTAGTGAAAAAGTATATTTATGCTAACATGTAATATGTTATTATTACTTTTATATGTTTTTATTGATTTTAGAGAGAGAGGAAGGGAGAGAGAGAGAAAAAGAGAGAAACATTGATCGGTTGCCTCTTGTACACGCCCTGCCTGGGGACTGAACCTGCAACCTGGGCATGTGCCCTGACCAGGAATCAAACCAGAGACTTTTTACTGCACAAGATGATGCTCAACCAACCACACCAGCCAGGGCTTATGTTATTTTTAAAGTAAGTAGCTAAATCTAAATTTTCTTAGGTTAAATGAAAATTAAGATGGTATATTGATAGATATAACCACATAAACCAAAGCTTTTGGGGGTCCTCGACAACTTTAAGGGTGTACTAGTAAAAACATCCTGAGATAAAAAGTTTGAGAATTGCTGGTGTAACCTGCTTTATATATGTAACCTAGATTCTTTTAAGGATTATAACCTTATCTCGTTTGGAATTCTTAGTGCTTATCATGACCTGGGCAAAGGAGTTACAGCTCACACCAGCTGATAGTTACTATTCATAGAAGATAGAGTGGACATTGGGCAAAGGAGTTACAGCTCACACCAGCTGACAGTTACTATTCATAGAAGATAGAATGGATATTGAAGGATACATCACTTTTTTATCTTTCTCTTAGGGTGCTATGGGCCAAAGAGTGCAACAGCCAGTCACCATGGCCCATAAGCCAAAGGGAAGCCATTTTTTCACATTAACAAGATAGATTTCAAATCATAAACCCAGCTGGAACTGTCCTATGGAACTATTTTAGATGAGCCTTTCTAAACAAAGGAAGAATTTAAACGCTTACATAGAGTTAGGATTTAGGATAGTTTTGATATCCATTTTTGACGGTTAAATAAACCTCATTTTGCCCTTTTGTGGTTGTTGTTGAGTTGTTTGCCTTTTTATTTCCTTTTGGTGAACTTATAATATGTATAATTAATATTTATAACAAAATGCACCTTTATAGTTTATTATTGAAAAGGGTAAGATTTCGCCCTGGCCAGTGTGGCTCAGTTGGTTGGACATCATCCAGTATACCAAAAGGTTGCCATTTGATTCCCAGTCAGGGCATATGTCCAGGTTGCAGGCTCGATTCCTGGTAGGAGGCATGCAGGAGGCAGCTGATTAACATTTCACTATCACATTGATGTTTCTCTCTCCCTCTTTCTTCCTCTCTCTCTAAAAATAATAAAAAGGGTTAGATTTATACACATTAGTCTAAAATAATTAAATCAAATTTAAAGTTTGAATGGATTTATTTTCATTGTTCAGGAAACAAATTAATTCATTTATCAAGTAAGCTACAGCTCCAAAAAAAAAAAAGATAGAAATAAAAAGATAGAAGATGCCCAATTAATTCAGGCATATGTTATCCTCTAGATCTGTTATAGAAATGATACTTCTCTTTCATTTGATGCATACATTCTATATACAATTCCTGAGCAATATTTAAGATGGCTGTAGCCAAAACCGGTTTGGCTCAGTGGATAGAGCATTGGCCTGCGGACTGAAAGGTCCCAGGTTCGATTCCAGTCAAGGGCATGTACCTGGGTTGCGGGCACATCTCCAGTAGGAGATGTGCAGGAGGCAGCTGATCGATGTTTCTCTCTCATCGATGTTTCTAACTCTCTATCTCTCTCCCTTCCTCTCTGTAAAAAATCAATAAAATATATTGCCGGAGTCCATTCATTGTCTTCACTAGCTGAGTTTAGACAGAGACCCCCAAAAGCTAGTAACCTTTGAAGTCCTAGCAAAGGTCAGAACTGCACCACCCAGTTAATCTAGGAACCACCCAGTTAATTTAGGTAATAATAGCTGAAGCATCCCCACCTTAGTTCCCTTAATTCCTTAGATACTTGTGTAGATCCTTGTTGATTATTGTTGATCAGATATTCTGCCTATTTCTGGAAATTGTCTACCAATGAGCTAATCCATGTGTCATTCAATCATCCTTCCCCTAGGGCTACCCCAGACAAACCTCCTTACCCTAGGGCTACCCAAGATCAAATAAAAGCTTGGAGCGGCCTGAGCATTGGAGGAAGTCCTTCGGGACTTGCCCGCCTGGTCCCCCAATATTGAAAAATTATCTCGTGTCTTTTTCTCTCATTTGTTGTGCAGCTCCTCTTTCAGATACCGAACCCTACTCCACGCAGAACGTGGAGGGAGTGTTACTCGACAATATATTTTTTTAAAAAAAGATGGCTGTAAACCATTTCTTTTTTTAAAAAATGTTTTTATTAATATTTTTAGAGAAAGAAACATTGATAAGAGAGCGGTTGGCTGCTTCTTGCACACCCCTACTGGGCATGTGCCAGACCAGGAATTAAACCAGTGACCTCAACCGCTGAGCCACATCAGCTGGGCTGAAAACCCTTTTTTGAAAATTTTCATAATACTTGGATCAAACATACTTTGGTTATAATGCATACATCCAAGGTTTTGTAATGGCATGATGAAATGTTCTGATATTTATCAAAATAAACTTTATAAAATTCTTGCTCAGTTAATAAAAAGACAAGAAATAAAAACAAAAAGTTTTCTTTACCAATTAGTTTCAACGTAATATTTTTAAACCAAAAATTGATACATTCAAATCAACAATCTGGAAATTATCCATGTGTCTGGTTAACTTGCTGACTAGTTTTAGATTAATTTCATTCATTAATTCATTAAATCATTTAGTGAACACTTACTGAGTGTCCAAAATATGTAATTGACTGTTAAAGGTCTTGGGTGATGACAAAGGCAAAAATATTTGCACTTTTTGTTTTATATTCTAAGCATAATCATGTAATTCCTAAGTGGCTTATTTATTTGGAAACTTAGTACCTAGCAAATAAGAATAATGACAACAATGATAAGGAATGCATTTTGAGAGGTATGTTCCAGGCACTGTTCTAAATGCTACATATTTAGGAACTCATTTGATTCTCACAACACTTTGAAGTAAGTTATTTACCAATTACCCTCAGTTTGCCAATGAAGCACAGAGAAGTTAAGTAATTTGCCCAATGTCACATGGATTTCATGTGGTAGAGTGGAGATTGCTGCCCAAGTTGTTCGGCTTGGTAGCCCATGTATTTACCACTATATTGCACTGTTTGCTTTGGTGGGCATTCAATAGAATGAATGAATGAATGAATGAATGAATGAATATCTAGTTTAGCTCTGCTTCCTAGCCACAGATTGTATACTTAAAACTGGCTGGCAATCTTTCAAATGTATACCTCAAGAATAAGGGCCTCAAGGTATAGAGACTAGCACCACCACCAGAGGATGGGCAATATGCTCTATTTTCATTAGGCAATGTCATGTTTGCATAGGAAAGAGAACTCACTTTCTGTATGCAACTACTTCACTTAGATATGCCATTCTCCCCAGACATTCTCCCCATGCCATTCTCCTAGAAAGGCGACATTGTTCTCTCTGCCAGATCACAGGATAGGCTGGTCAGGAAAGAAATGGTCAGTTATAACGTAATATTCTGGTGTAACTTTTCTGAATTTGTTACAGAAACAAATGAGAGGAGTTTGGAAAACCTTGGATTTGAGGATACAATTGTAGTTTATCCTGTGCTGATTGTTGAGGGAATAGGAAATAATTATGGGGGTTTATAAATTGATAGCACTTTAGCATAGAAAGAGACCCCAGAGGTCTCTCATATTACAGATTAGAATCTGAACAGAAATTGACCCATGCCATTATGGTCAATTACTATTTGACAAAGGAGGCAAGAATATATAATGGAATAAAGACTGTCTCTTCAACAAATGATGTTGGGAAAATTGGACAGCCACATGCAAAAAAATGAAACTAGACCACCAATTAACACCACACACAAGAATAAACTCAAAATGGATAAAAGACTTAAATGTAAGTAGTGAAGCCATAAAAATCTTAGCAGAAAACATAGGCAGCAAAATCTCAGACATCTCTCATAGCAATATGTTTGCCGATACATCTCCTAGAGCAAGAGAAACAAAAGAAAAAATAAACAAATGGGACTACATCAAACTAAAAAGTTTCTGCACAGCGAAAGAAACCATCATCAAAATGAAAAGGGAACCTGCTGTAGGAAGAACTTATTTACCAATGATACTACTCATAAAGGGTTAATTTCCAAAATATATAAAGAACTTATACAATTTAACAAAAGGAAGACAAACAATCCAATTAAAAAATGGTCAAAGGATCTGAATAGACACTTCTCCAAAAAGGACACACTAGTGGCCCATAAACATAGGAAAAAAATGTGCAATGTTACTGATCATCAGAGAGATGCAAATTAAAACTACAGTGAGTTATCACCTCACACCTGACAGATGGCTACCATAAAAAAGTCAGCAAACAACAAGTGCTAGTGAGGATGTGGAGAAAAGGGAACCCTACTACACTGCTGGTGGGAATGCAGACTTGTGCAGCTACTATGGAAAACAGTGTGGAGTTTCCTCAAAAAATTAAAAATAGCCCTAGCGGGTTTGGCTCAGTGTATAGAGCATCAGCCTGTAGACTGAAGGTTCTGGGGTTCAATTCCGGTCAAGGTCACATGCCCAGGTTATGGGCTCGATCCCCAGCTGGGGGTGTGCAGGAGGCAGCCAGTCAATGATTCTCTCTCATCATTGATGTTTCTATCTCTCTCCCCCTCTCCCTTCATTTCTGAAATCAATTAAAATATAAACATATACCAGTATTTTAATTAAAAATGGAACTGCCATTTGACCCAGTGATCCCACTTGTAGGAATATATCCTAAGAATACCAAAACACCAATCAGAAAGAATATATGCACCTCTACGTTCAAAGCAGCATTGTTTACAATAGCTAAAATTTGGAAACAGCTCAAGTTCCCATCAGTAGATGAGTGGACAAAAAAGCTGTAAGACATTTACAGTATGGAATACTATGCAGCTGTCAAAAAGAAGGGCCACTTATCCTTTAAGACAGCATGGAGGGACCTGGAAAATATTATGCTAAGCAAAATAAGACAGTCAGAAAAAGACAAATATCACATGATCTTACTTACTTGTGGAATCTAAGGAACAAAATAAACTGACCAACAAAAAGGTTCAGAGGCATAGAAGCATGGAAGAGACTGAGTGATCTCAGAGACAAGGGGGACCGGGAAGGGGAAGAGGTTAACCAAAGAATTTGTATACTTATATGCATAGCCCATGGACACAGACAATAGTGTGATGAAGACCTGGAGTGGGGTAGGGGCTGGATGGAGGGTTGCAAAAGGGAGAAATCGGGGACATTTGTAACACTGTCAACAATAAAAATATATATTTAAAAAAGAATCTGAAGCATAAAGTGGTTATTTGACTGCTCGATGGTTATATTGCTAGATAATAGAAAAAATGTGTTAGCGTTGCCACACACACCCCACCCTCCCATTTCCTGAATCTTAAAAAAATTACTATTTCCTCTTTAGACTCCTGGTATAATTTAACAGAAGACAAAGATCAACATGGAAGGAGATCTCCTGGAAGATTTCATTTTCCTATAGTCAAAGAATATGAAAAAGAGCCATTCTGGATAGCTGAGCTGGTTTCAAATGTATGTATTTGTGGCAAACACATTCAGCTCACAAGGAAACCCTTCTCCTAACACATCACTGTACACTGTTCTAGTTTAAGCCTCCTCCTAATGCCATGCCCTCATTATATCAGCGTGGGGGGTGGAGGAAAGACCTTAACCCTTCTTGCTGTGACCTCTACCCTTTAGAGTGTGTGTGTGTGTGTGTGTGTGTGTGTGTGTGTGTGAGAGAGAGAGAGAGAGAGAGAATTTTTGACATTGTATTCTCTTAATTACTAACTCACATATCTGGTTTTACCAGTCATCTTGCTTCTTGGGTTTCTCTACTATGTTCCATGTAAATCCCCAAATTAACTTGCTTTTAACATTGCCTAGGACAGCGATTTCAACCAGTGTGCCACTGTACATTGATGTGCTGCAAGAATTTTAAAACATGCAAGACCTATTTAGTCAGGGGCATTGACCTCTTTTCCCTTAGATTGTCAAACACAACAATTGTCGTTTGGTGTGAATGAGTCAAAATTATACCTTTTTGGGGGTCAGATTGGCAAAAACTTTATTTTTTGGTGTGCCACAGAATTATAGTAATTAGTTTGTGGGCCATGAAATGAAAAAAGGCTGAAAATTGGTGGCCTAGGAGAAGGACAAAGAGCAGTAAAGACAATAAGAGTGGAGTTATTTATAACAGGCAGCTCTGTTTAATAACTAAACATGATTTTGTGACTACTAATTTGTACTTTTTAATTCTTTCACCTTTGTGAAAGAACCAGCCTCCTTCCCTCTGGCAACCATCAGTCTGATTTCTATATCTATGAGACTGTTTCTATTTTGTTTGTTCATTTATTTTACCCTTTAGATTTCATATTTAAGTGAGAGCATATGGTATTTGTCTTCCTCTGACTTATTTCACTTAGCATAATATCCTCTAGGTTCATCCATTGGTAAGATTTCATTTTTATGGCTGAGTAATATTCCATTGTATATCTGTACCACTTCTTTTTTATATACTGGTCTAGTGATGTGGGTTGCTTCCATATCTTGGCTATTGTAAACAATGCTGCAATAAACATAGAGATGCGTATATCCTTTCAAATTACTATTTTGGGTTATTTCCCCACTATTTTGAATTGGTTTTATTTAATTTTACAGGAGCCTGGTTGGAGTTTAGTATGTAATTATAAGTCCAGTAACAATTCTACAAAAATGGACATACAATGACAGAATTTCTTCAAAGCAACTAATACTTTTGCATGAAACATGCATTAACTGCCACATGTTGGCCACAATCAGTCTCTACAAGAAGAGATAGTCCAATACAGTCAATAAGAAAACTAGTTGTGAACGAAAGGTTTTTAAAAAGAGAGATTTTCTGGTTAATATAAAAGAAGGAAGAGTACCTTTCATTAAACTAGCCCTTGAGCACTGGATGATTTGTATTATTGTGTTGCACAGTATTGTGTCACCTCTGAGACCTGGTCCTGACCTGTCATAAGAAGTAAGTAACTTTCTGGTAGTTAAATAAAACATTTGAGAGGTTATAAACTTTCAGGACACAAAGGTCCACTACTTGTGTAACCTTGTAAAGAGGGTGCAGAAATCTTGACTTGGAAGAGTTCCCAAGCTGGGGATTGCAAACATCCTCTAAGATACCCTGAGCTTTCCAACCTAGCCTGTTTACCATTTTTCTAGAAGGCCAGTCCAGGCCACACATGCATCTCCTGTGACTGTAAGACCTTCCAGCTCCATACATCACTCTTCAGGAGGATCTGTAATTAGGTGTGATGCAGAAAAACACTGGATGGACCATTTCTTTGAGGCCTTGACTTTCTGTAGTTCTCATTCATCTCATCCAGGAATCAATGGATACTTGTCTAAGTGGTGGCTTGTATGAGAAAGCTCCATACTCCACTCTGGCTGCAATAATACTGCATACCATCCACTCTTCTCTTTTTTTACTGAAATTCTTCAAAAAACTGTGGGATATCCTTTCTCTTTACAACCATGCCTTCATCAGCAAATCTCTTGAGATAGTCCTTAAGTTTAGTCTTAAGGCATTATATTCACAAATAAGTTCCACTTGTTGAACTCTGTTAATGCTGTTAAGGGTATCCATTAAAGGATTTGCCTTGTCAGCTGCTTGGTCAACCTTGCCCTTGTTTTCATAAGCCAGAACTGTATCATATTCATCTGTCAGGAATAGGACATCTAGATCTCCATACATTTTCATACGCCTTTGCAGGAACATAACTTGCTATGCCAATTTAAAGGCCAATAGGTGGCAGTGTCTCTCTTTATAAAACATGGGGTTTTTTTTCCACATTTAACCTAATTTTATTCATGCTTGCCTTGGGATGGGGAATAGATCATTCAGTAAAAATATATAGTAAAAATAAAATATGTCTTATTATATACAACTTTTAAAGTACAATAATAATGTGCCTTACTTCCATGCACATTTGTCTAACGTTACAGTTGTTTTTTTTTATTTTTATTGTTGAGGTTATTACAGATGTTCCTCTCCCTACCCCCTCTCTTTGCTCCCCTCCACCTGGGTCCTACCCCACCCCAGGCCTTCCCCTCACTATTGCCTGTGTCCATGGGCTATGCATATGTACATATAAGTTCTTTGGTTAATTAAAACACTTAGTTTTAACCTCCTGAAGCCTGCAGCCATACTGTGATTCTGTGTTGAGACATTGATTCTCAAACACTGTCTGGAGGTTAGCTTCAGAAGTGGAGCTGGTCCATGGTTTATTAGTCTGCTCTGCTTTAACTTCCTTCACAGCATCCTTTGTATGTTATGGAACATCCTCTTTGAACGTAATATCTTGATGATCTTCATTTTCAGGTTTGATAACTTCCTGATCACCTGTTCCATCGACATTCAGCACTAACCCACCATCCTCAGCAGATACTTTGGTTACTGCCAATTGTGCAGCATAAGCCCATGAGAAAGAGCAGCGTTCCACACAAGCCTGGCAAACCATTTCTTAGAAATAACCTACTCTCAGGGGGAATGGCACTTCCATGGAACCAGTCTTCATAGACTACATACTGGATCATCTCATCTGGAATTTCATCTTCAGGATAAGGTCTCTTACAAAATGCAGTACAATCCAAAAAAGTTGTCATTATACTTATTGCCAGAATTTATCTTTGCTTTGTCAGGAAATAATTTGCATTCCAAATTTTTAAACTTGCTGTTTCCACAATCACAAGGAAAATTTATTTTTGTGAATAGCTCAAACAGTTTATGATTTCCATGACATTCAAGACTGCAAGCTAGGCAAATTCCTGCTTGGTTCTTCTCTCTCAGGGGTGCAGGTACTAACTACAGGTATATAGTGCTTGTCTCTTTATTGAGCTGCAAGTAGGAACACTTCTTGGGGTTGCTGCCACCCAGTGTGGCGCATCCCTCATTTTCCAACTCTTTCTCGACCAGCCAGTGATACCACGGGCTCCAGCTCCCACTGCTGCCCAGAGTGACCCTCAGCTCCAGGCATCCTCAGCTGTCACGGGACTGCAGCTTTGCTCTAGTGGAGGCAGGAAAAGAGACAACGAGAGGCGTGGCATTGAGTTTCTTTTATCTAAAAGTGGAATTGGTGGGCCATAAGGCAATTCTAATTTTAATTTTTTTGAGGAATCTCCATGCTGTAGAGGCTGCATCAATCTGCATTCCCACCAACAGTACACAAAGGTACACATTGTATTTACCCATAGTTTTGCTTGCCATGGTCTTCTTTCCTTCCTGATGTTCCAAGGTTTCTTCTTTGATCTTTTCCCTTATGTTTAGAGACCTTCTTTTAGGTATTAAGTTCTCTGATGACCAATTCTCTTAGTTTTCATTCATTTGAAAATGTCTTGATTTCTCCTTATTCTTGAAGAATATTTTCACTACATTTAAGATTCTGGGTTGCCAGTCCTTTTCTAATCAGGACTTGAAATTTATTGTGCTATTTTCTTCTGGCCTAAAAGATCACTGATGAGAAAATTTAGGTCATTTGAATGTTTTAGCCCCTACAGGTAAAAGTCATTGTTCTCTGATTGTTGTCAAGATTTTTTATTTGTCTTGGTTTTCAGAAATTTAGTTATGTGTCTGCAGGAAGCCACCGCTTGCCAATACTGTTATGAGCGTGCACCAAGGAACACGGGAGGCCAATGGACCTTGTGCGTCAGCAGGGCTGACACTAGGCACTGATTGTTCGCGTTGAGATAGTGGTGGCTCGAAGCAATTTCCTGACCTGATAGCCTCCAAGTAAATGTTTACTGGACCTTACTGATCTTTACTGACCTTTGAGACGGTCTGTCTGGCTATCTGTTTGCCGTGCTTTACTAAGGGCAAGATGTGTATTTAAAACTGAATAAAAAGCGGCTAAGGCTAGGTCTCGGTGTGTCTCTTCAAGAAAGAGACTCCACCTGGCCCCCAATGCCTTCTAAATTGATATTTCTTGTATAGTATTTTCATTTGTGAGTCAGCCCCTCCTTCAGATCCTGAACCTCGCCGCGAAGGTCGCGGTGTGTGTCTTCTGTGAATTTCTTTGACCTGCTTGTAGTTTGCCCAACTTCTTGATATATAAGTTTATGTCTTTTGTCAAGTATGGAAAGTTTTCAGCCATTATTTCTTTGAGAACTCTTTCAGCCTTGTCTTCGTTCTTCTCTTCTTCTGGGATTCTGATGACATGAATATTGAATCTTTTTGTTATAGTTCCATAGATTTCTAAGTTTATTTTACTTTTCAGTTTATTTCCTCTCTATCTTTATTTCTATTCTTCTATCTTCCAGTTCATGGATTCTTTGCTCTGTTTCCATTCTGTTATTTAGCCCATCATTGAGCTTTCTTATTTCAGTTATTATATATTTTTCAGTCCTAAAATTTCTATTTTTTTATTGCTGAGGCTTTCAATTTTTCTATCTGTTTCAAGCATGTTCATAATTGCTCATTGAAACATATTTATCTTATTTAGCATTGAAGTCTTTGGCAGATAATCTAACATCTGTATGGCCTCTGTGTTGGCAGGTATAGATTTTCTTTTTTATTCACTTTGAGATTCTGGTTCTTGGTATGATGAATATTTTTAAAATGAAACCTGGAAATTTTTGTATTATGTTGTGAGAATCTGTTTTAGCCTGATTTTTTTTTTTTTTTTTTTTTTACACTGCTTTAACAAGAAAAAGGGGGAAGTGCTGCTTAGGTACAGTCAGGTAGAGGTGGAAGTCCAGTTTCTCCTCTTGGCCTTCATTAACCCCCAAGGTGGTTAATGCAGGTTAGGGGTGGTAGTTCCCATTCTCACTGACACCACAGTGGGTGGTTTTGTTATCACTGTACAATAGTGAAAGTATTGACTATTAGGCCTCTCCATTAGGCCTCTTCTGACACTACCCCAGTGGGGAAGAGGAGAAGTGCCTCATTACTTCTGGGTTGGGGCAGAAGTCCAGGCTCCCCATGTGGTTTTCACTAAGACTGTGGGAGGAGGGGCACTCATTGACAGTCTCTGGGAAAAAGATTTTCAGTGTCCTTCTCTGACACCACCCTTCCTTAAAAAATTATTTCTATATCTATCACTACATATTGAAAACCATGAGTTTATATCAATACTTAATTCTAATTAAGAGAAAATTCTAACTTTCTCTTTTTTCATATTTTAACTCCTTCCTTGATATAGAGAAATCTAGTTCCCACTATTTTTAATGTATTTACTTATTTGCTCAATATCCCTTACAAGGTTTTGAGAGATGGTAGAATATATGTTGTTAATTTTCTACAGAAAGAAGTGTCCTGAGGATAGAGTCACTTCCCTTTCTAATTCTCACAAGGGCCTGTATAAACTTAGGGTAGCCCTGGCTCTGCCTCAGAGGAAATGTTCTGGGCCAACCTATGGGAAGCTGCTAGGGTTGCCAGGGTTACAGTACATGTCACTGGGGGAATGGCAGGCGGGGGTGGGGGGGGGGGGGGGGGGTGTTTAATAGGTGAGTCATGGAAAGTGGCAATGATGATTATAGCTTACATTTGCATAACATTTTCAGGTGCTTTCACTTACTTACCTTACTTGTTCCTAACTATAACCCTGTCAGATGGTCAGGGGATTCATTATTAGCTGTATTGTGATAGGCTCAATTATGGCCCTCTGAAAGATATTTAGTTCCTAATCTCTGGAACCTGTGAATATTACCTTAGCTAGCAAAAGAACTTTGTAGGTGTAATTAAACCGAGGACCTGGAGATGGGGTGATTATTCTGGATTATGTTGGACCCTTAATGTACATGTATCCTTATAAGAGAAAAGATTTGACAGAGAAGAGAAGGAGGCAGAAATTAGAGTAAAGTGGCCACAGCCTAAGGATTACCAGTAGCCACCAGAAGCTGGAAAAGGAAAGGAACAGATTTTCCCATAAAGCTTCCAGAGGAGTGTAGCTGTACTTATACCTTGAATTTGGCCAGGTGATAACAATTCAACTTTGGGGCTCCAAAACTGAGATTTTTAAAGCCGCCAAATTTGACACCAATTTTCACAAATGTGGAACTTGAAATTTCAGACCAAAGAGCTAGCAGGTGGCAGAGCTAGAATTCAAATCCAAGTTCATTGACTTTAAATCCAATGCTCAGTCATGGTGACCGCCTCCTCCCTTACTGAACCACCACTTCCCCCACACCATAACACCCCACTCTCCCTTGAAACAGAGAGGATAGTAGAAAGAGTAAGACAGGAGTAGTTGTCATCTTTGGGTGTTCATTAAAAACAGGGGAACTTTTACAAAATACCACTGTAGGTTCCACCCCAGACGACTGAATTATATTCTTCGGTGGTGGGGCCCGTGCAAAGGTATTTTTAAAAGCTCTCCAGTAGTTCTAGGGTGCAGCCAAGGTTGAGAACCAATGGTGCCTTGACGCCAAGTTCATTCATATGTTCATGTGTATGAGAACCATGACTATTTTCCTAGCCCACCTCTTCCTAGATTAAGGTCTGGCCCACTGACACATTTTGAAGCCCTATGTCCAGGGCAGAGTGGGCGTCTAGTCATTTGTCCAGTGGTCAGTTCCTTGGTGGGGCACACGTCCTATCAGGGTTTCCAATGCACAGTGTGTGCATCTGATTAATCTACAGAACTCTAAGAAATGCAGATGTCCTGACTCCTCTCCTCAGATCGAGTCTGGTAAAGGTATCTTTTAGAGAAGCTACCCAAGTAACTCCGGCGTGCCTTCTGCATTGATAACTAGTGGCGACCCTCTTTTCTTCTAGCGCAGGAGTCGCTGTTTGTGCGTGTTTTTTCCCTCACCCGAGGATATGTTTTTATTGATTTGAGAAAGAGAGGGAAGGAGAGAGACATCGATCTGAGAAACATCCACACGTTGCCTCTAGTTCCCGCCTAAGGAGGATGAACCCGCAACCTAGGTATGCGCCCCCACCAGAATGGAAACCTCAACCTTTTGGGCGTAGAGGACGATGCTGGGACCAACTCAGAATTGTGCTGTTTTACTCACCACTGTATCCCAAGGGCTCAACTTAGTGTTTGGCTCAAAGCAGAAATTCAGTACTCATATTTTGAATGCAGCCCACCTTACATATGAAACATCTGAGGCTCAGAGGAGTGAAGATTGCACAGGTGGAGACGCTGGTTGCCCTTCCATTATATTTCACTAGGAAATATACAGGTGCTTTCTGGCCGCAAGTCGGATATTGAGGCTGCAGTGCCCAGTTCCAAAGGTCAAAGTGTGCTTCACACCCGCCCAGTCCCGCTTCTGCAGCGCCAGCAGTTCCTGCATTTGCCCTCTGCAGGGCGTGCGGCAGCGGACGGGTT
>NW_005355410.1:1781142-1790502 GCF_000412655.1 Myotis brandtii | reverse complement strand
CCTTGAGACGAACTTTGTGTTCCTTGGGGCGCCGTGGGCTGGTGCCCTCGCCAGGGCCGCGGTGCTCGCTGACTGGGCTTTTCTGGACGCGGCCGGGCAGTTTCCTCCCTCCCCCGTCGCCGTGTTTGTTCATCGTGGTAATAAGATGGTGTGTGCTGGGTTTCCAATTGGGGAAGTGATCTTTGGAGCACTTCAGCTTTGGATAGATGATAGCATAATGGCCTCAGGTTTTGTTTGGCTTTTTGCGTGTTTACCGTGTGCCAGGCAGTCTTACTAGGCTTTTCAGCAACACAAAAGGGAGTCGGCTACATTTGCATCATTGATGAAGAAACTGTTGCCAAGAGAACAGGTGATTTGGGTTGGGCCAGGACGTAGGTAAGGTCAAAGCTTAGCTTTAATTCCAGAACCGAATGGCTCCAGAGCTTGTGTGCTTGAATCTGCTCTACAGGGTTTTCCAGAACATAGGAATTGGCCGATTCTTTTCAAGGATAAAACTTGTGGAAGGGCATCATTGGCTTTGTAAGCCAGCTATGTTCTGAAGTAACTCCTCAGACGTGCCGTAAATGAATCGATTTTAACCATTATTTTTCTTTTAAAAGCTATTCACACTTTCAACCTACAGGTAGTGAGTTCCATGAGTTTGCTTCCTAATAAAAGTGTTGTTGTTTGGTCTTGAACTTTCTTGTGAGTTGTAAAGGGTGCTGTCTAGTTTTTAGAATATATTTTCATCCTAATCATAACCTTTAGCCTTTTGGAAATTCCTTTGTCAGCCTTGGTGTCTCCATATGGAGATGCCTAATCTATTGTCTTAATAGCATCTCTTCTACTCTCACATTAAGTAATGTAGCTTTAGAGTTTGGAAGGACCTCAGTGGTCTGTCCCCTTGCTTTTGTAGATGAGGACACAGAGGTGCAGTCAGGGTCTTAGAAAACTTTTTCAAGACCACACATTGAATTTAGCTGGAAAGGATTATCAAAGTATTTTAGAGTGGTATAAATACTTAATAAAGTGGTATAAAAGCTATCAGCAGTATCCTATGTGTACTACTAATTCTTTGTAAATATGTGTTTGAAAGAAACCATACAAATATACAGAAGTCTCCTCTTATACATGAGCGATATGTTCCAAGACCCTCAGTGGACACCTGAAACCATGGATAGTACCAAACCCTTATATATATTGTTTTTTCTTTTATACATACACTAGAGGCCCAGTGCATGAAATTCGAGCACGGGTGGGGTCTCCAGGCCTGGCTGGTGATCAGGGCCTATTGGGGCCGTCTCACCCAGGCCCTATTGGGGGCTGGGCTGGCTGGGGCCTGCAAGCCGGAAGGGAGGGACTGGGGGAGGTTGGCTGTGGGAACGCACTGACCACCAGGGGGAAGCTCCTGCATTGAGCATCTGCCTCCTGGTGGTTAGTGTGTGCCATAGCGACTGGTCGTTCGGTCATAATGGTTGCTTAGGCTTTTATATATATAGATATCTATGATAAGTTAATTTATAAATAGGCACAATAAGATTGACAACAATAACTAATAGTACAATAGAACGGTTATTAAAAAAAAACACTTAATAGCAGTTAGGTGAGAGGTTTTGGAGCCAGTATTAAGTAAAATAGGAGTTACTTGAATGTAAGTGCTCTGATACCATGGCAGATTTGATAACCAAGATGTCTACTAAATGACTAATGGGCAGGCACTGTATGCAGCATGGATATGTGGGACAAAGGGATGATTCACATCCCAGGCTGGATGGAGCTGGACAGTGTGAGATTCATCTTGCTACTCAGGATGGCTAGCAATTTATTTATTTATTTATTTATTTATTTATTTTTAGAGGAAGGGAGAAACATAAATTTGTTGTTCCACTAACTTAAGGTTTCATTGGTTGATTCTTGTATGTGCCCTGACAAGGGATTGAACTTGAAACCTTTTGGGTGTAGTTGGCTAGCCTTCAACTGTGTATTGGGAAAACGCTCTAACCAACTGAGCTACCCAGCCAGGGCTGAATGGCGAGCAATTTAAAACTTAAATTGTTTGTTTCTGGAATTTGCCATTTAATATTTTCAGACTGAGCTTGACCATTAGTTTCTAACTGAAACTACAGAAGGTGAAACCACCGTGGATAAGGGGTGACTGCTGTGCCAGTTAAGGGAATTATTTAGAAGGAATGTATTACAGTTGATGTTGCAGATCAGTTCTCTGATATGATACTTGTAGGCTATTAGATGGAGAGATCCTTGGAGAAAGTCTACTGGAGAGTGATCTCTGGGCCAACACCTTTGGGAGAGTGAAGAAAAAAGGGTTGAATAGAGGAAGAAGTAAAATTGTGCAATTGCAGTAGGGGCCTCTGCTGTTACCACAGGAGATCTGCAACTAAGATGATCTTTCTGCATTGTCACAAATTGGGGTGAGGTATCAGATTTTTATATCCCTCCTTTAATCCCCATTGACCAGTGATTGGATGCAGGCTGACAATATAAAGGAGGTGTGACTTTGGGTTAGGATGCTCCAATGACAGGACTCATCAGAGAGCTGCCACAACCAACACTCCCAGCAGCTGGGGCAGTGAATGCCTTCGTGCTGAAGGGAGGATCTGGACAATACACCACAATATCTAATACAGGGCTTTGACTCTTTATAAAAAAAAACAAAACAAACAACCACATATTTTTTATTGATTTCAGAGAGTACGGGGGAGGGAGAGAGGGATAGAAACATCAATGATGAGAGAGAATCATTGATCGGCTGCCTCCTGCACATCCCACGTTGGGGATCGAGCCTGCAACTCAGGCATGTGCCCTGACCAGGAATCGAACTGTGACCTCCTAGTTCATAGGTCAATGCTCAACCACTGAGCCATGCTGGCCGGGCGGCTTTGACTCTGGAGTGTATAAAAGAGTAATGGTACCAAGTCATTCAATTAATCACATATCTAGTGCCAGGAATTTGTTAGGTGCTAGAGCAGTGGTTCTCAACCTTCCCAATGCCGCGACCCTTTAATACAGTTCCTCATGTTGTGGTGACCCCCAACCATAAAATTATTTTCGTTGCTACTTCATAACTGTAATTTTGCTACTGTTATGAATCGTAATGTAAATATCTGATGTGCAGGATGTATTTTCATTGTTACAAATTGAACCTAATTAAAGCATAGTGATTAATCACAAAAGCAATATGTAATTATATATGTGTTTTCTGATGGTCTTAGGCGACACCTGTGAAAGGGTCGTTCGACCCCCAAAGGGGTCACGACCCACAGGTTGAGAACCGCTGTGCTAGAGGAATGGTGGAGAGAAGAAAGTTGGGAAGGATTTTTGGTTTGTTGGGAAGATAAGATTGGTTTTACATCTACTGAATTTGGCCTTGAGGTAGAAATGCTTTGAATATCTTTAGAGATATGGTAGTAAAACTCAAATGAAAGATAAGGACTAGAGATGATGAGGAAATAGTTAAAACTACAAGGATAACATTTGACATTTAGCTGGCAGATTAGCTTTTAATTTTAAATTGTAATTTAGGTACTGTGAATGTTATATTTTATTTAGTGTAATAGGTTTATTGCAGTTATGAAGAACCAAGTACTATATAGAGACAAAGAATTTTGAGAAGGTGTTTTTAATAAGAATAACTGCCAATTTGGTATCATATAATTATATCCCCAATTTCTTTAGGTTCTGGGAAGTTCTGGATTGTTTAACAACCATGGACTCCAAGTACAGCAACAACAACAAAGGAATCTCTCACTACATGAATACATGAGTATGGAATTGTTGCAAGAAGCTGGAGTCGCCATTCCCAAAGGACAAGTGGCTAAGTCACCAGATGAAGCTTATGCAATTGCCAAAAAATTAGGTACTAATTTTAAAAAACTCACGCTACCTTGACATGGCAGCTCTGATAAGATGTGAACTGTACTTTTGGTTTAATAACAACTTTTAGTTTTTATTTTATTAATAAAATAAAAAAATAAATTTTATTTACTTAAAAGAGAAGGCAGAACTTTATGATTCTTGACATTCTAAAATTATTATGAACTCCCATAGTGCTAGTGACTTAAGAATCACTTATGTTGGCATTAGGAAACTAAAGTCCTATTTTTAGTTGGAATATAATGTATTGAGAAGGAAATTATACTACTCCATAGTTTAAAAGTATTGTGGCTGTGATGATTCTTCAGGGAATTGGTGAAGGATAATCTTGCTGTTTATGTGATAGTGAAGAGAGGTCCAATATCCTCCCTCCCTTTTATGACATTAAAAGAGAAGGGAGCCAAAGGGGAAAAAAGAAAGTCGAGCCCTAGAATGTAAACTCTATGAGGGCTTCTTTGTCTAATTTTGTTTACTGATATCTCCCAAACTCAGAGAAGAGTAAGGTAATCAGTAAATATTAACCTTTGTTAAATGAATTAAGCAGTTACCTATGTTTATTAGTAGGTCCTTTTATTGATAACAGAAATCTTCGTAGCTTATATTATTTGAATTTAATCTCTGAATTAAAAAATAAATTTTGACTAGAAAATATGCTTCAGTTTACATTTTTTATAATTTAATATGAGAACTTAATAATAAGTAAAATACTAGCTATATAATGCATTTTCTTTTTAGCAGTATTTAAAATTCCACCAATATCTTAGTGGGTTAACACAATTGATTGCTCTTTTATGTGCCTTTGATTAATATGGCTTACAACATGCTTTGGTGAAGACTTTGTTTTTTATTAACTTCTTAAGATGTGGAACATTAAAAAAATTTTTTTTAAAGTTAAAGTTTTATCTAGGTTTGTACTTAATTGTTTCTAGAATGGGTTTTGTTTTTTTCAAAAGTGAAGGCATGTACAAGTTTCTAATGTTGTATATTATAAACTATGTTTTTTAAATGTGATTTCTTTGACTTGAAAGCATGATTTTTCATTTACAGTATTTTTTTGTTAATCTGAAAAAAATTCTTTATATTCATATTACAAGCAAACTTCTTTTTATTTAGCAGAAGCCTTATAAAAGTTCAATTAATGGTGACCTGTAGTTTGAACTTGCACATGGTAAATGATGTACCTCTTTTTTACCTTTGAAACAATCTATACTAATAAAAGGGTAATATGCTAATTAGACTGGGAGACCTTCTGGATGTCCTTTTGGACAAAGCCATGGTGGTGGGGCCGAGGCAGAGGCGGTTAGGGGCGATCAGGCCAGGCGGGGAGGGCAGTTGGGGGTGATCAGGCCAGCAGGGGAGGGAAGTTAGGGGCCATGAGGCCAGCAGGGAAAGCCATGGTGGTGGGGCCAAGGCAGAGGAGGTTAGGAGCAATCAGGCTGGTGGGGGGGCAGTTGGGGGCAATCAGGCTGGCAGGCAGAGTGGTTAAGGGCCAGGGGTCCTGGATTGCGAGTCGGACATCCCCCGAGGGGTCCCAAATTGGAGAGGGTGCAGGCTGGGCTGAGGGACACCCCCCTTCCTCCATGCACGAATTTCGTGCACCGGGCCACTAGTGTGTGTGTATGTGTGTATGTATGTATATATATATGTCTCTTAAGGGTCAAGGCTTAAAGAAAACTAATGATTATACTTCGTATGTCTATAGTATTTCTTGCAAAGGTTACTTTTTTTTAAAAAAAATATATTTTATTGATTTCAGAGAGGAAGGGAAAGGGAGAGAGAGGGATAGAAACATCAATGATGAGAGAGAATCATTGTTCGGCTGCCTCCTGCACACCCCCTACTGGGGATCAAGCCCGCAACCCAGGCATGTGCCCTCGACTGGAATTGAACCTGGGACCCTTCAGTCTGCAGGCTGATGCTCTATCCACTGAGCCAGGCCAGCCAGGGGGCAAAGGTTACTTTTTAATAACTACTTTGAGATTCAACCTTATATGTATAACCTAAATGTTAATTTCTAAAGAAGACCTAGCTAAGAAAGAAGGAAAACTTAGAAATGTAATTGAAAAAGTATACGTTTTTCTAATTCTATCCTGTGTCCTTAAGGATGAATTTCCAATCATTTGACTTTATTTTTCTATTTTTTTAAAAATATATTTTATTGATTTTTCACAGAGAGGAAGGGAGAGAGATAGAGAGTTAGAAACATCGATGAGAGAGAAACATCGATCAGCTGCCTCCTGCACATCTCCTACTGGGGATGTGCCCGCAGCCCAGGTACATGCCCTTGACCGGAATCGAACCTGGGACCTTTCAGTCCGCAGGCTGACGCTCTATCCACTGAGCCAAACCGGTTTCGGCTATTTTTCTATTTTTGTTAGTCTAATTTCTTGAGTGATTTTGTTGTCGTTGTTGTTTCTTTGTTTGTTTTACCAATGTTTTCCTTCATAATAATGCTGAATGTTTTCCATACCAATATTATTAGGGCCTGATTTATATACAGTGAAGTCAGTAAAAGTTATTTCTTTTTCTGTTTCTAAATTATTATAATTGGTTTTCTGTAGTTTTCCATATACTTTCACATTTAGTCTAATTTCACTGTTTTGTTAGAAAAAATAATTTGTATAAACTTGAAATGAATAGGATTTATTCAAATGCCAATCTTTTTATTTCTTTATTCTTTGTAAACATCTTTAATGATTCTTAGCTATGGAAAAAAGAATAGTTATGTTTAAGATATAGTAAAACTATGATTATTTCTGGCAAGTTCTCTGGGACTAGGACTTACAAGTAGTAAGAAGTAGGTAGACTGCTCTAATTTTGATCCCCCCTTGCTACAGAAAGCATCTTGTTCATCTAGAGCAGGGGTGGGCAAACTTTTTGACTCGAGGGCCACAATGGGTTCTTAAACTGGACCGGAGGGCCGGAACAAAAGCATGGATGGAGTGTTTGTGTGAACTAATATAAATTCAAAGTAAACATCATTACATAAAAGGGTACGGTCTTTTTTTTTTTAGTTTTATTCATTTCAAACGGGCCGGATCCGGCCCGCGGGCCGTAGTTTGCCCACGGCTGATCTAGAGAGTGTGCTTTTTGTTGTTAATTTTCACTCAAGGATATGTTTTCTGTTGATTTTTCAGAAGGAATAGAAGGAAAGGAGAGAGAGAGAGAGAGAGAAAGAAACAATTGATGTGAGAGACATATCAAGTGGTTGATTCCCGCATGGGCCCCAACTGGGCCCAGGGATTGGTGTGTGGGCTGACGCTCTAACCAATGAGCCATGCCAGCCAGGGTTAGAAAGTGAGTTCTTCTTAAAGAACACTACAAATGAAGATTATAGTGGGATTAGTAACTAATAAGGATCTTTAAACCTAAAGGAACAGAAGCTACTTTTTTTAAATCCTCACCTGAGGATGTTTTTATTGATTTAAGAGAGAGAGGAAGGGAGAGAGAGAGTGAGAGAAACATCGATCAGTTGCCTCCCCTACGCACCCTGACGGGATCAAACCCAAAACCTGGGTGAATTGAATTGAACCCACCTTGGAGTGCCACCTTTCGGTGTATGGGGTGACACTCCAACCAACTGAGCCACACCGGCCAGGGCTAAGGGGTAGAGACTTTTAATAGTATACAATAGGACTTTGCCTTCTTTTTTCTTGTTTTTAAAATAATTTTTAATTTTTCAATTACAGTTGACATACAATAGTATATTCGTTTCAGCTTTATAGCATAGTAATTATGCATTTATATAACTTACAAAGTGATCTTCCTGATAAGTCTAGCACCCATCTGACACTATACTTAGTTATAACAATATTGACTATATTTCCTGTGCTGTACTTTACATTCCCATGACTTGTTTTTATAATTGGCAATATGCACATCTTAATTCCTTTCTCCTTTTCACCCATCCTGCAAATCCCTCCCATATGGCAACCATCAAAATGTTCTCGATGAGTTCATTTCTATTTTGTTTTTTTGTTTTTAGTTTTCATATATAAATAAAATTACATAGCATTTGTCTGTCTCTGACTTATTTCACTTAGTATAATACCCTCTAGGTCCATCCACATTGAAAATGGCAAGATGTCATTAGTTTTTTATGGCTGAGTAATATTTCATTGTATATATGTACCACATCTTCTTTGCCGATTCATCTAATGATGGCCATTGAGATTGCTTCCATACCTTGCCTATTATCAATAACTAGAGGCCTGGTGCACGAATCGTGCATGGGTGGGGTCCCTAGGCCTGGTCGGCGATCAGGGCGGATCGGGGCCATCTTGTTCAGTCCCAGTTGGGGCCGGGCTGATCGGAGCCTGCTAGCCAGGGGGAGGGGTGGCGGGAGGTTGGCCGACCGGGGGAGGGACCGAGGGAGGTTGGCCAGCCGGTGTGGGGAGGGACTGGCCAGGGGGAGGGACCATGGAAGGTTGGCTAGCTGGCCATGGGGAGGGAAGGCCGGGGAGAGGGACTGCGGGAGGTTTGCCGGCCAGACCCGATCAGGGCAGAGCAGGACTGGCCAGCTGGGAGGAGGGGCTGGCTGGGGAGGAGGGACTGTGGGAGGTTGGCTGGCCAAGGGGAGGGACAGTGGTAGGTTGGCCAGCTGGCCTGGGGGAGGGACCAGGGGAGGTTGGCCGACTGGAGGAGGTTGGCTGTGGGAGCGCACTGACCACCAGGGGGCAGCTCCTGCGTTGAGCGTCTGCCCCCTTGTGGTCAGTGCGCGTCATAGCGCTGTTTGGCCGGTTGACGTTTTCAGGCAGGCCACACACCCCCGGCGACCAAAGCTCCCAGCCTCTCTTTTTTTTTTTTTTCTTTTTTTTTCTGGGATTTATTTGTCTTTTATAATTGAAACTTTGTAGCCTTGAGCAGAGCCCATTGCCGGCCAGGGCAGGCAGAAAACTTGGCTTCCTCCATCGCCGGGGGCAACCCAAGCCTGCTGCTTGCTCCAGCTCCATGGCCACGGCCGGCTGAAAGCAGGTATCTGGGATTTATTTATCTTCTATAATTGAAACTTTGTTGCTTTGAGTGGAGCTCAGAGCCGCTGCGGCAGGTGGGAAGCTTGGCTTCCTCCATCACTGGGGCAACCAAGCCTCCTGCTCGCTCCAGCTCTGTGGCTGCCGGCCGCCATCTTGGTTGGGTTAATTTGCATATAGTCACTCTGATTGGCTGGTGGGCATGGCTTAAGGCGTAGCGAAGGTATGGTCAATTTGCATGTTTGTCTTTTATTAGTGTAGACTAGAGGCATGGGTGGGGTTTTACTGGCCCGGCCCCAACTGGGGCGGATCAGGGCTGGGCCTCTCGGGAGGAGACAGCGGGAGGTTGGCTGGCTGGCCACCCCGATTGGGGCCCAATCAGGGCTGGGCTGGCAGGGGGGGTCCATGGGCAATTGATTGGCCAGCGAGCTCTGCCCCCAATTGGGGTAGGGGGGCCAATTGGGGGCAGGGCCGGCTGAGGGGAGGGGCTGTGTGGGGTGGACCAGCCAGCCGCACCCAA
>NW_005355410.1:1777075-1780958 GCF_000412655.1 Myotis brandtii | reverse complement strand
CACCCCGCCCCCCAAATGGGTTTGGGGGGGGGGGCCGATGGGGAGGCGGGACCAGCCATGGGGAGCGGCTGCAGGCAGTTGGCCAGCCGGCCTTGCCCCTGATTGGAGTGGGGGGCGCCAATCAGGGGTGGAACTGGCTGGGGGAGGGGCCACAGGAGGTTGGCCCCCAGCCCCACCATTGGGGTGGGGCCAGCTGGGGGAGGGGCTTCAGGCCAATCGTGGTGGTGGGGGCCCATCAGGGGTGGGGCTGGCTGGGGGGAGGGGCAGCAGGAGGTTGGCCCCCAGCCCCACCTATAGTCGGGCTGGTTCGCTGGCCACAGTGGGCGTCATGGCAACTGGTCATTCCGGTCGTTACAGTGTTTCGGTCCCTTAGCCCGACCTGCACCCTCTCCAATCTGGGAGCCCTCTCCAATTGGGAGTTTCTGTCTGTCTTTGCAGTCATATGGCGAATTGTCTGAGACCCCAACTCAGTTTGGTTTGTTGCTCACAGAATAATAGAGGCATTTTTTTTTCTTTACTTCATTGGTGGAGATTTCCTGGAAGTTTTAGGATATCTTCCCTTTAATTTTTCCTAGACACTCTGATTTTACTTATGTCTCTCACCTTTGCTTTTCCTCCATCCCCCACCACAACCGTAACTTGCTCCAGGCTCACTTTGCTCTAGTGTCTAGGAGATCCGTCATTCCTAGATTCCCAGCATTCCTGGTGCTCCCCGTGCTCTGGGCTTCAGCTTCTGGTCCTGGGGCTGCCACCAGAACTACTATTCCCAGAATTCCTGGTGCTCCCCGTGCTCTTGGTTTTCCCTTCTTGCTTTGTCTCCGTCCCACGGCCTCCCACTCTGCCAAGTCCTCCAAGCTGCCAGCTCTCCCTCTCTGCTCTTGGTCTGGCGGCTTGGGGGGCCAAGTTCCCCAAGCTGTTCCACTCTCCGCCAGCTCTCCCGCTCTGCTCTCCACCCGGCGCCTGTGTATGCAAATTAACCCACCATCTTTGTTGGGTTAATTTGCATATTCACTCCTGATTGGCTGGTGAGCGTAGCGGAGGGATGGTCAATTTACATGTATATCTTTTATTATGTAGATCCTAGTAGATGCTGTAGTGAACATAGGGATGTATATGTCTTTTTGAATCAGTGTTTTTGGTTTCTTTGGATAAATATCCAGAAGTGGAATGCTGAGTCCTTCTTTGTCTCTTGCTATAGCTTGTTTTGTAATCTAATTTTTTTGTGATATAAGTATTGCTACTCCAGCTTTTATTCCATTTTCATTTGCATGAAATGTCTTTTTCCATCTTTTTACTTCCAGTCAGTGCATTGTTTTTTTAATCTGAAGTGGGTCTCTTGTAGGCAGAATGTGGGTGGGTCTTGTTTGCAGAATGTGCGTGGGTCTTGTTTTCTTATCCATTCAGACACCCCATGTCTTTTGATTGGAGCATTTAACCCAAATACATTTAAAGTAATTGTTAATAGACATGTAGAAATTGCCATTTTAATATTCATATTTTGTAATCTTTTTTTTCTTCTTAAAGAAGTACTTTTAACATTTCTTGTACTACAGGTTTAATGGTGGTAAACTCCTTTAGCTTTTTCTTGTCTGGGAAGCTCTTTATTTGTCCTTTCATTCTAAATGATGCTTTGCTGGGTAGAGTAATCTTGGTTGCAGGTCCTTACTTTTCATCACTTTGAATATTTCATGCCAATCCCTTCTGGCCTGCAAATTTTCTGATGAGAAATCAGTTGACAGTCTTATGGAAACTCCGTTGAAGATAACTAAGTTATTTTCTCTTGCTGTTTTTAAGATTCACTCTTTGTATTTAACCTTTGGCATTTAAATTATGCTGTGTCTTGGTGTGGGCCTCTTTAGGTTCATCTTGTTTGGGACTCTGCTTCCTGGGCTTGTATGTCTATTGACTTCGCCAGGTTAGGGAAGTTTTCTGTCATTATTTCTTTAAATATGTTTTCAACATTTAGCTCTCTCCTCCTTCTGGTACGCCTATGACATGAATGTTGTTACACTTAACGTTGTCCCAGAGGTGCCTTAAACCAGTGATTGCCAACCTTTCGGACCTCACGGCCACCAGTGCTCCGTGGACCACCGGTTGGCAACTGCTGCTCCAAAGGTTTCCTTAAACCAGCGGTTGCCAACCTTTTGGACCTCACGGACTACCAGTGGTCTGCAGACCACCAGTTGGCGACTGCTGCCTTAAACTATCCTCATTTTATTTGGATTCTTTTTTTTTCTCCCCTGTTCTGATTGGGTGTTTTCTGCAACCTTGTCTTCCAAATCACTGATTTGATTCTGTGCTTCACATAATCTGTTGATTCCCTCTAATATAGTCTTTATTTCAGTTATTATATTCTTAATTTTTGACTGGCTCTTTTTTATGTTTTCCATCTCCATTTTTATGTTTTCTGTCTCTTTGTTAAAGTTCTCATTGAGTTCATCTGTTCTTCTCCTAAGTTCATTGAGCATCCTTATGACCACTGATTTGAATTCTGCATCTGGTAGATTGCTTGTTTTGGTTTTGTTTAGTTCTTTTTCTGGAGTTTTGTTCTATTCTTTCATTTGTCTCCTCATTTTAACTCTTCCCTGTGTTTGTTTCTATGTATTAGGTAGATCTGCCATATCTCCTGATTTGGGCAGGTTGGCCTTATGTAGTAGGTGTTCTATGTGGCCCAGTGGCGCCATATCCCTGGTCACCTGGGCTGGGTGCTCTGGGGTGTCCCTTGTGTGGGTTCTTGGGCCCTCTTGTTGTTGAGCCTTGATTGCTATTGTCAGGTCAGTGGGTTGGATAGACCCTCAGGCTAACTTGCTGTGAGGACTGGCCATGAGTATAATGGACAAGCTGTTGTTTGGGGCATTGGTGTCTGCTGAGTCTGCCCTTTGGGAGTGTTGTTTGTGGAGCCAATTGTGGGGGTGCTCTGGACACTTGAATTTGCTCTGGGGCCTCTTGGAAGGGGCTCTGATGCAATCTAAGGTCAGCCACTGCCTGTGCCTGGCTCAGGGCCACCTGGTATGAGCTACAAAATGATCTGTAGATAATTGCCTTGTACTTGGAGGTGCCTAGGAGAGGTTAAGCTGCCAACTGAGGCCAGCTGCCATTAGTGCTTGTCTTTGGGCTGTTTAGCAAGAGGTATGGGGCATGCCATGGCCAGTTGCTGCTTGTTTGGAGTTGGGAACATTTGAGAGGTTTTGGGAAAGTTTGCAGCAGAATGGAGACAGGCTGTATAAAAAAGTTGCTGGAAGTCACTTGGTTGGGCCTGCAAGTTGGGTTGGATGGAGTCTCTGAGAATCAGCAAGGTAGTGCAAGTGGTGTTAGCCAGTTTAGTGTAGACTCAGATTTGGTGCCTGTCTGTGCCTGCAGGCTAGGTGGACGAAGTCCTTACCTAGGAACAACAGTGTCTGTGCATTTCTGTCAGGGAGAAAGCTGTTAATCCAGCCCTCACCTTGAAGCCAGACAATTCATTTCTTACCTGGATGGCCCTGGCACTTTTTGAGCTGCTGCCCCATTGCTGGAGCTCAGAATGAGTGAGTCCAGCAAATAATCCTTGTGCCTAGGACTTCAGCAGCCCTCTGTGGAGCCCTGGGCTGGGGAGCCTTGTTGGGGGGCGTGGGAACTCCTCAACGAGGATATGGGTGGTGAGGAGATTCTGCAGCCAAGCTATCCCTCCTGATTTTTAATCACCACGCCATGGATGTGGGGCCTTCCTGATCCATCTTTTTGCCCCTCCTACCAGTCTCTGTGGCTTCTTCTGTACTTCTTCATTCCTTTCCTTCCCTTCCCCTTCCCCTTCTCCCTCCTCCTCCCCTCCCCTCCCCTCCCCTTTTCTTTCTTTCTTTTCTTTCTTTTTTCTTTCTTTCTTTCTTTCTTTCTTTCTTTCTTTCTT
>NW_005355410.1:1765802-1777023 GCF_000412655.1 Myotis brandtii | reverse complement strand
TTATTTATTTATTTGATTGATTAGAGAGAGAGATGGATTTTGTTGTTCCACTTACGTATTTATTGGTTGCTTCTTGCACGTGTCCTGACTGGAGATCGAACCCACAACATTGGCGTATGGAAACGACGCTGTAACCAACTGAGCTACCTGATCAGGGCCTGCATATCCTTAGTTACAGGACTTCTGTTCAGCTACAAGTTAGGCATTCTCATACATGGAATGGCTATTTTTTGACATTGTGGATAAATGACTTTACTGCATTTATAACACCACTTAATATGTATGCTTAAATAACAAAATATTGGGTCTTGCATGCTTCCCCATGCTTTTTATCTAATAGAAGTGTTTTTCTTCTAGGTTCAAAAGATGTTGTGGTAAAGGCACAGGTTTTAGCTGGTGGTAGAGGAAAAGGAACATTTGAAAGTGGTCTCAAAGGAGGAGTGAAGATAGTTTTCTCGTAAGTCATGTTTTTTGAAGAAAAACCATTAATGAAAAAAAAATCATGGTAAAAAATTCCCCTATTTATTGAATTGATGAAAATACTGAGATTTAAGTATTAGATGAGATGAGATTTTGTCTATCATGTGCTTTTGTTTTACTCATTTGGAGGAAAAAAGAATTTGAGTTGTTTTTCTTATTTCAGTCCAGAAGAAGCAAAAGCTGTTTCCTCACAAATGATTGGGAAAAAGTTGTTTACCAAGCAAACAGGAGAAAAGGGCAGAATTTGCAATCAAGTGTTGGTTTGTGAGCGAAGATATCCCAGGAGAGAATACTACTTTGCAATAACAATGGAAAGGTCATTTCAAGTGAGTAACTGTAGTCATGATATATTTAGGACGATTTTAATACATTCAGTTTCAGAAGTTGATTATTCTGTTTATATGTGTCATAAGCACAATACTTATTTAGTGTCATTTTTTGAAAATAGCATGGTTAATGCTATAAAGTTTAATATATATTACCGTGGCAAAAAAAAGTTATAGGCAAAACCCTGCTGTAATAAAATCCACAGGATTTTTAAATTGTTAATTTGCTAAGAGCACCTTAAATCATCTCTAGATTTTATAGACTGAGAAAATAATTTCTAACAGAGTAAAATATCTAACCAAAGAGAAAATCCCAGTAAGAGAATGTGTATCCCTGGCTTCATCATTTTCTTTTTCATCCTGTTGGTATTTTTTATAGTTTGGGGTTTCTTTCACTAGATAATTTGGTACTTGATAGGTTGGAAGGTAACATTCAATAACAAACAATATAATTCTAAGGAGCATAACCCTAGTTATGCTTCCCTCTCTTAATGGAACCTAAAATGTTAATTGTGAACTTAAGTCATCAGATGAAGAGAAAGCTTTTCATAGACCTGGTGCTTAAAGAGGACATTGGTAATCATTTTGTACTGTAAATATTTGGCTTTTTGCATGCATTGGTTAAGTTTTATGAGCTGAGTCTGTGTAACTAGCTTGTCTTCTGGTATAAGCTAGATATGTATTTGGAAGCCCTGGTAAGGATTTGCTATAATCAAAATTTTAAGTCATGAAAATATTTTTCTTATATAAAACAGCTTTTTAAAAAATAGTTATTTTCTATATTGTGATTTTTATTCCTATAGTTAATTAAATCTCCTATTAATGTTTGAATGATATTTTCAAGTGTTTTTGTAACTTTTAAAAGAGTATTGCTTAAGGTGACATTAGACAGTAGTAAAAACTACTCAGGATCTGGTATAATAAAAGGCTAATATGCAAATCGACCGAACGGCAGAACCACCGGTTGCTATGACACGCACTGACCACCAGGGGGCAGATGCTCAACACAGAAGCTGCCCCCTGGTGGTCAGTGTGCTCCCACAGCAGGGAGTGCCACTCAGCCAGAAGCCCTGAGCCAGGCTCACAGCTAGCAAGCGCAGTGGCGATGTTGGGAGCCTCTCCTGCCTCTGCGGCAGCGCTAAGCCATCCCCCGAGGGCTCCCAGACTGCAAGAGGGTGCAGGCCTGGCTGAGGGACCCCTCTTCTCCCCCCCACCCCCGTGAACGAATTTTGTGCACCAGGCCTCTAGTATAAGATAAAAAGCACTGATGTCTTTACCTCTATAGGTGTCTCTATATAGTAGAATTTAGTTTTGTAAGTTATTTTAGAAATCTCATGACAATATCCTTATATATTACACACATTTGCAAAAATTGTATTCACTACATTTTCATTTCCTTTTTATATCAACATCTATCATTTTGTTACTTATTATGTTTTCACTTTTGGTAATAGCCAGAAACAAGGTATAAATGCCTGAACAATTTGAGATATGAGTCCCATTATGTTGTACATTCAGAGTAGCTCATATTGATTGCAGTAACTGTAGTAAATTGAATCTGCATTATTAAAGATATTATAATACTCTTAAGTGTATTTTATTAAAGACATATTAACATTAGGGGAAAGGATGAAATTTGAATTCATTTTAAGAACTTGAATAATCAGAGAACTATTTTAGTCTCATTAAGGAAATATGTTTTTATTTCATTTGCAAAAGTATTGCATAGTTGTAATAATCCAGACTAAAAATTTCATCGTACTAGTAACACCATTCGGCCAAAGATATTATAATGTTAAAATAATGTGGAGTTGGTTGGTGTTACTTTTCGGGATATAGTGAATTGTTTTTTTGAATCCCTGTGGACAGGTCCTTATTAAACAACAAAAAAATTAGCTATTGATAAAAAGAGCATTTTTTATTGAATTAAATTCCTGTGCATAGGAGTTAACTGATTATTAAAAGTTGCTTTTGTTGTTTATCTGTTTTTAGGTGATGAATCATAGGTTTCTTTAGTGTGTATTCCGTCAGGAAGCCTGGGGCAGATACTACCATAGAGTTGGTGTTCTAAGAAAAATCAATTTAAGTACCTACTCTATCTTGGCACTTTTTAAAAGTCAGATTTCTTAACATTTGCTCAGTGCCTGTTGTATACATTTCTAATTTAAAAGGTCACATTTGCTACTTTATTTTTCTAGTAGAACATTATAATCTGCTGTAAATTGGTAGTACTATATCAATTTTTTATTTTGCCTGGAATAGATATTAAATGTGTTATAAGAATTATATATTTTATTTTTCATGTTTTTACTTTTTTAAAAGAGATCTTTATTAAGTGGCTTCTTTGTCATGTAATTTTAAAGTCATTTTAAGGCAAACCTTTCTGCAAGCTAAAAGAGAAGGGAAATGTAGGCTAAGAAGGTGAAAATAGCATTATTAATTTATTTGAAATTATAACTGTTTGCTACAACTTAGATTGTTCTGAAAGTTTATTACTAAAATTTAAAAATCAGATTGTTTAAACAAAAACAGCTATTCACTCAGCAGTCATGATAGAATTCAGAACTGTAGTCATTTTTTAACTGATCTCTATTTAACCCATGTAAACTTTCTTCTGACCAGCTGGCTACAAATTTTGGGGTTTCTTTCTAATTTGTCAGGGAATTAGTACATTAAAGCCTATTTATTCATTTTTTTATATATTATTATTTCATGTGTATTTTTTTTAGCTTTTTCTTTAACTTATAGCCAACTCTTAGAGATCTAATCATTACTTTAGTGAGAATTTTATATTATCTTTTTTCCCCTAGAAGTGTTTCCTTCTGTATAGATATAAGTATATGTTTTTATTGTTGATAATATTACAGATGTCTCCCATTTCCCCCCATTTATCCCCCTCCTTCCAGCCTCTGCACACACTCCCAGGTCTTCACTACCCTGTTGCCCGTGTCCATGGGCTATGCATATAAGTATATAAGTTCTTTGGTTTATCTCTTCTCATTCCTCCATTCCCACATCAATGTATGTCAATTTGTTCCATGCCTCCATGCTTTGGGTTTTATATTGTTGGTCAATTCATTTTGTTCATTAGATCTACAAATAAGTGAGATCATGTGATATTTGTCTTTCTCAAACTGGCTTATTTCACTTAGCATAATATTCTCCAGGTCCATCCATGCTGTCCCAAAGGGTAAGAGATTCCTCTTTTTTACAGCTGCATAATATTTCATTGTGTAAATGTCCCACCGCATTTTTATCCACTCATCTACTGATGGGCACTTGGACTGTTTCCAAATCTTAGCTATTGTAAATTGTGCTGCTATGAACATAGGGGTGCATACATTCTTTCTTACTGGTGTTTTGGAATTTTTAGGCTATATTCCCAGAAATGGGATCGCTGGGACAAATGGCAGTTGCATATTTAATATTTTGAGGAAACTCCATACTGTTTTCCATAATGGCTGCACCAGTCTGCTTTCCAGCCAGCAGTGTACTAGAGTTCCCTTTTCTCCACATCCTTGCCAACACTTGTCATTTGTTAATTTGTAATGCCCATCTTTGAATTGGATTGTTTGTCTTCTTTTTGTTGAGTTGTATGAATACTTTATATATTTTGGATATTAATTCCTTATCAGATGTATTATTGGCAAATATGTTCTCCCATTCAGTGGGTTCCCTTTTCATTTTGATAGTGCTTTCTTTTGCTGTTCAGAATCTTTTCTTTAATACAGTTCCTCATGTTGTGGTGACCCCCAATTTCATTGTTACAAATTGAACATAATTAAAGCATAGTGATTAATCACAAAAACAATATGTAATATATATGTTTTCCAAAGGGGTCGCGACCCACAGGTTGAGAACCGCTGCCCTAGGAGATGTGTCATCAGATATTATGCTACTTGAGATGTCTGAGATTTTACCGCCTATGTTTTCTTCTAAGATTTTTATGGTTTCATGACTTACATTTAAGTCTTTTATCCATTTTGAGTTTATTCTTGGGTGTGGTGTAAGTTGGTGGTCTAGTTTCATTGTTTGCATCTGGCTGTCCAATTTTCCCAACACCATTTGTTGAAGAGACTATCTTTACTCCATTGTACGTTCTTGCCTCCATTGTCAAATATTAATTGACCGTAATGGTGTGGGTCATTTTCTGAGGGGGTCTCTGTTCTGATCCATTGCTCTATATACCTGTTCTTGTGCCAGTACCGGGCTGTTTTGGTTACAATGGCTTTGTAGTATAGTTTGATATCTGGTATTGTGATCATTCCAACTTTGTTATTCTTTCTTAAGTTTGCTGCAGCTATTCAGGGTCCTTTATGGTTCCATATAAAGTTTTGGAATATTTGTTCTAGTTCTGTGAAGTATGCCATTGTTATTTTAATAGATTGAGTTGAATCTATAGATTGCTTTGGGTAGTATAAACATTTTGATGATGTTAATTCTTCCAATCCATGAACATGGTATATGTTTTCATTTGTTTGTATCTTCCTCTATTTCTTTATCCAATGTCCTATAGTTTTTCAAGTACAGGTCTTTTACCTCCTTGTTTAAATTTATTCCTTGGTATCTTATTTTTGTTGTTGCAATGGTAAATGGGATTTTTTTTAAGTTTCTCTTTCTGAGGGTTCATTATTGGTGTATAAAAATGCCATTGTAGCCCTAACCGGTTTGGCTCAGTGGATAGAGCGTCGGCCTGCAGACTGAAAGGTTCCACGTTCGATTCCGGTCAAGGGCATGTACCTTGGTTGCGGCCACATCCCCAGTAGGAGGTGTGCAGGAGGCAGCTGATTGATGTTTCTCTCTCATCAATGTTTCTAACTCTCTATCCCTCTCCCTTCTTCTCTGTAAAAAATCAATAAAATATATTAAAAAAATAAAAATGCCATTGTATCCTGCTACCTTGCCGAATTCATTTATTTATTTATTTTAATTTAAATTCTTTATTGTTTAAAGTATTACATGAATATCCTTTTTCTCCCATTGACCTCTTCCTGGCCACTCCCACCTCCCAGCACATGCCCTCACCACCCTACTGTCTGTGTCCATTGGTTATGCTCATATGCATGCATACAAGTCTTTTGGTTGATCTCTTACCCCACCTCCCCTCCCCTGCCCTGTTAGTCACTTAATAGCAATCTTGGTTATCAGATTGACTCTTTAGGGTATCACAGTACTTGTGTTCAAGTAACCCTTATTTTATGTATTAACCCTCTGAACTGCAAGAGTACTGATGTATATTAGCAGTTTGATATGCCAGGGAGAAGTTATAAAATGCTTCCTTGAAGTGAAAAGTATGTTTGTATAGGAAAAAAATATAGTATATGTAGGGTTTGATACTATCTGCATTTTCAGGTATCTATTTGGGGGCTTGGAATGTATCCCTGCAAATAAGGGGGGACAACTATATTGCAAAAAAATTAGAAAGCTAATTCTAATGTAGGGTGTGGACAAACAACCATTTAATAAGGAGATTAGTATGCGTGTGAAGCATGAACTACGAGAAATGTCTGTTAGTTAAGCCACAAGGTTTATGGTATTTTGTTATAGCATCCTAAGCTGACTAAGACATATCTCCTTTGGGAAAATGTCTATCAAGTTTTTTACCCATTTATAAATTGGATTGTTTTGTTGTTGACTTGTAGTTCTTTATATATTCTGAATATTGATCTCATTAGATATATGGTTTGCAGATTATTTTCTTCTACTCTGTAGGTTACCTTTTCACTCTATTGATTTTTCTTCTGTTGCATAGAAGTTTTTGTTTGATATAGTCCTATCTACTTATTTTTGCTTTTGTCACCTGTGCTTTGCTGTCTTATCCAAGAAATTACTGTCAAATCAATGTCATGAAGCTCTTCCCCTATGTTTTATTTTAGGAATTTTATAGTTTCAGGTCTTACATGTCTTTAATCCATTTTGAGTTAATTTTTGAATATGGTATAAGGTAAAGATTCTACTTCATTATTTTACACGTGAATATCCAGCTTTTCCAACACCATTTGTTGAAGAGACTATCTTTTACCCATTATGCAGCCTTTGTCACCTTTGTTCAAGACCAGTTGACATGACCAGTACATGAGGGTTTATTTCTGGGTTCTCTATTCTGTTTCATTGTTCTGTATATCTGTTTTTATGGCAGAACTGTACTCTTTTGATTGCTATAGTTTTGTAATATGTTTTGAGATGAGGAAGGATGAGACCTCCAGCTTAGTTTTCTTTCTCAAGATTATTTTGGCTATTCAGGGTCCTCTGAGAGTGAGTTTTAGGATTTTTTTTCCTTTCTGTTTTTGCAAAAACAACAACAACAAAAAACCAAAGGAGGGGGAATGGAAAAAGATTTTATTGGGGAAAAATACCATTGGGGTTATAGTGGGGATTGCATTGAATCTGTAAATTGCTTTAGGTAGTATTGGACATTTTAACAAAATTAGACCTCTCAATCCATGAACACAGGATGTCTTTCTATTTGTATCTTCTTCAGTTTCATTCAGCAATGTTTCATAGTTTTCACTGTATAAGTCTTTCATTTCCTTGGTTAAGTTTATTCCTAATATTCTATTCTTGTTTATGCTATTGTAAATGGATCATTTTCTTAATTTCCTTTTTGGATTATTTATTGTTAGTGTATAGAAAGCAAAACATTTTTATGTTGATTTTGTATCCTGTGACTGCTGAGCTCATTTATTAGTTCGTAAACGGATTTCTTTGGTTCTTTAGAGTTTTCTATATATACTAATAGATCATGTCATCTATAAATAGTAATTTTTCTTTTTCCTTTCCTGTTTGGATGCCTTTTATTTTCTTTCTTGCCTGGTAGCTCTGGTTAAGACTTCTAATACTGTGTTGAATAAAGTGGAAAGAGTGGACATCCTTGCCTTTTTCTTGACCTGGGAAGGCAAGCTTTCAGTTATTCACCTTTGAGTATGATGTTTATTGTGAGGTTTTTGTATATGGCCTTTATTGAGGTAATTTCTTTCTAGTTTAAGTGTTTTTATGAAAGGGTGTTGAATTTTTTCTAATTATTTTCTGTATCAGTTAAGATTAACAGACTCAAGGTCATGTGGTTATTGACCTTGAATCTGTTAATGTGCTTTACATCAATTTTTGTATGTTGAATCATCCTTGCACTCAAGGAATAAATCCCATTTGATCATTGCAATTGAACTTGCTGATCTACAACTTCCTGACTGGTTTCTGGTAGTCTTACCCAGTATAAAGGCTACTAATATATTTAGATCACATATTGTTGTAAAGTTAGTGTTTCTGTAGGAGAGCAAGGTCTGGGGGTTCTTATTCTGCCATCTTGCTGATCCTGATGTGAGTTTTCTTGGGTGACTTTATTAAGTAGACGCAATTGATTAAATCATTGGCCGCTTAGTTAAACTTAATATCCAGGCCCTTTCCTTCCCATAAGGGTGAGCTGATATGTAACTCAAAGCTCCAATACTCTCATTACATTGTTGGTCTTTCCGGCCTGACGAGCACCCAACTGAATCACCTTTGTATTAGGAACCCACCTGCGTCACCTCATTAGCATAAACTCTCAGATGCAGTGGAGGGTTCAGAGGTTGCTTCTCAGACACTGGGGACAAAGGCCAGCCAATTTTTATTTTACACATGTATATTGAAATCTAATAACATAGTATAAAATTTAAAAGGCACAAAAAATGTACAGAAAATAAAAATTTTTCATACAGTTTTTCTCCTTGGAGGCTGGTACTTTTTTCTCTAAATCATTTTCCCCCCTACATAATCATTAAATCTCTTAAAATGTAATGGATATTTTTTTTCCCCTTTGGCTATTGACTTATTTTGAGGATTTGACGGACTGCTTTGTTTTCTAAATAGTAATGACTAAAATACTATTCCTCTCCTTTACATTATACTTTGAAATGAGTTTGTTACTGAAATACTGGGTGCTGGGATAGAAAAATGAAATTAGTTTCTCTTTTTTTTCTTTTTCTTTTTATCAAAGCAATACTTTTTTCTGGATTAAGAATAATAATATGTTCATGCCTTGGCAATTAGAGCATCACCTCACCATCATCTCCCCCCTCCACACCGAAGGGCCACCAGTTCTATTCCTGGTCAAGGACACGTACCTACGTTGCATATTCAATCCCCAGCCCCATTCAGGGCACATGTAGGAGGCAACCAGCCGATGTGTCTCTCTCACATTGATGTATATCTGTCTGTCTGTCTCTCTCTCTCTCTCTCTCTCTCTCTTTTTCTCCCACCCAACTCCCTCCCTTCTACTCTTTCTAAAAAAATACCAATGGAAAAAATATCCTCCAGTGAGGATTAACAACAAAAAAAATAGTATGTTCATCAATGCAATTCCTGTCAAGATATCAATGGCATAGTTTATAGAACTAGAGAAAATATTCCAAAAATTTATATGGAACCACAAAAGACCCCAAATAGCCACAACAATCTTTTTTAAAAAAATATATTTTTATTGATTTCAGAGAGGAAGGAAGAGGGAGAGAGAGAGAGAAACATCCATGATGAGAGAGAATCATTGATCAGCTGCCTCCTACAAGTCCCCCACTGGGGATTGAGCCCACAACACGGGCACATGCCCTTGACTGGAATCGAACCCAGGACCCTTCAGTTCGCAGGCTGGCGCTCTATCCATGAGCCAAACTGGCCAGGGCCACAGTAATCTTGAGAAAGAAGAACAAAGTTGGAAAAATCATGCTATCTGATATTAAACTATACTATAAGGCCATAGTAATCAAACATCATGGCATAACAACAGACATATAGGTCAATGGAACAAAGGAGGCAAAAAATACACTGAAATAATAGTTTGTTCAATACATGGTACTGGAAAAATTGGACATGCAAAAAAATGAAACTAGACCACCTTACACCATACATAAGAATAAAATTGATTAAAGACTAGCCTGGCTGGTATGACTCAGTAATTGAGCATCGACCCATGAACCAAGAAGTCATCAGTTCAATTCCTGGTCAGGACATACGCCCAGGTTGTGGGCTTGATCCCCAGTGGGGCATGTGCAGGAGGTGGCCAATTGATTTTTCTCTCTCATCAATGTTTCTA
The DNA here is from genome assembly GCF_000412655.1 of Myotis brandtii. Classification (NCBI taxonomy): domain Eukaryota; kingdom Metazoa; phylum Chordata; class Mammalia; order Chiroptera; family Vespertilionidae; genus Myotis; species Myotis brandtii. The sequence goes on along the minus strand of NW_005355410.1, from coordinate 1,767,150 downwards.
TCTCCCTATCTTTCTCCCTTCCTCTCTCTCTAAAAAGTCAATAAAAACATATTTTTAAAAGGATGTTAGACATGAAACCAGAAAAAATCCTGGAAGAAAACATAGGCAGTAAAATCTCAGACATTTCTCATAGCAATATGTTTTTCTGATATATCTCGTCAGGTAAGGGAAACAAAAAAAAATAAATAAACAAATTGGACTACATCAAACAAAAGATTTTGTACAGCAAAGGAAACCATCAACAAAATGAAAAGACAACCCACTGAATGGTAGAACATATTTGCCAGTGATATATCTCATAAGGGATTAATATCTAAAATTTATAAAGAACTTATAAAACTCTACATCAAAAAAACCCCCCCAAACAATCCAATTAAAAAATGGGCAGAGGTCCTGAATAAATACTTCTCCAAAGAGGACGTACAGATGTCCAATAGACATATGAAAAGATGCTCAGTGTCATTAATCAGAGAAATGAAAACCACAAGATATAACCTCACACTTGTCAGAATGGCTATCAATAAATCCCCAAACAAGTGTGGCGAAGATGTGGAGAAAAGGGAACCCTTGTGCATTGTTGGTGGGAATGTAGATTGGTGCAGCCACTGTAGAAAGCAGTATGGAGTTGCCTCAGAAAATTTTAAATGGAACTGCCTTATGACCCACAAGTTTCATTTCTGGGAAACATTTGCACCCCTATGTTCACTGGAGTGTTATTTACAACTAGAGGCCTGGTGCATGAAATTTGTGCACTTGGAGGAGGGGCGTCCTCTCGCAGTCCAGGAGCCCTCGGGGGATGTCCCATGGGGAGCGGGTCTAAGCCGTCAGTCAGACATCGTTAGCACTGCCGTGGAGGCGGGACAGGCTCCTGCCTCCGCCGCTGCGCTTGCCAGCCGTGAGCCCAGCTTCTGGCTGAGCGGCGCTCCCCCTGTGGAAGCGCACTGACCACCATGGGGCAGCTCCTGCATTGAGCGTCTGCCCCCTGGTAGAGCGCATCATAGCGACCAGTCGTTCCACTGTTTGGTCGATTTGCATATTAGCCTTTTATTACATACTAGAGGCCCGGTGCACAAAAATTTGTGCACTTGGGGAGGGGGGAGTCCCTCAGCCCAGCCTGTGACCCCTCGGGGGATGACCACTTGCTGGCTTAGGCCTGCTCCCCGTGGGATTGGGCTTAAGATGGCAATCAGACATCCCTATGGCAGCCCGGCAGCCCTCGGGGGATGTCCACTTGTCAGCGGGGAGCAGACCTAAGCTGCAGTCAGACATCCTTAGCGCTGCTGAGGAGGCAGGAGAGGCTCCCACCACCACCACTGTACTGGCAGCCATCAGCCTGGCTTGTGGCTGA
>NW_005355410.1:1758807-1765690 GCF_000412655.1 Myotis brandtii | reverse complement strand
GTAATCAACCAAGAACCTTATATGCATACTAGAGGCCTGGTGCATGAAATTCGTGCATGGGTAGGGTCCCTAAGCCTGGCCGGTGATCAGGGCCAATTGGGGCCTTCTGGCTGCCAGCCTGGGCCTTCCTTCATTCCATGCCACCCCCTGCTGGTCAGCACATGTCATAGCCAGTGATCGAACTCCTGGTCTCCTGGTTGAACTCCTGAGGGGACACTTTGCATATTAGCCTTATATATATATAAACTAGAGGCCCATTGCAGGAAGATTCCTGCAAGAATAGGGCTTCCTGTGGCTGGAGCAAAGCAGAGAAGGGAGTGAAACCCGCTGAGGCGGGCTTCACTCCCGCCCCCAGCCGCTGCGGCTGAGTTTGCCCAATCTGCCCCCAGCCGCTGTGGCTGGGTTTCCCCTCCCGCCTCCCGCCTCCGCAGCCTTGGCTCCTTTACTATGTCTGCGGCCTCTACTTCGCTCCCTTCTGTACCGCTAGGCTTCCGTGTTGTCTTCAGTCTTAGCTCAGAGCTGGTGTATGCAAAATAACCACCATCTTTGTTGGCAGTTAATTTGCATATCGCCCTGATTAGCCAATGGGAAGCGTAGCGGAGGTACAGTTAATTACCCTTTTTGTCTTTTATTAGATAGGACTAGAGGCCCGATGCACGAAATTCGTGCAAGGGTCTCGGTGCCCGCCACCGCGGCCGGAGGCCTCTGCTGCCTCTGCCTCGGCCCCTGCCACTGTGGCTTTTTCCAGAAGGACTTCTGGTCTAATTAGCATATTACACTTTTATTATTATAGACTAGAGGCCCGGTGCACGAAATTCGTGCACGGGGTGGGGGTCCCCTCAGCCCAGCCTGCACCCTCTCCAATCTGGGACCCCTCAGGGGATGTCCGATTGCCATTTTAGGCCCGATCCCAGAGATCGGGCCTAAACTGGCAATCGGACATCCCTCTCACAATCCAGGACCACTGGCTCCTAACCGCTCACCTGCCTGCGTGCCTGATCGCCCCTAATGGCCTCTGCCTGCCTGCCTGATCACCCCTAACTGCCCCCCTGCCGGCCTTATCACCCCAACCGCCTACTACTGGCCTGATCGCCCCACGTAGCCTGCTCTTCGGTCGTTTGGTCACCCCTCACTGCCCTCCCTGCCGGCCTGGTTGTCCCATGCAGCCTGCTGTTCGGTCGTTTGGTCACCCCTCACTGCCCCACTAGCCGGCCTGGTCGCCCCACACAGCCTGGTGTTCGGTTGTTATGTGAGGGTGTCCCGACCAATTTGCATATTGCCCTTTTATTAGTATAGATAGCCAAGATTTGGAAGCAGCTCAAGTGTCCATCAGTAGATGAGTGTATAAAAAAGCCGTGGTACATTTATACAATGGAATACTACTCTACCATAAAAAAGAAGGAAATCTTATCTTTTGTGAGCATGATGGACCTGAGAGCATTATGCTAAGTGAAATAAGCCAGTGAGAGAAAGAAAAGTACCATATTTCACTCATATGTGGAATCTAATAAACAAAATAGAAATAGACTTATAGAGAATAGACTGACATCTGTCAGAAAGGAGGGATGTTGTGGGGCTGGGTGAAAAAGGTAAAGTGATTAAGAAAAAAAAATTAAATGAAACCCCGAACTCATAGACAACAGTATGGTGAATACCAGAGGGAAAGGGGGGTGGGAGTAGGTAAAAAAGGGAGGAATAAATGTCTATGGAAGGAGACGTGACTTGGGGTGGTGAACACACAATATAATGTACAGATCGTGCATTATAGAATTGTACACCTGAAACCTAGATAATTTTATTAACTAATGTCACCCCAATAAATTCAGTTAAAAAATAAAGTTCAGGTACTGAGAGCCATTACTCTCTGTATGGGTGGATGAGTGAAAGATTATATATGAATAAAATAAATAAAAAGGATAATAAGAAAATTTAGGCTAGGAAAAAAAAGGAATCCCACTGGATACTCATAAGTAAATGGAACTGAAGGGACCACATACTTCATTTCTTTTCTCTTTATGATTCAAATCATCTCCTCCTGTTTAGACTATAGCTGGTTGAAACTAATATGAGACCAAAATAGGTTAGATGATTAACACTAATAGAGGCCATAGGGAAATATTAACTATCTCAGCCAGGTTTTCCCATGATGCACAACCTGACCAATTATATAGCTTTGTTTCTGTCCAAAAGCACATCCCCTATCTGTTCATTCCTATTCTGGTCAGAAACACAGAACAAACATTGGTCACTACAAAAAAAAAAAAAAAAAAGGAATAATATGTTCATTGTAAACAAAATTTGGGTGGAAGGGGCATAGCTGGTGTGGCTCAGTTGGTTAAGCTCCAGGAGTTCGAAGTTCAATTCTCAGGTCAGAGCACATGCCCAGGTTGCAGGTTGCAGGCTTAATCCCCAGTAGGTAGCATGCAGGAGGCAACGATCATGTTTTTCTCCCCCTCTCCCTTCCTCTCTCTGAAATCAATAAAAAACATTTTTTAAAAATTGTTGGGGGTGGGAATAGTGACATATGAAGTAACAAAAGTATTATCATTTATTGTTTTATTTGCCATGTTTTTTCTATTTATATGAATAGTGAGTGTATGCACATTTAAACACACTTAATGTTAAAAAATATACCTGAGAATAACCTTTAGTAACATCCTTTAACCATTTCCTTGTTTTTGCATAATAATATTATTCCTAGTTTTGTGCATAAATTAGCGAATCTATTAGATAATTTTGCCTTAACTTTTTTTCTTGATTGATTTTAAAAGACTTAAAATTTGATTAATTAATATTTATATCTTCTTATATTGTTAATGATAGTAGCCTGAGATATTCTTTAAGGTAGGTAGCTTTCTGTTTTACTGACTTATAAGCCTGGAGCTTATAAAATCTGAAACTTTAGTTTATTAGATTTGTTCATTATGATTTTTCAGAAAATGCATAGGTTCTATTTCACATATACATGTTTATATTAACTTGTTATAAATTTTGTATATATTTTTAACCTTTTTCCCTCACAGAGAACTATTTTCTTTCTCTTCCTTTTCACTTCTTTTCTATAATTTCAGTTGAACATTTATTATAAGGGGCATTGTGCAGGAGATACTAGGATAAATTCTCACGAAATTTAAAAATAGGAATGGGGAGTGATAGATGCATAAGTCTCATAGTGTGCACATAGAGGTTTTAAAATTTTATTGACCGGTCCAAATAAAATCTAGATGTTTTAGCTGTTTCCTCTCCTCCTAGGGTCCTGTATTAATAGGAAGTTCTCAAGGTGGTGTCAACATTGAGGATGTTGCTGCAGAGACTCCTGAAGCCATAGTTAAAGAACCTATTGATATTGTAGAAGGCATCAAAAAGGAACAAGCTGTCCGGGTATGTTGCGTTCCAAAAAATTTCTAGCTTTTGATTAGGTAATTATAATACTTGAAGAAAGAGAATTTTGTACAAGTGAAATGATTGACAAAATTTTTTTTTAATGTTTTAAGTGTCAAGGCATGTTAATGTCTTCTTTGAAATGGAAACTTAAAGAAGTATCTACAATATTTTTCTTTATATCCTCCATAAATATTTCAATATGTATCTTTAAAAGATAATTGCCATAACTAGTAGAACTAACAGTAATTCCTTAATATCATTACTTATCCTGTCATTCAAATTCCCTAATTATCTCTCTCTTTTTTTTTTTCCACTTTGAATGGGGATCCATATAAGGTCCTTCATTGGTATTGGTTAATGTTTCATAGGTTCTTATCTAATTTATAGGTTTCTTTTCCCTCACTCTCCATCTTTTTTCTTTCTTTTGTTGAATAAACTAGTCTGGATATTATATCCCTATGGTGGCCTTTAACTGTTCCTCTCTCCCTTTTTCCCCCCTGAAAATTGGAATGGTAGGGGTACTATCTTATATAAACCAAATAAATCAGTGGTTTTACTTTTATGGATGCTTTTAAGAATCTGATGAAAGTTATAGACTTTCTCTGTGTACACACATACATGATAATTCTGTTTACAATTTCACTAGTTTTCTGTACTGTTCTTGTGTGCTTCTTCCACCTGCCTTATGATGATTTTGGGTAAAAATTTTTTAACCATTTATTAATAGCTGCTACTTCAGTGATTAATGTTTGACTTCAGATGATTCGTGCTTATTTAAATAATTAACAAGGTTTTTTATTTATAATAATTTAATGTTGATTGGATATATGTGGCATTCCTGTAATAAAGAGACAAATTGCTTTCAGCTTGCACAGAAGATGGGATTTCCACCTAATGTTGTGGATTCTGCAGCAGAAAACATGGTCAAGCTTTACAACCTTTTTCTGAAATATGATGCAACCATGGTAGAAATAAATCCTATGGTAGAGGATTCAGATGGAGCTGGTAAAGTATCTTCTTTTATCAAACATTGATTACATATTTATCCACCTAGTGTGTGCTTTACTAAGGAAGTTGAAGTCATAAGGAAGTGAACTCATTCCTGTATAGAAGCTTATTTTATAATATTTATTTATTTATCCTCACCTGAGGTTATTTTTTCCATTGATTTCTAGAGAGTGGAAGGGAGAGAGGGAGAGCGAGAAACATTGATGTGAAAGAGACACATCAATTGGTTGCCTCCCACATGAGCCCTTACCAGGGCTGGTGAATCTGCAACTGGGGTACACACCCTTGACTGGGAATCGAACCCATGACCCTTTGGTCTGTGGGCCGATGCCCTAACCAATGAGCCAAACAGGCCAGGGCAGTTTTATAATAAGTAGAATCAATGTAAACAAATATTATAGAGGCCCATTAAATCAAACACCTTAAATATATATTTAGGTACACACAGAGGGCTTAAAACTGCATTGTCCAATATGGTGGCTACCAGTATATTTGGGGATAAAATTAATTAAAATGATATAAAAATTAAAATAATTTCTCAGTCACACTATTCACATTTTAAGTGCTCAGTATAGCCACATTGGTTACCATAATAGCACACATACAGAACATTTCTATCATTTCACAAAGTTCTTTGGGCAGTGCTGTTTGGAGTATACAGTGTAGTAGTAAATAAGTGGTTGTAGCTCTGGGGAATTAACCATCTTAATCTTCACAAATTTTAGACTTTAGAGACATCATAGATCTTTATTTTTAGCTACTAGAGAAGCAAGATTAGCTTGTCACTTTGACGCTCTTCTTTTACATATGTTTAAAAGGCAAATCAGATTCTGAATTATCATGCCTTCCATGTATAGTTGTTTTTGTCACTATTTTATATTGAGTGCTTCTGTTGCTATGATTGATTTGATTTTGTTTTAGGTCTCTTTGGACATTTCCAGTCTTAAGCATTTGTAGGTTATATTTCACCTTTATACTTCTAATTAGCTATATTCTTTATGACAGAAATCAAGTTTTTTGGTTAGTCATTTATATGGTTGTATAAAGAAGAATGAGTAAATTCTCTTATGATAGAGGTGGTTTGTAAAACTAACAGTAATTAAATTTTTAAGGTGAAGGCTGAAGCACATTTTTAAAATGGCATGTTCAGTGAAGGAGAATTACCTGTATAAAACAGATATTTCTTGAATTATTTTCTTCATTATATTAATTAATGATGTTGAAAGCAAGACTCTTGAATTGTTTCTAGTTGTGAAATTCTACAGCCATATTTGGTTGCTAAGGGAATGTCTTTGTTCTCTTAATTTAGTAACTTTTTTTCTTTGTATTAAATTTTTCTTTTCTTCGTATACATTTTTATGTTTCTAAACAGTTTTTTCCCCCTAAAGGCCCTGAATATGTATTATAGAAAATTTTCAAAGTGCTAGGAAATATAGGTTAGAAAAAAAACTCATTACCCAGCACCCTTTTAATATTTTACATAGATTATTATAATCTTTTTTGTAACTGGAATCATAGTCTATTCAAATTATATATTTCTCTCTTTTTTTTTTAAATATATTTTATTGATTTTTTACAGAGAGGAAGGGAGAGAGATAGAGAGTTAGAAACATCGATGAGAGAGAAACATCGATCAGCTGCCTCCTGCACATCTCCTACTGGGGATGTGCCCGCAACCCAGGTACATGCCCTTGACCGGAATCGAACCTGGGACCCTTCAGTCCGCAGGCCGACACTCTATCCACTGAGCCAAACCGGCTTCAGCTATATTTCTCTTTTTAAACTTAAAAGTATATAATAGCCATTTTCTTCATGTAAAATATTTTTCAAAGATAGAGTTTTTAAGGGCCTGTATTATATCCTAGCTAATAAAAGGGTAATATGCAAATTAACTGTCACTCCCTCAGAAAGATGGCAGTGCCTAGTCCTCCCAGTTCCGCCGGAGTCCCCCAGTCCCTGGGGAAAGGGGGGGCGCGGCCGCTGAGAGTGGGCAGTGTGAGCGGCCAGGCGGAATGCTTGCTTTGAGGCCCTGCCCAAGCCATGGCGGAGGCTTAAGCAGAGCTGAGGGGCCCTGCCCAAGCCTTGGTGGAGGCTTGAGCAGGCCCGGAGCAGAGTCAGGGGGGCTCTGCCCAAGCCGCAGCAGAGGCTTCAGCAGGCCCAGAGCGGAGCTGGGGGGCCCCAGCCCAAGCCGTGGCGGAGGCTTGAGCAGGGCTCGGGGGCCCTGCCCAAGCCACAGCGGAGGCTTGAGCAGGGCCAGAGCAGAGCTGGGGGGGCCCTGCTCAAGCCGTGCCAGAGGCTTGAGCAGGCCTGGAAACGGGGGGGTGCCAGCTGTGGCTTGCCAGCAGTCCCGCCTCTGCGTGTGAGCTGCAGAGGAAATACCTTTTCTGACTGCTCATTGGCTAAGCTCCCTGTATGCCACTGGCAGTGTTCTTGGTAACTTGGGTAATAAGAATCCAAGAAGGTGATCTAGGGTTTTTCCACCACACTCCTG
>NW_005355410.1:1746533-1756764 GCF_000412655.1 Myotis brandtii | reverse complement strand
TATGAAGTAGCAACGAAAACAATTTTATGGTTGGGGGTCACCACAACATGAGGAACTGTATTAAAGGGTCGCGGCATTAGGAAGGTTGAGAACCACTGCTGTAGATTGAATGGGCAATTTGGAAGACATGGTAGCAGAAAACACCCAAGCAGAATAGCAAAAAGAAAAAATAATTTTTAAAAATAAGGCTAGTTTAAGGGACCTCTGGGACAACATCAAGCATAACAACATTCATAGGGGTACAGAAGGAGAAGAGAGAGCACAAGGATTTGAAAGCCTATTTGTAGAAATAATGATGGAAAATTCCCTTAACCTGGTGAAGTCAATAGATATATAAGCCCAGGAAGTACAGAGAGTCCCACACAAGGTAAGTCCAAAGAGGTCCACACCAAGAGTCAACATAATTAAAATGCCAAAGGTTAAAGATAAAGAGCTCTCCTAAAAGCAAGAGAAAAGTAGTTATCTATCAGGGAGCTCCCAATAAGACAGTCAGCTGATTTCTTATTAGAATCTAGGCAGGCCAGAAGGGATTGGCATGATATGCTCAAAAATGATTAATAGCAAGGACCTAAAACCAAGAATACCCAGCTATCAAAGGACAGATAAAGAGCTTCACAGACAAGAAAAAGCTAAAGGATTTCATTACCACCAAACCAGTAGTACAAGAAATATTTTAAAGGGATTTCTTTAAGAAAAAGAAGGGGGGGGGCGTTAAAAATGGGAATATTGAAATGGCAATAACTGCCTGTCTATCAGCAATTACTTTAAATGTAAATGGATTAAATGCTCCAATAAAAAACAAGACACTTACTTACTGCCTATAAATACTTTCAGTCAAAAGATAGTCACAGACTGAAAATAAAAGAATAGAAAGAGATATTTTGTAAAAATGGAAACAAAAAATCTGGGGTAACAATACTTATACCAGACAGAACAGACTTTAAAAACAAAGGCTATAGCCGTAACCGGTTTGGCTCAGTGGATAGAGCGTCGGCCTGCGGACTGAAGGGTCCCAGGTTCGATTCCGGTCAAGGGCATGTACCTGGGTTGCGGGCACATCCCCGGTGGGAGATGCGCAGGAGGCAGCTGATCGATGTTTCTAACTCTCTATACCTCTCCCTTCCTCTCTGTAAAAACTCAATAAAATATATTTAAAAAAACAAGCAAAAAAAAAAAAAAACAAAGGCTATAAGAGACAAAGAAGGACCCAGCAATTCCACTTCTGGGTATTTATCTGAAGAAACCTAAAACACTAATTCGAAAAGACATATGCATCTATATGTTCATTGCAGCATTATTTACAATAGCTAAGTTAGCAACCAAAGTATCTATCAGTGGGTGAATGGATAAAGAAATGGTGCATATATACAATGCAATGTGATGCAGCCTGCAAAAAGAATGAAATCTTGCCATCTGCAGCAAAGTGGATGGACCTAGAAGGTCTTCTGAGTGAAGTCTGACATTAAAAGACAAATGCCATATGATTCACTTATATGTAGAATCTAAAAAACAAAGCATAGACAAACACATAGATACAGAGGACCTTTTGATGGTTGCCAGATGAGAGGGGTACTGGAGGGATGGATGAAAAGGGGAAGGGATTAAGAAGTACAAATTGGTAGTTAAAAAGTAGTCATATGGATGTAAAGTATAGCTTGGGGAATATAGTCAGTAATATTTTAATAACTGTATGGGTCAAATGGGTATTAGATTTATTAGGATGATCACTTTATAAGTTACATGTCTAATCACTATGTTGTACACTTGAAACTAATATATTGTATGTCAGCTGTAATTGAAAAATAAGAAGTAATTAAAAACACGAATGCAGTGAGAATTGAATGAAAGCAAGTTCCTTCATCCAAGGAAAGTGCTCTAGTGTTTCCATGGGAGCATGTGTACAGGTACTATTTTTCTTTTTTTTTTTAACTATGTTTTTATTTATTTTAGAGAGAGGAAGGGAGAGGGAGAGAGAGAAACATTGATGGGAGAGAGAAACATTGGCTGCCTCCTGTACACCTCCTACTGGGGATCAAGCTGGCAACCCAGGCATGTGCCCTGACCAGGAATCAAACCAGTTGACGCTCAATTGAGCCACCCAGCCAGGGCCACAGGTACTATTTTTCATTCAGTCTAGAGCTTCACAAACTCCTTGAAACCTTTGGTTCTGATTTGGATACTTGGATGTCATATTACTGAGTCCTATTGCTAGACAACCTTTAGAATCCTTTTGTCAGATTTCAAAAAAATTATGCTGGAACTAGAGGCCCGGGGCATGAAATTTTTGCGCAGGGGGCGGGGGGTCCCTCAGCCCAGCCTGCACCCTCTCCAATCTGGAACCCCTGCCTGCCTGATCACCCCTAACTGCCTCTGCCTGCCGGCCTGATCCCCCTAACTGCACTCTGTAGGTCCTCAGAACTTGTCATCCTGCATAACTGAAACTTTGGACCCGTGACCCACCTCCCTGTTGCCCCCTCCCCTTCCTCCTCTCTGCTTGCATGACTGACTTCTGCTGGTTTAGATTCCACATGTGAGGTGGTGTGCCATCTGTCTTTCTGTGTCTGCCTTTCTTCACTTAGCACAATGGTTCTCAACCTGTGGGTCGCGACCCCTTTGGCGGTCAAACGACCCTTTCACAGGGGTCGCTTAAGACCATCCTGCATATCAGATATTTACATTACGATTCATAACAGTAGCAACATTACAGTGATGAAGTAGCAACGAAAATAATTTTATGGTTGGGTCACAACATGAGGAACTGTATTTAAAGGGCCAGAAGGTTGAGAACCACTGGTATAGATTCTATTGGGATTGTAAAATTGCGGGAAGGGGGCAGTTAATATCTTAGTAATAGTCAGTTTTCCCAACTAGAAATACATTTTTTTCCATTTATACAAGTCTTAATTTATAAGACTTACAAGGTTGTTTTTTTTCATATTCCACATATAAGTGAATCCCTATGGTATTCGTCTTTCTCTGCTTGACGTACTTCACTTAGCATAATACCCTTTAGATTTATACATGTGGTTGCAAATGGCAAGGTTTCATTCTTTTTATTTCTGCATCATAGTCCAATGTGTGTGTGTGTGTGTGTGTGTGTGTGTGTGTGTGTGTGTGTGTATCTTTATCCATCTATTGATGGACACCTAGGTTGCTTCCATATCTTGGCTATTGTAAATAACTAGAGGCCTGATGCACGAGATTTGTGCACTCGGTGGTCCCTCAGCCCAGCCTGCGCCCTCTCGCAGTCCGGGAGTCCTCCTGGATGTCTGGCAGTCAGACATCCTTAGCGCTGACGTGGAGGCAAGTGAGGCTCCCGTCACCGCTGCTGTGCTCACCAGCTGTGAGCCCGGCTTCTGGCTGAGCAGTGCTCCCCCTGTGGGAGCACACTGACCACCAGGGGGCAGCTCCTGCGTTGAGCATCTGCCCCCTGGTGGTCAGTGTGTGTCATGGTGACCGGTCGTTCCGCCATTCGGTTGATTTGCATATTAGCCTTTTATTATATAGGACTAGAGGCCCGGTGCATGAATTCGTGCATGGGTGGGGTCTGGCTGGCCTGCCCCAATGGGGGCTATAGGGCTGGGCCAGCAGGGTGGAGGGACCTCAGGTGGTTGGTCGGCTGGCCTTGCCCCCAATCAGGGTGTTGGGGGTTGATTGAGCACTGAGCCGGCGGGGGTGGGGGTGGGGTGTATTGGGGCCCAGATCAGGCTGGTTGGCTGTCACAGCACACATCATAGCTACCAGTTGTTCTGGTCATTCTGGTCGTTCCGCTGTTCCAGTTGCTGGGCTTTTATATATATAGATACTGCAATAAACATAGGAATGCCTGTTTTTGAATTAGTGTTCTTATTTTCTTTGGATAAATACCCAGAAGTGGAATTGCTAGAGTGTATGCTATATCTATTTTTAGTTTTTTGAGGAATCTTCATACTATTTTTCATAGGAGCTGCAATTTCCAGCCCCACCAACTATGTACAAGAGTTTTCTTTTCTCCACATTCTCACCAATACATGCTATTTGTGGACTTTTTTGTAATAGCCGTTGTAATAGACTGATGTGAGGTGATATCTGATTATGGTTTTGATTGGTATATCCCTGATGATTAGTGATGTTGAACATCTTATATGTCTGTTGGCCATCTGTATCTCTTTGGAGAAATGTCTTTTCATGTCTTCTGTTCGTTTTTCGATTGGATTGTTTATTTTTTTTTTGTTATTGAGTTGTATGACTTTTAAAAATATATTTTGGCCCTAGCTGGTTTGGCTCAGTGGATAGAGCAGCCTGCAGACTGACGAATCCCAGGTTTGTTTCCAGCCAAAGGCAAAGGCCCGGGTTGTGGGCTCGATCCCTGATAGGGGGCGTGCAGAAGGCAGCTGATCAATGATTCTCTCATCATTGATGTTTCTATTTCTCTCTCCTTCTCCCTCTCCCTTCCTCTCTGAAATAAATAAAAATATTTATATATATTTTGGATATCAACCCTGCAAGGATGGGGAATTTTTTTTGCCAAGGGCCATTGGATATTTATAACATCATTTGAGGGCCATACAAAATTATCAACTTAAAAATTAGCCTGCTCTATTTGTCAAACATTTAATTAACTCACCTTTTATGCCTTAGCAGGACCAGACCAAATGATAAGGCCTGCGAGCCTGACGTTCTCCACCCCTGCCTTCTTGGTTAATATCATTTGCACATATATTCTCCCAGTCAGTAGGTTGCCTTTTTGTTTTATTGAAGGTTTTTTTCACGGTGCAGAGCTTTTTAGTTTGATGTAGAATCATTTGTTTATTTGTGCTTTTGTTTCTATTGTCTAGAAAGATATTACTCAGACTTATGTCAGATAGTTTACTTTCTATATTTTCTTCTAAGGTTTTTTTTGTTTTCAGGCCTTTCTTTTAAATCTTTAACTCATTTTGAGTTTATTTTCGTATATGGTGTAAAAGAGTGGTCCAGTTTTATTATTTTGCAGTTATCTGTCCAGTTCTACCAACACCACTTGTTGAAGACACTGTCGTTATTCCATTAAATGTTTTTGCCTCCTTTGTTATAGATTATTTAACCATATAAGTGAGGATCTATTTCTGAGTTCTCTGTTCTGTTCCATTGATCTATTTGTCTGTTTTTGTGCCAGTAATATACAGTTAGATTAATACAGCTTTGTAGTATAGTTTGAGATCAGTGAGTGTGATACCTCCAACTTTGTTCTTATTTCTCAAGATTGCTGTGGCTATTCTGGGTCTTTTGTGGTTCCATATAAATTTTAGGATTATTTGTTCCTGTTCTAAGAAGAATGACATTGGTATTTTGATTGGAATTACATTGAATCTGTAAATTGCTTTGAGCTTTATGATCATTTTAGCAATGTGAATCCTTTCTATCCATGAGCACAGTATATCCTTTCATTTATTTGTGTCCTCTTCAATTTTTTTCTTCAATGTTTTATAGATTTCAGAGAAGAGGTCTTTCACCTCCTTGGTTAAATTTACTCCTAAGTATTTCTCTTTTTTTTAAATATATTTTTTATTGAGTTCAGAGAGGAAGGGAGAGGGGGAGAGAGGTAGAAAATTCAATGACGAGAGAGAATCATTGGTTGGCTGCCTCCTGCATGCCCCACACTGGGGATTGAGCCCACAACCCGGGCATATGCCCTTGACCAGAATCGAACCTGGGACCCTTTGGTCCGAAGGCCGACGTTCCATCCATTTTGTCAAACCGGCTAGGGCTTTTCTTACTTTTTATTTGTGGTATACAGAGACTATTTGCTGATTTTATTCACTTGTAGATTTTAATTCTATTGTTGTATTTTTTCCCTTAGTCTTTTAAAAATGTCTCTGTTGCATTTCAGGTTGTCTCTCATGTTCAGTTTATTTTCAGTTTCTTATTTCATAATACGTAGTTTTGAATTTTTCCCCTCTTTTTAACAAAAACATCCTATATAATAAAAGGGTAATATGCAAATTGACCCTAACAGCGGAACTACCGGGAATGACCAGTGCGCTCCCACAGCGGGAGCTCTGCTCAGCCACAAGCCAGGCTGATGGCTGCGAGTGCAGCGGCGGTGACGGGAGCCTCTCCCACCTCCTCCGCAGCACTCAGGATGTCTAACTGCAGCTAGTCCGTCAGTTGGACATCCCCCGAGGGCTCCTGGGCTGCCAGAGGGATGTCTGACTGCCAGCTTAGTCCTGATATCCCAGGGAGTGGGCCTAAGCTGGCAGGTGGACATCCCCTGAGGGGTCCTGGACTGAAAGAGGGCGCAAGCCAGACTGAGAGACCCCTCTCCCCTGAGTGCATGAATTTTTGTGCAGCGGGCCTAGCAAATAATGTTTGTTAGGCACTGTTGTAAGCACTTTACAGATATGAACCCGTTTACGTCATTTGATGTTTATAACAGTTCAGTGAGGTAGGTACTACTACTATCCTTATTTTATAGGTTAGGAAAATGTGTTACCAAAGGATTAAGTGGTTGCCTCAGGACTCATGGCTAGTGGTGAAGATTTGATCTCACTAACACTCCTTAGTGTTTTCTTGACCCATTGAGTTTAACCATCAAGCCTATGACCTATCAAGGGTAGGTAGACATGGAGCTTTTGAGGTATGAGAGTTTAGCTGTCTGGGTAGTCCTGCTCTGACTTTGAGGCTGCCATCCTGTTCCCAACTACGGTTCTTTTGGATATTCTGGGGACACCTGTATGTAGTTTGGATGTTTGTCCTCAGAAGTTTCTGAAATGGGTTAAAATAATATGCTAATATTAGCTGTAAGAATGTATTTTGCTCAATTCCATAAATTAATTCTTTCCTGTTTTGTTTTGTTTTTCTTGAATAAAAAAGAGCTGTTTTAATGTGATGCTTTTGAGATGGAAGGTCTTGCTCCTCTGTGTAGAATATTCTTTTGATAGATAGCCTTATCACACTTATACAATGAGCACATGTCAAATACAGTTTTATTAAATTTCTATTATGTTAGTAAAATATTAATTCATTTTCATTGTTTAAAAATATTAAACATTTTTTTTCTTTTTTAAAATTTAAATTCTTTATTGTTTAAAGTATTACATAAGTCTCCTTTTTCCCCCATTGCCCCCTCCCCAGCCGCTCCCACCCCCCAGTACATGCCCTTACCCCCCTACTCTCTGGGTCCATTGGTTATGCTATAGATTCTTCACCATAAAATACTCTAATAGTAAACTCTGCATAAAGACACACCTGGAATTTAAAGCCCAAATGTAATAAAGTCCAAATGACTTAGAGAACTGAAGTACCAAGTCAGATTTTTCTTCTGAGTTAGGAATCCAAAAAATTAATGTGTTAAAATTTATTGAATATTTTTATAATATTAGCTAGTAGACAGGTTATGAATTCTGGATAAAGTCTGGATTATTTTAGCCATGGCAGTTTGGACTGTTTCTCATAGTAATGGGTATAGTGTCCTCATGGTTTCAGAAGTTATATTGTTTGAATATCAGGTCTTTTATGGGCCTCACTTTTTTTTTTTTTGAATCTCTAAAAGAAGGTCATTTTCATGTTTGTCTTCTATTTAGGTGAAAAGTTATATTTTTTGGATTTGTTATTTATAACTTTATACATCTAAGTCTTCTAGTTTTATTTATTTTTTAAAATTTATCTTTATTGTTGAAAGTATTACAGATGTCCCCCCTCTCTTTTTTTTCCCATTGACCCCCCCTCCACCCCAAACCCATCCCTCCTAGGCCTTCACCACACTGTTGTCTGTGTCCATGGGCTATGCATATATGCATATAAGTTCCCCAGTTAATCTCTCCCCACACCCCCACCTTCTCTCTGAAATTTGTCAGTTTGTTCCATGCTTCTGTGTCTCTGGATCTATTTTGTTCATCAGTTTATTTTGTTCATTAGATTACACATATAAGTAAGATCATGTTATACTTACCTTTCTCTGACTGGCTTATTTCGCTTAACATAATATTTTCCAGGTCCCTCCATGCTGTCTCAAAGGGTAACAGATCCTTCTTTTTTACTGCTGCATAGTATTCCATGATGTAAATGTACCACAGCTTTTTTATTCACCCATCTACTGATAGGCACTTGGGCTGTTTCCAGATCTTAGCTATTGTAAATTGTGCTGCTATGCACATTCTTTCTAATTGGTGTTTTGGGTTTCTTAGAGTATATTCCTAAAAGTGGGATCACTGTGTCAAATAGCAGTTCCATTTTTAATTTTTTGAGGAAACTCCATACTGTTTTCCACAGTGGCTGCACCAGTCTACATTTCCACCAACAGTGTACTGAGGTTCCCTTTTCTCTACATCCTTGGCAGCACTTGTCATTTATTGATTTGTTGATGGTAGCCATTCTGGCAGGTGTGAATTGATACCTCATTGTCATTTTAATTTGCATCTCTCGGATGATTGGTAACTTTGAGCATTTTTTCATATGCCTCTTGGCCATCTGTATGTCCACTTTGGAGAAATGTCTATTTAGGTCCTTTGCTCATTTTTTAATTGAATTATTTGTCTCTCTTTTGTGAAGTTGTATGAGTTCCTTATGTATTTTGGAAATTAACCCTTTATGAGAAGTAACATTGGCAAATATGTTCTCCCATACAGTGGGCTCACTTTTCATTTTGTTGATGGTTTCTTCTGCTGTGCAGAAGCTTTTTATTTTGCTGTAGTCCCATTTGTTTATGTTTTCCTTAATTTCCCATGTATGGGCCTCACTTTTAAAGAGGTACGCAAAGTTAATAATACAAATGTATCATATCATTAACACCTCAGTTATCAAATTTGTAAAAAACAAAAGTACAAGCCATTCCCATCATCAGGAACAATGATACCAACACAATTATGGTCACAGAACCTTGTACTTAGTTTTATCAAAGGTCATGGAAGAAACTGAGTGGAAGCTGAGTGAAAGAGAGTAGACTATGTTAGTCTCACCAGGATGCCATTTTGTCCTGATTGTATTACCTGTGAACTTAAAATCGATGCGTTTGTGATTGTGGGGTTGAGGGTTGGGACATGACTAATATATCAATCTGTAGTCTCTTTCAAATTTTTCCCCTTTTGAGAACCATGATTTTGGCACTCTAGTATGAATTGCGTATGGGTCCTGTTTACTGATACTGCACTCACCCTTGCAAGCATTGTCCGTGGCTCTTTCTACTGACTGTTATTAGGGGGAGGGGGAGGGGGAGGGTTCAGGCCTAAGAATTCTGTTTCCTAAGGATTTCACCCCAAGTATATTTGCATTGGAGAATCATCTTCAACTAGCTCCTGAGTGAATATTCAGGAGTCTGTACCCCAAAGTACTAGTAAAGATTAATGCCTTTGCTATATGTTCCTCATTTTTTTTTGAACAGCACATTAAATTTTTTAACATCATGGAGATATATGTATATTTAGAAAATGCATTTAGAAAAGCATTTTTTTCCAAATACCAATTAAAAAATAAAATACAGAACCACAAATGAAAGTCTCAACAAATATTTAAGAATTAATAACATAGTTAATAGTCTTTACACACAAAGCAATAAAACTAGAAATTCATGTTTTTTTTAATTTAAAGAAAGTACTTTAATTCATAAGTTAATGTAGAAATCAAATGGAACCTGCAACATGAGTATGTGCCATGACAGGAAATCAAACCCGGGACCCTTTGGTGCATGGGATGATGCTCTAACCTGAGCCACACTGGCCAGCGTCCAATTTATTCCCTTTCAAACTGGACCACCTTTCCATGGAGGCCTGGACATGTGGTATTGCAGCAGGTGCAGCCCATAACTCTTGATCTGTTTCTCCTGCTCGGGTGCCCTCACCTGGCCCCACATTGTTTGAATTCTACCAGTTGGTCAACGGGCTCCAGGAGGTTCAGCGGCAAGCCCATGAGGGGACATTTTTCACCGTTTTTTAAAAACCTTCAATCATTTGTGTGTCCATGTGTGTATGTATAGATATGTGTATGTATACATTTAATTTTATCCCACACATAGATTTGTGTAACCACCAGCACAGTCGAGATACAGACCTGTTTCATTACCACTTCTCATGTAGTTCTTTTTATTCACATCCTTCACACAATTCTTCCCTACCCTGTCCTGTGCCCTGGAAACCACTAGTCTGTTTCCATCATTTTGTTATTTTGAAAATGTTATATAAATGGAATTATACTCTATGTAATATTTTGAGAACCACCTTTTTTATTAAACAAACTAGAGGCCCGGTGCACCAAAATTTGTGCAATGGGGGGGGGGGGG
>NW_005355410.1:1733704-1745116 GCF_000412655.1 Myotis brandtii | reverse complement strand
TAAAGCAGGTTTCTGGGGTTTTGTTTAGCTTCTATATTTGCAACATAGTTGCTTAGAGTTGCAGCTGAGAGGCCGGCAAGTCAGGCGGGGAACGTTGGAGTCCGCAGTCACTGGAGCAAGCAAGCCTCCCTGTTCGCTTCAGTGCATGGCTGCCGGCCGCCATCTTGGCTGACAGTTAATTTGCATAAGGATATGCTGATTAGCCAATGGGAAGGGTAGCGGAGTGACACCAATTTGCATGTTTCTCTTTTATTAGTGTAGATTGTCTTTGAAGTCTGCCCATGTTGTTGCATGTACCAATAGTTCATCCATTTTACTGCTGAGTTGTATTCCATTGTTTGGATGTACCAGAATTCATTCAACCACTAACCCTTTGAAGGTATTTTGGGTGTTTTCAATATTTTGCTCTTACTAATAAAGCTATTATGAACATTTATATGTCAGTTTTGCATGACCATAAGTTTTCCATGTTCTTTGAGCCCTTCTTTACTTTTTGTGCAACAGGATATTCCAGGATTATTATCTTTTACTTTCTTAGAATTCTGCAGTTAGCTTTTGCACCAAGGGACCCTGGTTCCTTTAATGGAAAGTGGTATTTAGAAACCAAGATATGCATTCTATCTGTGCTTGTTGCTGTTGTTTTCCAAACCTTTTCAGTGCACAGAGCCTAGAAGGGGGGAGAGAGAGAGAGAGAGAGCGAGAGCGAGAGCACGCGCGCTCAGGTGGTGTAGCTCAGTGGTTGAGTGTCAACCTATGTACCAGGAGGTCATGGTTTGATTCCCGGTCAGCGCACATGTCCGGGTTGCAGGCTTGATTCCCAGTAGGGGGCATGCAGGCGGCAGCTGATCAATGATTCTCTCTCATCATTGATATTTCTATCTCTCTCTCCCTCTCCCTTTCTCTCTGAAATCAATAAAAATATATTTTAAAAAAAGAAAAGAAAAGAGAACGTGATAGAGTGTGTGTGTATACATACATAAAAATACACCTATATTTTTATCTATGCCTATCTTTTAAAATCTCTGAATTTATACTGGTACCTCTAATTTCACTCCAATACCACAAAATTCATTCTAGTTCTTTCCCTTTCCATATTTGAAATTCTTTTAGCCAACATTGCTCATATAGACATATATTTATGGTATTATTTTCCTTTCTGTAGACCATGGTTTCTTAACGTTGTCACTGTTGTCATTTTGGGGCCAGATCATTGGGAGGGTAAGGATGGGAGAAGTCTGTCCTGTGCATTGTAGACTCAGATGCCAATTAGTGACCATTAGTTGTGACAATCAAAAATGCCCCTAGATATTGCCACATGTCCCCAGTGGGACAAACTGCCTTGTTGAGACCACTGCTCTAGATTCTAATTCCACATGTTACATTCCTTGAGCCCAAGGAACTCCCTTTAGCATTTTCTCTTGATGTGGTCTGCTAGTTATGAATTTTGCCTCCATTTGTCTGAAAATATCTTAATTTTATATTTTTAAATATATTTTCACTGGGTATAGAAATCTGGCTTGACACATGTTTTTTATCTCTCCAAATAATTTTTTCTGCTACATTCTCCTCCCCGTCTCCTTCTAATTTCACATATTGTTAGATGACTTTATATTATCCAATAAGTCATTGAAGTGGGGTTTTTAATCATTTGCAGATTGGATGACTTCAGGATCTGACTTGTCTCCAGTTTGTTAAGCCCACCCATAAATTTTTCATTTCAGATATTGTGGTATTTAAAAACCAATACCTTTTTAGATTTTCTAATTAGTTCCTTTTTATCGTTTTATTTTCTGCTGAGATTACTTATCTGGTGCTTTATTGTGATCATATTTTCCTTTAAATCCTTACACATTTTTAAAATAACTGTTTCGTAGCCCTCTGATAATTCCAAATCTGTGTCATCTTGGATTGGGTACTCTTGATTGCTTTTTCTCTTTACTCTTAGTCACATTTTCCTGTTTCTTCACAAATGTAATAATTTTTCATGGTATATTGGACATTTTGGAGTTATGGTGTAGAGATTTTGGATTCTGTTATCTTCCTCTGAAAGAATGTTGATTTTTTATATTAGTAGTTAACTTAGCTGGACTCCAAATTGTCTCTTGTGTTGGGCAGCAGCTAAAACTGCTCAGTTTTTTCAGCCTCTGTTCAAGAACTGCAAGGAGAATGTTATAGTTAGTTGGATTGGAGCAAAGAATGTGGTAGAGTACTGAAAGATGAAGTTTGAGAGGTGAACTACATATGAGCCTTGTTGTAGAGCACTGTAGGCTAAAGCCTGATTAGAGTGGATTAAAGAAAGGAAGGCAGAAAAAAAATTTGGTACAATGAATTTAATCACAGGGATTGGGAGTTAATATTTTGGGCTTTGTGGGGCACATATGGTCACAGTTGCTGCTGCTTTTCTTCTTGTTCTTCTTCCTTTGTCCTTTCCCCTTTATTCTTCCCAACCTATTAAAAATGTAAAACCCATTATTAGTTCACAGGACATAAAATATAGGCATAGGCTGAATCTGGCCCTTAGCCAGTTTCCTGATCCCGGGTTTACACAGACAACTCTCTCCGTGAGTTTTGCTGTATAGAAAGAGAAGAGTAAGGGGAATATAAAGGTTAAAGTACTTTTTATTAAGTTGGAGGAAAGAACAGCATTTTTTGCAAGTCAGTTTGATTTAGCCAATAGAAAAGGGGAGGATTTATAATGTAGGAAAAACAATTGCTGGAACAATGTCATTGAATGCGTGAGAGGGAATGGAATCTAGGGCCCAAGTGAAGGGTTTAGCTAGGAGCATCAATAGTTAATTGGTAATTTTTAAAATATTTAAATGTTTTTCAGGGATTTCCCCTCCCCCCCCTTCTTTATCTGTTGCCTAGGAGAGATATAGACCCAGTAACAGGTAGCACTTCAGATTCAATTCCCAAATTCTCTTTTTCAAGAAACAGTTTGAATTAAAAGTGAACATAAATTGAAATACTTTCAATAAAGTAACAAAATGTGTTTTTCTCCTAAAATGAAGAATGTTTGATTATTGGATAGTTTGTTGCGTCTATCTTGAAATTAAGATCATTTTCTTTTCTTTTTTTCTTCAAAGTGCTGTGTATGGATGCGAAGATCAATTTTGATTCTAATTCAGCTTATCGCCAGAAGAAAATCTTTGATCTCCAGGACTGGACTCAGGAAGATGAAAGGGACAAAGATGCAGCTAAGGCAGATATCAACTACATTGGCCTAGATGGGAATATAGGCTGTCTAGTAAATTAAGATCATTTTCTTTTCTTTTTTTCTTCAAAGTGCTGTGTATGGATGCGAAGATCAATTTTGATTCTAATTCAGCTTATCGCCAGAAGAAAATCTTTGATCTCCAGGACTGGACTCAGGAAGATGAAAGGGACAAAGATGCAGCTAAGGCAGATATCAACTACATTGGCCTAGATGGGAATATAGGCTGTCTAGGTACTATGTGTTTTTATGTTAGAGTTGGATTGGCTAAGCTTAATTTATTTTCTTTGTGTTTGTTGCTTATACAAATCATTTTCCCCTCTTGATAGTAAACGGTGCTGGTTTGGCTATGGCCACAATGGATATAATAAAACTTCATGGAGGGACTCCAGCCAACTTTCTTGATGTTGGTGGTGGTGCCACAGTCCATCAAGTAACAGAAGCATTTAAGCTTATCACTTCAGATAAAAAGGTAAGGGCAGGGCTTATGTTTTAGAATTTGAATGGTGAGAAGTAACTTGATTAATTAGCAGATGTGATTATTACACTAGTTGAACATTAAAATTTAAAAGTCTTCCATTGTTTGAAAACAATGCAATAACAGTTAACTACAGAAAAAGATAAAGTTCCACATAGTGATTTAGAAAACAAGATGAAGAAATGTTACATTATGTTAGACAATATTTTAAATGGTATGATTTGATATGGGAGCACATGACTATGAAAAATGAAGATGTTAGTTGACCGCAGAAGCCCAGAAATCTGGTAAGTCTGTAAAGCTAAAAAGATGAAAATAAAAAATAATCTTTAATTTTATCCAGAGATAACTTTTGTTACTATTGATTTGATCTATTTTCTTTAAGACTTTTTAATGATTTCACATACACACACTCACACATACTACTTATTAAGATACTAGAGGCCCGATGCACGAAAATTCGTGCGAGAGTAGGCCTCCTTCCCCTGGTTGCCGGCACCGGCTTCCTTCTGGCACCTGGGACCCAGGCTTCCCTCCTCCTGCTGCTGGCTGCTTCCCTCCTCCGGCCACCCGCAGGCACCCGGGACCCGGGCTGGCTTCCCTCCGGCCTCGGCTTCATCAGGAAGGAAGTCCAGAATTACATCCAGAAGACATTCAGTCTAATTAGCATATTACCCTTTTTTTATTGTAGATAACTTACATAGTTCAGCCATTCATGTATATGTCTTTTAATGTACATATTTTGAGTCTTTTATTTTTGCTGACATATTATGAGTACTTTTTGCATTTACTAAGGTACTCTTCTAAACCACCTATTTTAATGTTTGCATAATCTGTCATATGCAGATATGCCATAATGTAGACTATGAATTTATAAGTGATTATCAATATACAAGGGATGTGAAGCATCATTATCTAAAAGACATACATATTATCAGTCACCAGATACTTTTTAAGCAGTATAGCTACTATGTGGCCAATGTGGGTTTTAAGGCTTATGGAAAAATAAGATAATGGCCTCCCTGGAACTAGTCTTATTGAATTAAGAATGAGAATTCCTCATTGATAGGGATCATATCTTACTCATTGTTGCCTCTGGCAGTGGTTGGCATAATACACAGTACATGTATAGGTCATTTATAAATACTTATTATTGATGATGTTGACAGTGTACATTTTTATTGTTTTAGACTCTAGAATTGTTTGAAAAATTATTTTACTGCTCTTTGACTTTGAGTTTATAGACTTATTTGCCATCTTCAGTTTCATAAAGAGAATTAAACTAAAATGAAACACAAATTGCTTTATTCTCCTGTTGAATAATATTTTTTAAAAAGTAAACAAATTTTATTGGAACTATATTTGTATAGCTTCTTTTGGCATAAACTCTAAAAGAGTATTATGTAATTATCTAACCGTTGAGTCCCTTTGAAGGTGAACTGGAATTTTTGTTATATTTTTAAGCGTGGCTTTTAGGGCCTAGGTACAAGTATGGATAAATGCATATAAAGAATTCCAGTGTTAGGGACTGACATTAGAGCATTGGAGTTGGAAACAGTTCCGTAGCCCAGGGAGACAATGTGGATAGCATTGAAGTAGCTGTATACATATTATAACTCTTTGTATTGGACACTGTGCTTGGATTTGGGAATACATCGTCCCTCCTCTCAAGGCATTTACTAGTATAGTCTGACTGGGGTGATAAACTGAATGCAGTGCTGTGGAAGAATACAAGACAACCAATAACTGTGAGAATCACAATGGCCACTGAATGGATGATACCTTGAGCTATCTTGAGAATTGAATAAGTTTATTTAAAGGCATGGAGTATAGAGACAGCCACTATGTTCATGGAATAAGATGCTTATGTATAAGAATAACATTTTTGGGGCGAATGATAAGAGATAATGTTGAGTCCATATTGTGAAAACCCCTGTACCTATTGTTAAGGAGTTTGGAATTTAACCCCTCTATTCCAGCATATATATATATATATATGGTTCCTTATCTTTTTATTTTCTAAAAAAGGGTAACTTTGCTAGTAGAGTGTGAAATGTAGAGCACGGAGGCACTGGTAGGATAGATCAATTTGGTTGTTATACCTCATTGTTAAAAAAGACGAAGAGGTCCTGGCAAAGGTAGTGTCAGGAAGAATAAAGCAAAGATATTTAGAGGCATTTCTGAGATACAATCATTAAATTCATTTCTCTTCTTTTTTGGGTAGCTGGGGGGTGGCATTGAGAGAGCTTAGTTGGATTAACCAACCAGGGGTTGGTTAGGACTTTTGGCTGGGGACAATCATTGGGTGGTGATGATGTCCTTTGTGCCATCAAGAGGCAAAATAGAGAAATATGTATTTCTGAATGTGTTAATTTTGCACTGTGGGGACTGTATCTAGTTTATGGTTATAAAGATATATTTCGTATAATGGTTAGATATATATTTGAGAGTCCTCAGTATATTGAGAAAAGTTGAAGTGTTAGGAGTTGGTGAGATGACTCAAATGAGTAAGATGAGGAAACCAAGAATGGAACTAGCTCTTCACCTACCCCTCTCCTCCATGTTGAAGGACTGAATAAAGAAGGAGCGATAAAATCTACATATATAAAACCCTAATAATCAAATAGACCAAACAGCAGAACAGCCGAACAACCAGTCGCTATGACATGCGCTGACCACAAGGGGGTGCGCGTGGAACATGGCAGGTGCTGGCCGCAGTGGGATGATGGAGCAGGTCAGCGGGAGCACCAGACCAAGGCGGAGCGCTGGTCGTTGTCATCAGGGCGAGCCTCTGGTAGTTACTGAAAATTCTTTGCTCCCGTGCGCCACGGTCCCGCCTGGCACTTGCACCCGCTGCCGGCGCTGGAGCCGCTGCCAGTACCCAGCGCTGGTCCTGATTGCTCAGCACGGTTGTCAGCAGGTGCGAGTGGCAGCTGCCGGCCCTGATCGTCCCTCAGGGCTTCTCCACCTCCCCCTACTCCTGAGGGGTGATCAGAGCCAGCAGTCGCCTCTCACACCCACTGCCGGAGACGGCCCCACTCACACCCGCTGCTGGCACCAGAGCTGCCACTCGCACCCACTGCCAGCACCAGTCCCGCACAGCCGGAGCTGCTGCTTGCACCCACTGCCGGTGCCCGGCACCGTCAGTGGGTGCGAGCGGCGGCTGCCAGTGCCTGTCGTCCGTGAAGGCTTCTCCACCTCCCCCTGCTCCTGAGGGGTAATCGGGGCAGAGGTTGCTGCTCACACCCACCGACGTGCCAGCCCCACTCACACCCGCTGCTGACACCAGCCCCAATCGCTCCGCGCCATCAGCGGGTGCAAGTGGGGCTGGCACTGTCAGCGCGTGGGAGCAGAGGTGACAGGAACAGGGCTGCTGGCAGAGAGGGGACCTGGGGTCGCAGCGGCAGGGGCCGGGCAGGGGCATGGAGGATGGGCCAAAACCTGCCTCTGTGCCCACCGCAGCCTCGTGGCCCACAGTTCCTTTCAAGGTGCACAAATTTGTGCACTGGGCCCCTAGTCTACATTATAAAAGACCAGGAGCCATTATGTCCTAAATGACCAGACGACTGGTCACCAGACAGGGGAAGCGAGGTGGGTGCAGCGAGGTTGTTAGCCTCCAGCCCAGGCCGGGTGGAGGCCTAACAACCTCACCACTGCCTTGGTGGCTGCGGATCAAGCCCGAAGAGAGGCCTGGAGAGAGAGGCGGGGCCTAATCAGCAGCCACAGCGGCTGCTCGCGAGGCCTGTGGAGAGAGAGAGAGAGGCAGGGCCTGATCAGCAGCTGTCAAGTAGGCTGCAGATGTGGTTAGGGGCAATCAGGCAGGCAGGCAGGCGAGTGGTTGGGAGACAGCAGTCCTGGATTGTGAGAGGAATGTCCGACTGCCCACTGGGATCGGACCTAAATGGGCAGTCGGACATCATTTAGGGTATTTCTCAATCCCTCGAGGGGTCCCAGATTGGGGAGGGTGCAGGCTGGGCTGGGGGCCCCCCCCCCCCCCCCCCCCCCCGTGCACGAATTTCGAGCACCAGGCCACTAGTAGAATAATAAGAGAGAGAGAACAAACTGACAGAGATAGTTGCAGATCAGGTGAGAGTGGTGACATTAAAGGACAGGATGAAGAGTTTTGAGAATTAAGTGGATGGGCAACAGTGTCAGATGTAGGAGCAATCAAGTACACTAAGTACTAAATGAAATGATTAGGAACCTTAGTAAGAATCGTAGAGGAGAGGGGACCAGCTTCCCGTCAGGCTGTAATGGATTGAGTTGAGATACTTTTTCAGGGCCTTTTTTATGAAGGCACAGAAGGACACAGTGCTAACAGTTGAATGGAAGTAGGGTTGAAGAGAGCTGTGTAGTATATGTTTGCTTGCTTGTTTGGGAGACTAAGAAGATGAGCTATATTTAGCTGCATTGAGATGTGTATTGGAGAAAGGAGGCTCATGAAGAGTGAAAGGTATGAGGCAGATCATTAAGGAAAGAAATGCTGATGAATCATTATTATACTGCTCTTTGGTTTATGCTAGTGTTACAGGATGGTTTTTTTGTTTGTTTTTGCTGTTTTGCTTTCCTTTAAAGTTGGAATGGATAAATTAACAGGATAGAAACATCCAAGAATGCATTAATTGAATTGGGGTAGTGGAGGTAGACTTGGTATGAGAGAATTGAGCACGCACATGGCATTATCTTTGAATTGCTCAGCTATAGGTTCCAGGCTCTCTAGCAGGAGTGGGTAACGTCTGGCCCGAGGACCGTATGAGGCCTGCGAAATTATTTGGTTTGGCCCTGCCAAGGCATAGGGGTGAGTTAATTAAATGTCTGACCAAATATAGCAGGCTAATTTTTTTTAATATACTTTATTGATTGTTTACAGAGAGGAAGGGAGAGGGATAGAGAGTTAGAAACATTGATGAGAGAGAAACATCGATCAGCTGCCTCCTGCACACTCCCTACTGGGGATGTGCCCGCAACCAAGGTACATGCCCTTGACCGGTATCGAACCTGGGACCTTTCAGTCCGCAGGCTGACGCTCTATCCACTGAGCCAAACCGGTTAGCAGCAGGCTAATTTTTAAGTTGATAATTTTGTATGGCCCTCTAATGATGTTATAAATATCCAAATGGCCCTTGGCAGAAAAAAGGTTTCCCCACCCTTCCTCCCTTGCTATAGTGAAGAAAGTCATGTTGGTAGAGAGCTGATACATCCAGTGATTAGAAAGGGGTTTAGGGACCAGAGGCTTTAAGAGGAAAAGATTGGGTTTGATAGAGTTAGTGATAAAAGGAATTAGAAGTGAAAGAGGAGGCTGGACAGAAAGTGGGATTTACACATTTGATATTGTAGAGATTCTCTTTCTGGTCAAGGGTTTGTCCTTGGTAAGAATTAGTTGAAATGGACTGGAGATAACAGTAACTTTAAGGCTAGGATGTCAGATGATGCCCTGTGGTGCATATTGTAGCTATCTAGAATGAGGTGGGAGGAAGAGAGCTAAGAAGGTGCCAGAGTCCACTATGAATTCTAGTCCATTATAATTTCTAGAAATAATAGTGGTAAATATGAGGAATGTGTAGTATAGCTCAGTGTGTCTGAACCTTTTTCATGTCATGGCATTCACAGACGTATTTCAGTGGGGCCTAGAAGGTATATGGAGAAGGTTGCTTGTGGTCAGAGGCCACTGGCCCAGAGGTGACAGCTGTCCTAGAACCTTCCTAGCTTCCCTAAGGGTTGAGGGAACAATATCTTGGTGTCTATAAGCTATTTATATTGCACTGGCTGAGGAACTCTGGTGTAGGTGAATGAACTACACCAAAGTAAAGTGCATTAAAAATGAAAAGTAGCCTGGCCAGTGTGGCCCAGTGGTTGAGCATAATCCTATGAACCAGGAGGTCACGGTTCAATTCCCTGCCCGGTTACCGGCTGGATCCCCAGTGTCAGGTGTGCAGGAGGCAGGAGACAGCCAATCAATGATTCTCTCTCATCATTGATGTTTCTCTCTCTCTCTCTCTTTCTCTCTCTCTTTCTCCCTCCCTCTCTTCTTCCCTCCCTCTCTGAAATCAATAAAAATATATTTTTTTAAAAATAAAAAGTGATGCCGAAACCGGTTTGGCTCAGTGGAGCGTTGGCCGGCTTGCGGACTGAAGGGTCCCAGGTTCGATTCCGGTCAAGGGCATGTACCTTGGTTGCGGGCACATCCCCAGTAGGAGATGTGCAGGAGGCAGCTGATCGATGTTTCTCTCTCATCGATGTTTCTAACTCTCTATCTCTCTCCCTTCCTCTCTGTAAAAAATCAATAAAATATATTTAAAAAATAAAAAAAATAATAAAAAGTGAAAAAAAATTTTTTGTACGTGATAGAACAATGGTTCAGATTATTGGTGTGATGATGAAAAAATACTGACCCAGAGGTTTGGATGTGATGTGTAGCTAGTAGTGGGCATACAGAAATTCAGTGATTTTTGAGGACCTGGTTTGTGTGAAGAGTTTGTTGAATTGGTGGGGCTAAGTGAAGAAGAGATGATAGTCAATGAACATAAGTTGGAGCTCTTGTATGTGACATTGTCTTACAACATGATCTGGGATATCATGTTGGTGAATGGCTGTGTTTAATAGGAAACAAGTAAAGGAATCAGGTCTTATTCATATGAGACAGAAGAGAAGAGAATATGAGCCAGGTGTTGGAATTACCCGAAGAGGGGAAAATAAGTTCTGGTGTGTGGTGGACTGCACAGACTTCAGTGATGGCTGTTTTGTCTGAAAATGGTTCCATGGAATTAAATTTCATCATAAGGTATAAATACTAATATTTTCTTGGGAAGGAAGGACACATACTCATTTCTTTAAAATTTTAATCAACCAAAAACATTCTGTTCACAGGTACTGGCTATTCTGGTCAACATTTTTGGAGGAATCATGAGGTGTGATGTTATTGCACAGGGTATAGTCATGGCAGTAAAGGATTTGGAAATTAAAATACCTATTGTGGTACGGTTACAAGGTGAGTGTAACAGATATCTTGCAATTGTTATATGAATGCTACTTGCTTAAAAGTTCATGATTCTACTGTAGGTGGTGGGAATAGCACCAGGTGACAGTTGGACCAGACCTGAGTTCAGCAACCTCCATACTTGAGTTCTGGCTGGGAAAGAATTCAGAGCCAAGACTCAAGCTAT
The DNA here is from genome assembly GCF_000412655.1 of Myotis brandtii. NCBI lineage: Eukaryota > Metazoa > Chordata > Mammalia > Chiroptera > Vespertilionidae > Myotis > Myotis brandtii. Next base: position 1,734,261 of record NW_005355410.1, on the reverse strand, counting down.
AAGAGAACATCCTATCTAATAATAGAGAAACATGGTAATTAACCGTAACTTCGCTACCCTTCCCATTGGCTAATCAGCGAGATATGCAAATTAACTGCCAACCAAGATGGCGGCCGGCAGCCAGGCAGCTGAAGCGAACAGGAGGCTTGCTTTCTCCAGTGAAGGAGGAAGCCAAGGTTCCCCGCCTGCCGCTGCCAGCCTCTGAGCTGCAATCTAAGAAACAATGTTGCAATTATAGAAGGTAAATAAACCCCAGAAACCTGCTTTCAGCCGTCAGAGCTGGAGCTAGCAGGACCGCAACAGTGTTACAATTATAGAACCCAAACAAACCCAGATACCTGCTTTCAGCAGCCGAGGTCTCAGAGCTGGAGCTGAGCCTCAGAGCTAAAGCTGGCTCTCAGTTCCAGTGACAGCCATAGAAGGTAAATAAATCCCAGAATAAAAAAAAAAAAGAAAAAAAGGAGAGGTTGGGAGCTTCAGTCACCAGCCAGCCTGAAAACGGCCCTCAGCCCCTCACCCAGACTGGCCAGGCACCCCAGTGGGGACCCCCACCCTGA
>NW_005355410.1:1718452-1733182 GCF_000412655.1 Myotis brandtii | reverse complement strand
TGAGGGCCCCCCCCCTCCCCCCGAGTGCACAAATTTTTGTGCACCGGGCCTCTAGTTTATTTATAAAATCACAGAGATAGAAGTAATATTTGTAGAAGAAATGAGCTGAGGAAATGAGTTATAGAGGTAAATAAAGGAAGGGCTCTTAGAGCTTGGGAGTGAGGAAGCAAATGGTAAGGTGCTTGGGTGAGGGGGAAGGGAAAGGTGCAGGCATGCTCCTGGGAGGGAGAGTGCTCTGGGTCCTCTATCTTAAGAATTGTTAAGGTTGGTGATTTTAGAGGTGGTCCCAGGGGAAGATTTCAATGGATATTTAGCACTTTTCCAGGTTGCTCTTTCAGGGTTGGGGTCTTCCACTGATAGATTGGTCGGTGACAGGGCAGGAGTCATTACCCAGTGCAGCTGGTCCTGAGATTAGCTTGTCTGGTTTTGCTGCTTTTCTGGGCTTGGAGCTGAAATACAACTGAAGCCTCAATATTTTCTAGGGAGGAAAGGTCAGTGTGTCCAAACTGCATGACCATTGATATGCTAAGGGAGGAAAGGTCCTCTGGGGGTAAGGTCCCACCCTACAATTGTCCTTTGCACCTGGGGCTTCCCTTCCTGGTGACCTTCTGTACCAGGCCCATTGTCCTTGCTCTGCTCAAGTCTCTCGAACTGCCTACCACAATTCCAAGGAGTTTAGTTCTTTTAAATACAGTTTTCAGATAGCTGTATCTTTTAAATGAAAGTGTTAATATAAGAAACATTCAAACCTGTGAAGAATTTTTGTGAGTTTATTTGAGCCAAACTGTCAACAAATGCTGGGAAGCAGAATCTCAATGGATTGAGTTAATGCTCAGGAGAATGGCAGTTTTGCACCTTATTTTATACATTACAATAAAGGAGGTGATTGATGTAAGTGGGTTATTGTGAAATCCATTGGTGATAGATTAGGGAGGCAGGAGAAAGCAAAGCAGGGAAACCTCTAGGATTGGATAAAGAGTAAAATGATAGACACACACTTAGATGGGTGCAGGATAGTTAACAGTCAACAATTAACATGATAATGATAACAATGATAATGAAGGTATTTGTGGTCTCACCTCTGTACTTTGAGGGCTCTGAAAAAGGAAAATTACTTTGTTTTTGCAAAGGCATAGTATCCTAGACGCCAAAAGACAAATGGACAGGCTTAGTTAAGGTGAAGATTAACCTTTGTTAAGGAAAAATACTGCCTTAAGACATGACTACACACCATAAATTGCTTTCATTTTTTAAAAGTGTTAATTTTAGACCATGCTTTGTAGTTACTTTAGGTCTCTGAGTTTGCAAGGCCATCACGCAGGCCTTCCCTGAGCTAGTCATGTTAGCATGTGGCCCCTTTTTGTCCACAAAAGTATTATGTAATTGGAAATTTTTAAAACATGGTATGAAAAAATTTCTAACATTGGGGCAAAATTGCTCACAGTTTTGGTTCGTATGATCTGATACATTATTTGTTGTGCTTTGTCGTGAATTCTAAATTGCCATTGATATGGTACTTCACAAGGTAACTAGGTTTTTACAGTATTTTCTTGCTTTAGAGCATGTATTATATTAAATAATGAAATATTCTTATGATGAAATGACTTGTGTATGATTTTGTGTCAATATTTAAAACATCTTTATATTTGCATATCTCATTTTCAGGTACACGAGTGGATGATGCTAAGGCACTGATAACTGACAGTGGACTTAAAATTCTTGCTTGTGATGACTTGGATGAAGCTGCTAAAATGGTAAACAGGCTATGTTTGCAAAGTGTATAAAGGATGTATACATGTTCCCGATTGGGGTTATTGGCTGGTTCCTGGATTCTTCTCATTGACAATGAAAAGATTTTAAGGTCAACAAAAATGAAAGTAAAGCAAAGTGGGGTTTATTGAAGATACATTCCAAGCGAGGAGCAGGCCATCCATCCAGGAGAGATAATAGCCCCGAACTCCTGGGTTTAAATGAGGGATTTTCTGGGTGGAGACTCATTTGCATTCAGGGATGATTGACAGAAACGGGTTATATAACTATATTTCTTCTGCACATGCCCTTACCCATAATGCATACAGAAACCCCCCGGGGGGGTTGTCAAAAACCACAATGCAAATTTTATTATAATTATCCAGGGCCCTGGTAAGGTTGCATTGGCATTGAAGTCATGTTGTTTTCCTCTGATCTTGGGCCAAGAACTGGCTGGTTCTGAACCTGCCCACTGGTGGACTGCTGGCTGGGTTCATCCATAGAGAGGAGGTCTGAAGGCAGTGTTGGCCCGTCCCTGTTCAGAACCCCAAGGCAGGCCTCACCCCAGCCACTTGTGTCTAACTTCCTACCTAATGTAAACATTTAGATTCTCAAACAAACCAGCTAATATCACTAAAAATGTGTTTCAGATAAATAGTAGTATTTACTTTCTATCACTTAGTGATAGAAAGTAAAGTACTATCTCTTAGACCCAAACTCCTATCCCAATATTGTAAGTTGAAATTTTGTATTTAAAAAACAAACTTATTTAGATGTGGTTTTCATTTATTTAGATGTGATTATACCTATCACCCATCTTAATTATCACCAATATTATTTCATTTGTATTGTTACCTACTTCCTTCCTTGCCCATGATTATTTTGAAGCAAACCCCAGACATTATTATATCATTTCATACATGTCATCATGTATCTATAAAAGACAAAAGTAATGATACTATTGATAATGATATAAAGAAATTATTTGTTTCAGGTGGGATAGTAATATTATGTTTCTATTTTATAAAAAAGAATATAGTCAGTGTTGACATTTTTGGGATTCTCTGAAATATATATATATTTTTTTTAATATATTTTATTAATTTATTACAGAGAGGAAGGGAGAGGGATAGAGAGTTAGAAACATCGATGAGAGAGAAACATCGATCAGCTGCTTGCACACCTCCTCCTACTGGGGATGTGCCCGCAACTAAGGTACATGCCGTTGACCGGAATCGAACCTGGGACCCTTCAGTCCGCAAGCCGACACTCTATCCACCGGTTAGGGCTGAAATATATTTTGTCTAGGTTCTTCATTAGTATTAGGATCACAGTAATTCTATGCATTGCAGTTGGTTAATATGTTACTAAGTTTCTGTTAACCTATAGGTTCACTTTTGTTTATTTTCCTGGAGTTTATTTTTGAAAAGACAAGTTGATGATCTTACAGTGTTTCCCGTAGTCACAATATTAATTATTCTAATCCCTGGGGTGTCCTCTACCCCTATATTTCCTGTAAACTGGTAGTGTTGGTCTGTAGGCTTGACCATATATGTATTTGATTTGGGGGAGCAGGGAGCAAGTTGGCTCCTGAGTCTTTCTCACATGCCCTGTGATATACATTCTGGTTTGATAAGATGTCCTAGGCTCATCTTTACATTTTTTGCTTAAGATCTGAAATCAGCAAAATGGTTTTTAGAGATCACAAGGGTACTCACAGATACAGGGTTGTTCGTTGTTTCCAGGCTTTTAAAATGGTAAATCTAGGAAAATATGTATTTTTTAAAGAGATAAATACATGAGTACATACTGATATTTCCAGTGCAAATCCAGTAGTACAGGTCTTTTCTTATCTCTCCCATGTCATATTGACATACATATAAATATTTATTTACTTTGTCCCTCAAAATAGACATAATTGTACAGTAATAATACCAACAATATGATTACTGAAAGCAATTTAAGATTTGTATGTGCAGTTCTTTCTGTCCTTTGAAGTATTTTTCATAACTTACTGGATTTTAAAATTCATGTAAAATAGCTCTGTTTTATCCCAGCTTGGTATATAATTAGTATCATTTAATTTTTTTAAGAAATTGCTCTTAAAAAAAAACCAATTTTTGTTTTGTATTATATAAGTATTTACATGGTTCCAAAGTCATAACTATAAAACAAAGTATATTCAGAGAATCTAACTTTTATACCTGTATCTGTTTCTTCCCCATAGGTAACCAGCTTTAATAAAAAAAGAAAAGAATTTTAGTTCATTTTTTAAGCAAATTGTGTGTGTATAACACATATGTATGTGTGTATGCACACACATATATCTGTCCACTTTCCCTCATTATCTGATTATTACGTATATTTTACCTCATTTATTTTACTTAACATTATATTTTAGTGCACAGTCCATAGTAGATATAGAGATGTTCCTAAATGAGAACTTTCCCACCTATATTTAAAGACAATTCGTGGAAGAGCTGTATGGTTTAATCAGTAATAGGCTTTTGAGATTTGCTGCGTTAATATAATATCATTTCATAAGAATAATAAAGTGTTCTGTTTTTCTTTGGGACATACTCTAGGAAAGTACCTATTAGTAAATGAAATTCAACTGCAGTTTAGAGACAGAGGGTCTTATACTCAATCCCGAGTTTAAATTAAGATTTTGAGCATGGGAATGGCAGGGAGAAAGCCTATTTTGACTTTGAGATGTGGTATAAACTGTTGAATGGAAAAGTGAAGGATAGGAAGAGTCTGTCTAGGGCAATAATTAGATGTGATGTGAGGTGAAGGTTATGGATAGGTTATAACTTGTCTCTGAAAATATGCTTGTTTTCAGTGAGAGCCTGAATTAAGAAAAGCTTTGTGGACATGGAAAGAAAGGAGAAGACTCAGATAGACCATGAAAGATAAAACAGTTGGTTTAGTTTGTGACTGCTATGTTTTCTACTGACTAAGAGATTATGGAAGTCATGACAATATTAATAATAATGTAATGATATTAGCAGCTGCTACCATTTATCAAGTATTTATTGTGCTTGCAATGCTAAGTTTTTTTCTTCAAATATTATCTTATTTAATATGAGTTTGGTGATATAATCTCATTTTTATAGATGAGGGAACAGAGGCTAGATAAATTAATATATTCAGGATCATAAGCATTAGAGATGGAATTTGAAACCAAAGTGGCTAACTAAAACCTCTTGTCTACTCTATAGGAGAGGAGAGAAGCTGAATTTATTATTTGGTTTTAGACATTAATTGTCTATTTTGTATGGTACCAACAATAAAATACTAACTTCTAGAACCAAATTCCTATCCAATATTGTTAAGATTGTATACTTTAGAAAAAAAAAAGGCAAACTTATTTATATGTGATTTGCATTGTGTAGTACTTAAGATACTGTTTTTGTATTTAGGCAATAAAAGCAGGTATATACATATATTCAATACTTTCTAATTTTATAGATATTATTGAAAGTATTGAAGTGTGGGTTATTAAGAGTGTTAGATTTGAATGGCAAATGCTTATAAGAGTGTGAAGTGATTGATGTCAGAATAGCTCACATTTCAAATGAAAAAGATTGAATGTGCATCAATTTCACATTGACCAATAGTTCTTATTTTTATGTTTTAGTGAAAATAGAGACAAAGATGGTTGTTGTTTTTTTTTCTTTCAGGTTGTAAAGCTCTCTGAAATAGTGAACTTAGCCAAACAAGCCCAGGTGGATGTGAAATTTCAGTTGCCGATCTGATCTGAGAATCCAGTAGATGGCTGAAGGTTTTAAATGTGCTATAATCATTAAAAATACTGTGTTCTGTGTTATTATTGTTCCTTTTCTCATTCATGTGTGAAGACTATAATTGCCATCTAGGCATAAAAACTTTTAAAAGCATTTGTTCTGCATTTAATTCTATTGAGAATGGGCTGTTTGTATAAAGAATGTGTAATGCAGTTATCTAGTTTCTTTTGTTGCAGCCTCCTTTTTCACTTCTACAGGATGCCATTTACGCGAACTCATTTTTTTTGGTTGATTTTTCTTTGTTAAATGGCATTTAAATATATAAAATAAATATCAAAAATATAAATCTTTGTTTTACTATGGTTGCAAATATCAAAAAATTTCTATATGTGACACGGCACCAGAGTTAAGTTAGGGTTTTTCAAAATGCTGACATGCCGAGCTCAAAAGGTTCGCCATCACTGTATTAAAACAGTGTTTTATATAAGAAGTGTTTATCTTCAACACCAAATACCTAACTAAGTATATCAATCACTATTTATAAACAGAGCTTTCAAACACTCCTCAGAATATTCTTTTAAATATATCAGTGAAGTAACTTAATTATTTGAACATTATCTTAATTGTTACAAAACACTGATAACTGCAAGTCTTCATGATCCCGTGGTTTTGAGAAGAACCTGTAGGCTTTCACCAAATAAAGGCATATATACTAAGGACTTGTCATACTAAATTAACAATGTCAATTTAAGTTAATAAAAATCTGGATAATGTTAATAAATAATGGATTAATGTTTTCTTTTTTTAAGTAAGCACAGTAGAAGGAAGGTGTTGTGTTTATTACTGCACCAAACACCTCTAGGAACTGATTTGTAGATCATGTACTGAGGCAGGACATTACCTTACATATTATTAAGCTGCCTGTGGATATTTCACTTGAATTCTGTTTATGTGTGCCATCTCATACCTTCTCCAAAGATAACACTTTGTGTCTCTATGTGTGTGTATATAATCTTTTTTCACTGCATAGAACAGTGATAACTATTAATAGTGTTAATACTATGTGATATTAACAGTATATATACCATGGAAGGAAATATCAGCCAAGCAGAAGACTATGAATGTAGTAGTGATGAATTTGAGAACTTCTGTTTATTTGGATGGTCATAAAGTGTGATCAGATATACATACTGTGAGAGGTATCATACATAGCATAGTGATTATGAGCACAGAATTTGAAAGTCGACCATCTGGCTTGAATCTTGGCTCCACTGCTTACTAGCTATATGAGTTTGAGCAAGTTTCTAAATTTCAGTGTACCTCTGTTTCCTTAGCTCCTTTCTCATTCTCTGGAATTATTTAATGGGGGAGAGGGGAGAGAAAATTATTCAAGAGAACATATAAAATATATACTCAAACCATCTACACGAATATCATTATCTGTCCAAGTTGATCATGTATTTACCTACCTACCTATCTTCCCTACCATATTAAAGACTAAATGGAACCACTGAACTGTTTGAAATTGTGATAAAGGTATAATTAAAAGTCTAAGCCTTTAGCTTTTAATTTAAAATTTTCTTTTTTAAAAAATTCATTCCAAGAAATGCCAGACAATGAATGATTAGTTCAGAAAAGATTGGCGTTTGTATTAGTCGGGATCTAGTCAGGCATTAAAAACAATGCTTGGTATTTCGGAGAGGATATAATACATGCTGTTGGTGATATTAGTGTTTTAGTTATCTATTCTTGCATAATACAGTCATGGGTTGCTTAATGACAGGATACATTCTGAGAAATGTGTCCTTGGGGGATTTTGTCGTGCCACCATCAGAGTGCGCTTACACCCACCTACACCTACCATGGTACAGCCTATTGCTCCTATGCTACCAACCTGTACAACATATTGGTGTTGAATACTGTGGGCAATTGTAACACAATGGCCACTATTTGTGTATCTAAACATAGAAAAGGTACAGTAAAAGTATGGTATAAAGATTAAAAACTTATACACCTGTATAGGGCACTTACCGTGAATGGAGCTTGCAGGACTGGAAGTTGCTCTGGGTGATTGGTGAATGAATGTGAAGGCCTAGGACATCACTGTACACTTAGGCTATGCTCAATTTGTAAAATAGCATGAGGACTCTTGGACTTAACCATACTCCAGCCATGTCAAACTCGCAGCCCACGGGCCGCATGTGGCCGACAACAAGTATTTTTGCGGCCTAGCCAATATAACGGTATGTAAGAAACGTTTTAATAAAAATTTCGTAATTTAATTTTTACAATACCTGTTAACACATAATTATTAATAACGAACTACAATGACTGATTACTATAATCGCATTGCATTCATTTCTCTTACGCGTCTTATGTGCAGGCGCACCATTTCTATCCACTAATACTAGCAGCGAATACTTTAGCACCGATTGCCACGTCAGTCTTGTACTGACTCGTTTGGTGTGCACGACAGGAAATATTTCGCTTTCGGAAAACAAGAAAAATAGGTTTATTTGTGTTACACTTATTAATACGTGGAGTTATTCAGTGTCTGGGAAGTTAATGTTCAAGAAAAAGTATTTTTATTAAAATGTTCTATTTTATGTTAATGATTACTCATTTATTTCAGCCCTTTGTATTCAGCATGTCTTTATCGAAATAAACCTACGTTTCTATGGAAATTGAAACTTTTGTTTTGTTGCGGCCCACATAAACTTAACCCTTGTTTATTGGGCCCGTGTTAGCCTTTGAGTTTGACATGCTTGCTATACTCTATCTATGGTAGGCAAAATAAGGCTCCTTCACGGAGGTCCACACCCTAATCCCTGGAACCTGTGCATGTGTTATATTACATGGCAAAGGGACTTTGCAGATGTGATTAAAGCTGTGGACCTTAAAATGGAATTATCTTGTATTATCCCCGTAGGCCTGTGTTCGTCTCTGGGCTTCTGTACCAAAACACCATAGACAACAGAAATTTGTTTCTCACAGTTCTGAAGGCTCAGAAATCTAAGATCAAGGCACCAGCAATTCAGTGTCTAGTAAGAGCCTACTTCCTGGTTCATAGACAATGCCTTCTTACTGTCCTCATGTGGTAGAAGGGGCGAGGGAGCTCTCTGGAGTCGCTTAGAAAGAGCACGAATCCTAATCACGAGGGTTCCACTCATGATCTATCAGCTCCCAAAAGCCCCACCTCCAAATACTATCACGTTGGGCATTGGGTTTCAACATAAGAATTGTGTGTGGTGACGGGGGGGGGGGGGGGGGGTGTTGTACAAATATTAAGTCCATAGCAAGACCCCGTCTAATCACATAAGCCCTTAAAAGAAAAGAACGGTCTCCAGCTGGAGGCAAGAAAGATGCTGCGGAAGGGGGTAGTTGAGAAATTCCAAGCATGAGAATTCAGTGCACCCTTGTGCTGCTGAGATGTGGGAATACATGTGTTAAGACTAGAGAGAAACATTTAGCTGAGGGTGGCTCTTAGCTGACAGCCAGCCAGGAAGGGGAATCTTAGTCCTACCGGCTAAAGGACTGGATTTTGCTAATATTGGCATGCATTTGTAGCCGATTTCTTTCCAAAGCCTCCTGATCATAGCTGGCTAACACCTTGATTTTGGTTTTGTGGGGCTCTGAGCAGAGAAACCAGATAAGCTTAATGGGACTTCTGATCTCCAGAAGTGTGAGATTAGTAAATTTGTGTTGTTTCTAAATGCTAAATCAGTGGTAATTTGTTACGGCAGCAATGGGAAACTTAATACACTAACACATCCATACCCCTGTATGTTAGTTATAGAAGAGTTATAGAAGCCAACTCTCAAACCCAGGTGAAGGGCCATTTTACAGACTTAGAGATTTTAAAACTTCTAATCTGTCAGGGACTGATTCTTTTTTTGGGGGGGGGGGGGACTGATTCTTTTATAGCATGCAATAAAAACAATTACTAGAAAAACGAAACTTTAAAACAGGAAATATAAGGCCTAATTCTTTTATTTAACAATACAAAATTGCTCTTTCAAATTTCTATAAAAGTTTCTAAGTGCTTTCTCTTAAATACCTACTTATTGTCTTGAAAGTTTGCAAACTGGATTGGCATTGGTCCACAGATCACATTTTGAGTAGGACTATGAATAGCTTCATCACACAGTTTGTGAGGATGTAAACACACAAATTGGAAGTAGGATGTAAACATCTAGGGTTGAGAGGCTCAGCACTGAGTAGTTTCTAGTTCACATTATGGTACTCATAGCTTTGTAAATTTATGAAGCAATTGCCACTAAAAAGGCATGTGGTGAAGGCCTGGGGGAGGGCTAGAATGGGTCAATGGGGGGAAAATGGGGGACATGTAATACTTTCAACAATAAAGGTTAAATTAAAAAGCTATGTGACTGCTGCATGTTCCATTGTCTAGATAATGATAATACAGAAATCAGTTCAGCAAGTTGGAGGAGGCATTGAAAGGGCAGGGTGGCTTGAGATTCATGTCTGGTTTGTGTGTTGCTAATTGAACACTAACATCATCAGCATGTCTCTGGTAGGTTGGACTGACCACCAGTTGAGACCTTGCAGTCACGCAGTTCAGAGTGACAGTATCAAAGAATGCTCCCGGGGTGCTGAGCACGTGGAGGTGCTGAGATGGTGTCCAACGGGAGAGGGCATGGAACTTCTGTGCCCCCTGGCCTCTGCCCACTTCCACATGGCTGTTGCTGAGTTGCATCCTTTATCATGAACTTGAAAGAAACTTACAGACTTTTCCTGCTAAGACGTCAATTTGTGTCTTAGAAAAGCAGAAATACTGTGAAAGATTGAAATAACCTAAATCATCCAAAACTAAGGCATACATAATGAAACAACTTCTAGTATTTACATAGAAAAAGGACATGTACTTGTAGACATTAGAATATCAGGATTTGAAGCAATTAAGAATGTCTCTGCCAAGTAGACAAATAGCTATTACTAACCCTCCACCACCAGAGTATATAAATGCTAAGAAAAATGGGAGATTGACAAATCAACTACAGTATCTACAAAAAGTTGTCTTCAAGGCTTTATGGAAGCATAGTTTTTCCTGGCCTTTTCAGAGTGACAGTATCAAGATGATGGGATGGTTATGTTTCATAAGAAGAAAACTAGAGACAAATCTTTTATAGTTAGTAATTATTCCTATGATCACTTCCAGAAGCAGATAAGCATCTTTTTACTCTGTTTTTGATATATGTGTTAGATTAAACTAGTATCATTTTAGAAAAAGAGACCTTTGTTTCAGTGAAAATAATACTTGTAAAAAAACAGCAGCCCTGGCTGATTTGGCTCTGTGAATGGAGCCTCGGCCTGTGGACTGAAGGGTCCCAGGTTCCATTCCGGTCAAGGGCACATGCCTGGGTTGTGGGCTTGATCCCCAGTAGAGGGCGTGCAGGAGGCAGCTGATCAATGAATCTCATCATTGATATTTCTCTCCCTCTCCCTTCCTCTCTGAAGTCAGTCCTATATAATAAAGAGGTAATGTGCAAATTGAACGACACACCCTCACACAAGATGGCCGCCCCCATGTGGGCACAAGATGGCCGGCATGTGAAGGAGGGCAGTTGGGGGCGACCAGGCCGGCATGTGAGGGAGGGCAGTTGGGGGCGACCGGGCCGGCAGGGGAGGGCAGTTGGGGGAACCAGTTCTGCAGGGGAGGACAGTTGGGGGCAACTGGGCCATCAGGGGAGGGCAGTTGGGCGCAACCGGGCTGGCAGGGGAGCAGTTAGGCGTGGATCAGATTGGCAGGGGAGTGGTTAGAGGGTGATTGGGCTGGCAGGCAGAAGCAGTTAGGGGCAATCAGGCAGGCAGGCAGGCGAGCGGTTGGGAGCCAGCAGTCCTGGATTGTGAGGGGTCCCAAATTGGAGAGGGTGCAGGCTGGGCTGAGGGATATCCCCCCAGTGCACAAATTTCGTGCACTGGGCCTCTAGTCCTATATAATAAAAGCCTAATATACAAATAGACCAAATGGCAGAACAACTGGTCGCTATGATGCTCACTGACCACCAGGGGGCAGATGCTCGACACAGGAGCTGCCCCCTGGTGGTCAGTGCACTCCCACAGGGGGATGCACTGGTAGTCAGTGCACTCCCACAGGGGGATGGCCGCTTAGCCATGGATCTACTTCATGGATCTACTTCCAGTATTTGCTCAATTCATTCAACAGATATTAATTGAGCACCTCTTATGTGCCACACAATGTACCAGGGGTATCTTGGAATATAGTGATAAAGAAAGACATGATCCATCATGGTGTTTTTAATGTAGATGGTGAGATAGACATTAAGCAATTAAATTAAAATAAACATACAAATAAAGAACTGAATTGTAAACCTAAGGAGATGACAAACAGTTCAATTACTGTCATATAAATTTCAGTTTAATTGAATTCAGCAAATGGTTTTTGAGCACCTACTTTGTACCAGCCACTGTGCTAAGTATTAAAGATACAGAAATGAGTAGAACATCCCTGTCAGATCCATGCCTCTGTCTTCAATTCCCATTTGATTTTGTTGGTTGATTTGTGTAGGCTTGGCTATTTTATCTGCTGTTCATCCACCCTCCTACTGTAACAGTGAGTAGGGCTTTGTGGTACCTTTTTGTCTAAGGATATAGAATTGCCCTTGTGTGTTTGTGAATTTGACCTGAAGAACATTTTTGAAAGATTACGGACTCTGAAGCTCCCAACTAAACGGCTGAACTGACACACTCAGAACTGAGAGGTATTGTTAAACACCTCATAAAAGTGTGGCCTTAGAGTCAAAGTGATCACAGGATGTGCTCATTCCTTTTTCGAACATATCTGGGTGCCATCACTCTCATCAAATATTTTGCAATGCTTTTAGTTTTCTCATCTACAAAAGTGAGTCCATTCAAATGGATACTCTCTAATGTCTGTTCTAGTTACTGTAATGTAAAGCCATTTCTTCTCCCTGCCTCTGTCCTAATAGCCCTGGACTGTAAGCTAGAGGAGTCAGGGCATTGTCTCTTTCTATTCACCAGTGTCTCATGTTAACTCCTACTAGGGGTAGGGGGAGTTACTCCTGTCTCTTTTACCCACCTAACCTCATGGGGAGTAAACAATTCAGCTGAACGTTCATTACCAACCAAAAACAAACAACAACAAAAAACACATTCTTCTTGTTTTCTTTTCTGATATTAAATTGGAGAATCTTTTCTGTGGGCTATTCCAACCTCCAGTCACTTGAATATATTTCTATCTGCATTCATTTCTGGCAGTAAACTCATTTCAGATTCAAGAGAGCAAAAGCCAAGCCTATATTATTCTATCTCTTTTAATAATCAGAAGAACTAGATCCAATTGAACTATTCTGAGGTCCTTCTCAAGATATCCCCTGGGGAAAGCATCTTGAGATCCAGTCAAAACAACGTATGGTGATAAGGAAGACATTCAGGTGCTGAACTCCCTTCATGGAACAAACCACAAAACCACCAAAAAGAACCAAAAAATCTGCCCCAAATCACAACCAGCCAACCAACAGCACTGTCTCCCTCACCCCACATGTCACACTTTCCGTGTGAGGCTTTCTTTTGCTCACCCAAACCTCTGTTCTGCTGTCAGTGACTTCCGAGGGCTTCCTAGTGGTGAACATAATAGTAAGCAACTTAGATGCTTTTGTTGGCCCCCTTCAATCCTCTACATCTCATCTCTTGCCATTATTGGCTCTGAGATCACCACAACCATTGCCTTTGTGACATGAATGTCTCCTATAATAAAAGAGCAACAAGCCCATCGGAAAATGGGCAAAGGCTATGAACTGATAGTTTAAGGTAAAAGAAATGGTAATGGCTCAAACATAAATAAATGCCTAACCTTACTCCTAATAAGAGAATACAAATTGAAACAACAGCAGGACATCATTTTTTTATACTATATTAAGTTGGAAACTAAAGAACTGGAAACTTTCTATTAGAGAGTACATCGGATATAGATATTACAGATTGATGGTGGGAGTAAAAATTCCATGGAGACCAATTTGTTAACATAGATATATATTACTGCCCATGAAAGAAATCCCAAACCTAAAGAAAGGGTTGAATGGTTTATTTGAGCCAAGCAAGGGTTGAGAGCCAGATTCAGAAGCAAAAGCTCAACCATCAGGAGAACCAAGATGGTGGCATAAGGTATAAACCTGTACGTGCTGCCCCCCACAACCACATTAAAACTACAACTAAAAGACAAAACAGCTATCATCCAGAACCACGGGAAAGCTGGCCGAGTGGAAGTTCTACAACTAGAAGGAAAGAAAAAAGCACATTGAGACTGGGTAGGAGGTGTAGAGGCGCCAAGAGCAGAGGTATGGAGGCAGATGCGAGGCGGGCTGCAACTGGGTGCGCAGTTTTTTTCAATCAGAAGGGGATACAAGCTCCCGAAAGCAATGAACTCGTTTATGGTGAAACTCTGGGGACCCAGACTCCTACGGGGAGAAACTGGACTGTCTTGCAGCGGGTCGGAAAGTGAGGGTGGCTTTCTCGCAGAGCTGCTCGCAGGGATCATTGTTACTGTGGGGGGGCGGGACTCGGGGACACGGAGACACTGAGACGTGGAGACGCGCGGTGGCTTTCTCGAAGAGCTGCTCGCAGGGATCATTGTTACTGTGGGGGGGGCGGGACTAGGGGACGCGGAGACACTGAGACGTGGAGACGTGCATAGTCGCGGAGAGGCTGACGACAGCCCTGGTGATTCTCTGAGACCCCGCCCCACTCAAGTTACATCCCCACCCAAGCTGTGCACAGCAGGGCAAAGGAACCGTCTGCCCTTTTGCAGCCTAACCTAACAAACTGCAGCTGGGTCAGAGAGCTCCAAAACTTCCAAACCCCAAACAAAGAGGCGAAATCTGCTGATATCGCTGTAGCTCCTGCTGGGCGGACTCACACAGTGGTTGACTTGGAGATCCAGGAGCCAGGATACCCAGTGGTCAGATACCAGATTTCAACTTCTCACATCCATAAGGGACACACTCAAGAGGCAGACTCAGTGAGCACCAAAGCCCCACTGAAGCAAGTCTTACCCCATAAGGGTGTCTCCAGCACAGAAGTTCTTCCACTGTAGACACAGTGGGTCCTCACAGTCAGCCAAAATGCGAAGATGAAGAAACATGTCACAAATGAAAGAAATGGAGGAAAGCAAACTACTGGACATAGAGTTCAAAACCACAGTTATAAGGTTACTCAAGAATCTTCTACAAACCTC
>NW_005355410.1:1715452-1717868 GCF_000412655.1 Myotis brandtii | reverse complement strand
AGAAACCATGCAGGCCAGAAGGGAGTGGCAAGAAATATTCAAAGTGATGAATAGCAAGAACCTACAACCAAGATTACTCTACCCAGCAAAGCTATCATGTAGAATTGAAGGTCAGATAAAGAGCTTCACAGACAAGAAAAAGCTAAAGGAGTTCATCACCACCAAACCAGGATTATATGAAATGCTGAAGGATATTCTTTAAGAAGAGGAAGAAGAAGAAAAAGGTAAAGATAAAAATTATGAACAACAAAGTGATAACAAATAAATATCTATCAACAAGTGAATCTAAAAATTAAGTCAGAATAAACTGGTGAATATAATAGAAGCAGGGGCATAGAAAGGGAGTGGACACAATTCTTGGGTGGAAGAGGGTGTGAGGGGTGCGGGAAGAGATTGGACAAAAATCTTACACCTATGGATGAGGACAGTGGCGGGGGGGAAGGGCATGGGGTGGGGTGGGAACCAGGTGGAGGGGAGCTATGGGGGAAAAAAAGAGGAACATCTGTAATAATCTGAATAAAGATTTATTTTAAAAAATATGAACATAAAAAAAGAAGTAATCACCATCAATCCCCCAGAACACACAAATAAATAATTTTTATCTTAAAAAAAAAAAAGAAGCAAAAGCTCAAAGGATTGAGAAAATGCTCCAGGGAATAGCAGTTTTGCAGCTTATTTTATACATTGGAATCAAAGGGGAAGGCGTAAGGAGCGTTACATAAAATTCATTGTGGTAGATTAAGGAGGTGGGAGAAAACAAAGAGGGGAAATCTATAGGATTGTATAAAAAAATAAAGTGAAGAGATGCATATTCCTTTTATATTTGTGGGTGCAGGATAGTTAACTTTTAACATACCTCATTTACAGAGCTATGCAGGTAAAAAATAACAAGGAGCAATGATGGGGCCATCTCATCCCAGTACTGGGGTGTATATTTCTGAAGGTCTAGAGATGAGACCATTCTGACATTTTAAGTATGTTCTTTAATCTAGATGCACAGAAACAATGGCTAGAACTTGCTCAAGGTAATGATTAATCTATCATATAGGCCTAGGATGTGACTTCCTATTATAACCTGCTCAGTTAAGAGTTTTTATCATCAGAATATCCTGTATAGTTACTTTCATTTATTAAGCTTGTCAGGCATGCCCTGAGCTCAAGTCTATCAGGTAGCCCTGTTTTCATTTACATTACAAATGTATTTGCATATACCGCTTCTAGAACTTCATCATACAGTTATATGTATAAAGCAATAGTTATTTGGGATCTTCATTATAGCATAGTATGGAATATTGAAAGCATTTAAATGTCTACTAAGAGGATACAGGTTAAGTATTATGAATTCATACAATGGAACATTATATAGCCATTAAAAATGAAGCAGATATTTAAATACTGATATGGAATAAGCTCCAAAATAAATTGTTAAGGAAAATGAAAGTAACAAACAACATGTAGAACAATTTGTATAGTGTGTTTACACTTTAAGAATATATATTACACATATAATACACACACATATACACAGATTTGCTTACAGATGTATAGGATATCCCTGAAGTTTACAAACAGAAACTCCTGAAAAGTAATAGGAGAAGATCTATTATTAACTCTGTTGCATTTGAACTTTCTAAATTTTTGTATCATGAGCAGGAATTATGAAAGAAAAAAGAAAGAAAGAAAGAAAGAAAGAAAGAAAGAAAGAAAGAAAGAAAGAAAGAGAGGTTTGCACTCCCAATAGTATGGTTCTGTAATAAAACACAAGCTTCGACTTTTAAATTGACCTCCTCTTTCCATACCTTGCTAGGCCCTCTGACAGGCCCCTGGAAGTTTTCATAGCCCTTTCCCCTTAATTTGCTGCTCTCTCATGGGTGATATGACAAGGTCACTTTATAATTAGACTACATGGTACCTTTACATTTAATAGTGTCCAGAGTCAGAAGATGCTGCCATTCTGACAGAGAGATACCAGGACCCAGTGAAAGCTTTTCTGACTTGGAACTTTTTTCCTCTGAACAACCTCTTTGTACAGGTAGATGCAATTGCTTTAGTAGTGATAGGAATTGAACCTCATGATTCTTTCTTTCTGATATATTTTTTTAATCAGTGCAGGTGTTATTCATGTATTATAAATGATGTTTTTTGTTTTAACCTTTTCTCCTTTAAGCCCTCCCTCCTTTTCTTACTCCAGAAATTTGCATGTATTACTCTTGTAACTTTACTAAATACTAAAATGTACATATCTACACTAATAAAAGAGAAACATGGTAATTAGCCGTACCTCTGCTACCCTTCCCATTGGCTAATCAGGGCGATATGCAAATTAACTGCCAGCCAAGATGGCGGCCAGCAGCCAGGCAGCTTGAAGCGAACATGAGGCTTGCTTGCTTCAGTGACGGAGGAAGCCAACGTTCCC
>NW_005355410.1:1700848-1714285 GCF_000412655.1 Myotis brandtii | reverse complement strand
GGGGGCGGTGCCCCAACCCCCTAATCGGCCCTACCCTGAGCGTGACTGAGGGTGGCATCGCAACCTCCCGATCCGCCCTGCTCTGTGCATGACAGGGGACGGCGCCCCAACTCCCCAATCGGCCCTGCTCTGAGCCCGACCAGGGGCTGCACCTAGGGATTGGGCCTGCCCTCTGACACCCGGGAGCAGGCCTAAGCCAGCAGGTCGTTATCTCCCGAGGGTTCCCAGACTGCGAGAGGGCACAGGCCGGGCTGAGGGACCCCCTCTCCGCCCCGAGTGCACAAATTTTTGTGCACCAGGCCTCTAGTCCTAATATATAAAAACCCAGGGTCTGTAACGACCGACCGAAGGCTCAACCAAACACTGGAAGTCAGTCCTGCAGTCAGTGCTGGGTTGTCGTGGCGACCTAGCACTGACTGCTGCTGGTTCAGGCACAGTGACCCAGAACTGACTACCGAGGGGGCTGAGGATCAGGCCCAGAGAAAGGCCCAGAGAGAGAGGCAGGGTCTGATCTGCAGCCTCCGTGGCAGCTGTTGATTAGCCATTGCCTCTCTCTTACAGGAGTGTGCATAAAGGAGTAAGCTGCAGTTGTGTGGAAATTTCACTCATCTATACTAATAAAAGGGTAATATGCTAATTAGACCAGGTCGACCGGCCATCTTCCGGACAAAGCCAACTTGGTGGGGGCCGATGCAGAGGCCATTAGGGGTGATCAGGCCAGCAGGGGAGGGCAGTTAGCGGCAATGAGGCAGGCAGAGGCAGTTAGGGGCAATCACATTGGCAGGGGAGGGTTGTTGGGGGCGAGATCAGGCTAGCAGGGGAGGGCAGTTAGGGGCGAGACCAGGCCTGCAGGGGAGGGTAGTTGGGGGTGAGATCAGGCAGGCAGGCAGAAGGGTTAGGGGCAATCGGGTAGGCAGGCAGAGAGGTTAGGGGTGATCAGGCAGGCAGGCAGAAGGGTTAGGGGCAATCAGGTAGGCAGGCAGAGGCAGTTAGGGGTGATCAGACAGGCAGGCAGGTGAGCGGTTAGGAGCCAGTGGTCCCAGATTGCGAGAGGGTGGTCGGACATCCCCCAAGGGGTCACTGATTGGAGAGGGTGCAGGCTGGGCTGAGGGAACTCCCCCCTCCTCCATGCACAAATTTTTCTTTTCATCTGTGCTTCATTTTGGGTATTTTTCTGAATTTCCAGACGTCTCTCCCTGGCAGACAGCTACCCTGCTGCTTTTCACAGCCAGATATTATGTGGGTACCCTTCTCAGTTCTGGTACTCTCTGCTAGGAGACCAAGCTTGGGGATTAGACCCCAGAGTTCTCAGTGGCAACCCCCCATAGCTGGGATATCGTTCTAGAACTTCAGCTGCTGTCTGTGGGTGCCTGGCCAGCCCTTTCACACCTCCTACCAGTCTCTATGTGGTCTCCACTTTCGGTCCTCAGTTATCAGGGTTCTCTCCTGCAAGTTTTCCATTGATTATTCAGTAAGTTTTTCTGTATTTTTTTTATTTTGGGTATTTTCAATTGCTATGAATTTGAATTTACTGATATTGTCCTACATAGTGTCTAATCTGTTAATTCCAATCAGTGAATTTTTAGTCTTAGATACTATATCTTTTATCTCTCAAAGTTCTTCTTTATTATCTTTCATTTCTCTTTCTGTGATATTCATGTTAATCATTTTTTAAATTGATCACAGTATTGTAATAGTTTCACTCTTTTTCTCTGCTAATTCTACCACCTCTGTACCTTTTCATTCCATTTCTACTAATGGATTTTTCTTTCAGTTTTGAATTGCATTTTCCCACTTTTTGGTATATCTGGTAATTTTTTATTGGCTCCTAGACATTATGAATTTTACAATGTTGAGATTCTGTGCTTTGTTTTCTTCCTTTAGAGAGTTTTGGTCTTTGTTCTGGCAGTCAGTTAATTTAGGGTTTGAGGCTTTTATCCTAAGCTTTCTTAGGGCCTGTCCAAATAGAACCTTACTCTACAGATAGTTTATCACACTATTAAGGCATAGCCCTTCTGAAATCTGTATTGAATAACCCAAGAGATTACCAAGGATTTTCTAGACTAGCTAGTCACAACTCAAAGGCCTCCCAGCCTTCTGTGAAGTTTAGCAATTGTTTAGCTCACAGCTCCCCTACTTTATGGAATTTCACCCTATACTAGTAGATCAGTATCAAGTTGTCTCACATGCATGAAATTGGAATCATAATAAGAGGGTTGGAAAAAAGATTAGAAAATGTAATGAATAAAAAATTTTCATATTTGATGGCACTATAAGCCTACAGATGCAAGAAAATTATTTATTTATTTTACAGACAAGATTAAAACACTATTTGACAAAACTTTTGATTTTAATAAAGAAATGGCAATCAAAATATTTTCACTAAGCACCAAGTAAATAGTTCCTAAACTTTTCACCAAGAATATCTTTATTATTGAAAGACTGCATAAAAGTTATTAAGTTTATTTTGGTTTGTAATCAAGAAATCTAAAGCTGTCAAGCAGAGCTTCTAATTAGCATGAGATGACCAGGTTAACAGTCTTAAAGACATATGATGTGAGATAAAAACAATTTTTAAACTTTGTTTAACCTAAACATTCTTATTGAGGGGATTTGTTAGCCTCAACCTTTATGCCATACATGCACAAACATGAGTAATAAGTATTATGTATAAAAGATAAATAATACATGGTCTCTGTATATTCAGATGAAAATAATGCCTAATTCTCATGAGAGGCACAGAGACAGATACAAATTACTAATCCTCAAGGCCGACCAAATAAGGTTCGTAGGAGACATGAAGCCCTCAGTCCTGGGGATGCAGCAGAGAGAGCATTTGGGAACTTCAGAGACCAGGTAGCATCTGCACAAGATGGTTCTGTGAGTGGATGTCAATGCTTGTGGAGAGGAGTGGTGAAAAGAAAGTGAGCCTTAAGAGTGGAGAAAACAAAGTGAGCTACTGTCCAGAAAACAGTGGAACATTTGCTTTAGGTAAAAGGATCTAATCTAATAAGACAATGTAAACAACTGAGAAAAGAAATCCTCGAGAGCCAGACACAATGTCTGTATTTCTCAGCAGCAGATCAAGTCTGTGTCACCAATAAGAGACTAAAACGTCTTCCCAAATGCTAAAGCTCTACATGCTCTTTGTGGAGGATGGATCTTCAAGGGTGACCCTGCAGCCCATTCCCACCATCTCTTAGCAAGAACCTTCCTTAATAAAAAATTTCTGCTCCAAAACAGCAAAACAAAAACAACACAGCAAACAAAACTCAAAATAAAAAGAGCTACAATAATAATAATAATAATAATAATAATAGAGACAAAAAGGAATCTTAAAAAGCAAAACAAGTATCCTATATAATAAAAGCCTAATATGCTAAGTGTCTGGTCGTCCAGTCAGCCGTTCAACCAATTAAAGTGTAATATGCTAATGATATGCTAAGGCCTCTCAACCGCATGCTTTGACGTGCACTGACCACCAGGGGGCAGACAGTCAACCGGTCGACCAGACTCTATGACGTGCACTGACCACCAAGGGGTGGATGCTCTGACTGGTAGGTTAGCTTGCTGCTGGGGTCTGACCAATCAGGACTGAGCGAGATGGGCTGGACACGCCTTGGAGCCCTACGGTGGTCCCTCCCTGGCTGGCCACCTCCCACGTCCCTCCCTGGCCCTGATCGTGCACCAGTGGGGTCCCTCGGCCTGGCCTGCGCCCTCTCGCAATCGGGGGATGTCGGAGAGCCAGTTTTGTCCCAATGGCGGAATGAGGGGTCGCTATGATGCGCACTGACCACCAGGGAGCAGACACTCAATGCAGGAACTTCCCCCTGGTGGTCAGTGCGCTCCCATAGAGTGAGCACCGCTCAGCCAGAAGCCCTGAGCCGGGCTCATGGCTGGTGAGCGCCGCTCAGCCAGAAGCCGGCTAATGGCTGGCCAGCACAGTGGCACTGGTGGGGAACCTCTCCTGCCTCAGTGGCAGCGCTAAGGGTGTCTGACTAATGGTTTAGGCTTGAGAGGAGCGGGCCTAAGCCATCAGTTGGACACCCCCTGAGGGGTCCCAGACTGCAAGAGGGCACAGGCTGGGCTGAGGGACACCCCTCCCCCCGAATGCACGAATTTTCATGCACCAGGCCTCTAGTAACCAATAAAATCCTCAATTAAGCCAAAGGGAAGGAAAGAAAAATTGAACAAAGAGGAGTTGACATAAAGAGAAAATAGCAAGATAGTTTATTTAAAAAGCAACCATATTGATAATTACAATAAATGTAAATGATCTAAATTCCCAATTAAACAGTAGAGATGGTCAGACTGGATGAAAGAAAGCAAGACTTTAATATATACTGTCTACCAGAAACCCACTTTAAATATGAAGACAGATTAAAAGTTTAAGGATAGGAAAAAGCATATAATGCAAATACTAACCATAAGAAAGCTGAAGTGGTTATATTAATATCAGACAGAGTAGATTTCATACAAAAATATGACTAGTAACAAAGAGGAATATTTTATAATGATTAAGGGGTTACATGGTAAGTATATATTTAATTTTTTAAGAAATCTACCAGACTAATTTTCAGAGTGGCTGTACCAGTTTACATACCTACCAGCAATATATGAGAGTTTCAGTTTCTCTACATCCTTGCCAAGACTTGATATTTTCAATATTTTTTATTTTGGTCATTCTACTCTATGTAGAGGTATATCATCATGATTTAATTTGCATTTCCTTGATGACATTTTCATCTCCAGTTGGACTACTGCTGGGTTTGCCTGATCTTATGACTGACTGGGCCTGACATGATTTATATTATAAGGGGCTCTTCAGGCCACATAGTCATTTAGTGTCTCATGACCAGGTGCTCCATTTCTTCTAGAGCCCAGCAGCATGCCAGGAATTGTTATTTATTTATTTATTTAATCCTCACCCAAGGATATCTCACCTAAGGATATTTTTTCCATTGATTTTTTTTCTTTAGAGAGAGGGGAGGAGAGGGCAGAGACGGGGGGGCGGGGAGAGAGAGAAACATCAATATGAGAGAGACACATTGTTTGGTTGCTTCCCATTCACAACACAACTGGGATCGGGGATAGAGCCTGCAACAGAGGTACGTTCTCTTGATGGGGAATCAAACCCAGGACCCTTCAGTCCAAGAGCTGACGCTCTAACTACTGAGCCAAACCAGCTAGGGCCAGGAATTGTTTTTTTAAAATAGTATGGTTCTCCACTGCAGATGACATGAACTTGCTTTAGAACCCCAGTTGTGATTTTTTTTCACCAAAGCTTTCTATAAATTCCATAAGGCATCTTTTCTGACCATTGAAGTATCTGTCACCATAACTCTGCCAGATTACATGGTTCAAGTGGTAGGACTGCTTACATCACCTGATGCCATACTCAAAGCTTTATTGTAAGTTACTTATATAGGTCAGAGCAGTATTTCTAGATGTAGAATATGCTGTCTCCCAAACCTGAAAATGCCTATGAGGCATTATGCTTCTTTCTTCATGGAGGATGGAGTGAAATGCAATACTTTGACTCTTACTTTGAGGGGATGACTCAGCACATTCCTGACCATCAACCGTCTAAATATTTTATGTAATTGGCTTGCCCCTGAATCTTCATAGGGTTTATCTCTCATGCCCAGGAACGCAATGTTTTTCCTAGACCTCTAGTATTAGTCCTTTTTTACTTATCTAGATTAGCCAACATAATATCATTGATGTTATGGATTAATGTGAAGTTTGGCAACATGTTCAGATCTCTTTGGCTTGTATTAGAACAAAGGGCAGGAAACTTAATTGTCCCAGAGCAAAATTGTAAACGTATCCTCTTGTCCATTCCAAATGAATGTAATCTGTTTCTGGCCATCTTTTCTGAATCAGATAAAAAGAATGCATTTGCCAAATCATTGATACATAATCTAATATAGGGTTTGGCAAACTTTTTCTGTATAGGGTAAGACAGTAATTAGATTAGGCTTGGTGGCCACAACCAGTCTGTTTCAGCAAGATATTTAGGGCAGGATTCAGGTAAGATTTCCTGACCTTTCAGTCCCCAGTTTAATCCTCTGGGCTGCATCAAGCAGCATACTCCATTTTGATTTTTTAATTGATAGTCCTGTTTCTTGTGTTCTCGACTCTCCTAGGGTGGAAGTTCTGTCTCAAAATTAAAATCCTTCTGTACTCAACATGCCCAGTTCTTATAAAGTGATGAACAAGAGTATACAAGAATATACAAGAACAAATTCAAAATGAATTAAAGACTTAAATGTAAGATTGAACTCAATGAAACTTCTAGAAGAAACATAGGTAGTATTATCTATGACATTTCTCTTAGTAATATTTTTTTCTGATATATCTCCTCGGGTAAGGGAAACAAAAGAAAAAATAAACAAATGGGACTACATCAAACTAAAAATTTTTCCACTGCAAAGGAAACCATCAACAAAGTGAAAAAACCTGAATGGTAGAAAATATTTGCCAATGATACATCAAATAAGAAGTAATATCTAAAATTTATTAAAAACTCAGATAACACGACACCAAAAAACAACCAATCCAATAAAAAAATGGGCAGAGAACCTGAATATACGCTTCTCCAAAGAGGACATACAGATATATGAAAAGATGCTTGACGTCACTAATCATCAGAGAAATGCAAATTAAAACCACAATGAACTATCACCTCACATCTGTTAGAATGGCTACCATCAATAAATCCACAAATGACAAGTGTTGGTGAAGATGTAAAGAAAAGAGATCCCTTGAGTACTGTTGGTGAGAATGCAGATTGGTCCATCCACTATGGAAAACAGTATGGAGTTTCCTCAAAAAATTAAAAAATGGAACTGCCTATGACGTAGCAATTTCACTTCTGGGGATTTATCCGAAGAAACCCAAAACACTAATTCAAAAGAATGTATATACCCTTATGTTTACTGCAGCATTATTTACAATAGCCAAGCTATGGAAACAACCCAAGTACCCATCAACCGATGAGTGGATAAAAAAGTTGTGATATCGCCAGAACCGGTTTGGCTCAGTGGATAGAGCGTCGGCCTGCGGACTCAAGGGTCCTGGGTTCGATTCTGGTCAAGGGCATGTACCTTGGTTGCGGGCACATCCCCAGTAGGGGGCGTGCAGGAGGCGGCTGATCTGTGTTTCTCTCTCATCGATGTTTCTAACTTTCTATCCCTCTCCCTTCCTCTCTGTAGAAAATCAATAAAACATATTTTAAAAAAAAGTTGTGATATAGCCCTGGCCAGTGTTGCTCAGTGGTTTGAGCACCAGCCCACACACCAAAGGGTCTCGATTTGATTCTCAGTCAAGAGCTGTGCATAAGTTGTAGATTTGTTCGATCCCCAGCCCTGATTAGGGCATGTGCAGAAGGCAACTAATTGATATGTCTCTCTCACATCGATGTTTGTCTCCCTCTCTCCCCGCCTCCATTTCTTCCTTCCATTCTCTTTAAAATTCTATAAAAAAATATCCTTGGGTAGCCCTAGCTGGTTTGGCTCAGTGGATAAAGCATCAGCCTGCGGACTGAAGGGTCCGGGTTCGATTCCAGTCAAGGGCATATGCCTATTGTGACCTTGATCCCCAGTAGGGGGCATGCAGGAGGCAGCCAATCAATGATTCTCTCTCATCATTGATGTTTCTATCTCTCTCTCCCTCTCCCTTCCTCTCTGAATCAATAAAAATATATTTTTAAAAATATCCTTGGGTGAGGATAAATAACAAAAAAAGTGGTGGTACATATACACAATGGAATATTATTCGGTCATAAAAAAAGAATGAACTCTTACCATTTGTAACAGCAGAGATTAACCTAGAGGGTATTAGGCTAAGTAAAAGAAAAATACCATATGACTTCACTTATATGTGGAATCTAAAGAGCAAAATAAACAACAAAATAAAAACACAGTCACGAGTACAGAGATCATACTGATGGTTGCCAGAGAGGAGGGTCTTGGGGGTTGGGTTAAAAAGGTGAATGGATTAAGAAGTACAAATTGGTAGTTACAAAATAGTCATTGGTATGTAATGTACAGCATAAAGCGTATAGTCAATAATCCTATATAATAAAAGGGTAATATGCAAATCGACCGAATGACGGAATGACCGTTTGCTATGACGCACACTGACCACCAGGAGGCAGATGCTAAACGTAGGAGCTGCCCACTAGTGGTCATTGTGTTCCCACAGGGGGAGTGCCACTCAGCCAGAAGCTGGGCTCACAGCTGGCGAGCGCAGTAGCGGTCCACGGCAGCGCTAAGGGTGTCCGACTGCAGCTTAGGCCCACTCCCCATGGTGAGCGGGCCTAAGCTGTCAGTCAGACATCCCCCGAGGGCTCCTGGACTGTGAATGGGCACAGGCCGGGCTGAGGCACTCCCCCCACCCCCCGAGTGCATGAATGTCATGCACTGGGCCTCTAGTATTGCAATAACTATGTATGCTGCCAGAAATATCGGGAGGAGGTAACCACTTTGTAACGTATATGATTGTCTCACTACTATGCTGTAGACCTGAAACTAATGCTATATAATAAAAACCAAGGTGGCATCATGCGTGGTGTCATCACAAGATGGCTGCCACAAGATGGCAGCCCTCACATCATTACAAGATGGCCACCACAAGCTGGTTGTCAGGGTAGGGCAGTTGTGGAAGATCAGGCCAGCAGGGGATGGCAGTTGGGGGTGAGCAGGCCAGCAGGGAAGGTCAGTTGGGTGTGACCAGGCCTGCAGGGGAGGGCAGTTGGGGGCGATTGAGCCAGCAGGGAAGGGAAGTTGGGGGCGATTGGGCCAGCAGGGGAGCAGTTAGGCGTCAATCAGACCGGCAGGGGAGCAGTTAGGGGGTGATCGGCCTGGCAGGCAGAAGCAGTTAGGGGCAATCAGACAGGCAGGCAGGTGAGTGGTTAGGAGTAGTCTCGGATTGTGAGAGTGATGTCCGACTGCCTGTGGGATCAGGCCTAAACCAGCAGTCGGACATCCCCCGAGGGGTCCCAGATTGGAGAGGTGCAGGCTGGGCTGAGGGACACACCCCCCCCCCCACACACACACCCTGTGCATGAATTTCGTGCACCGGGCATCTAGTATAAAATAATATTGAATGTAAAATGTAATTGAAAAATAAATTAAAAAAGAAGAAAAAATTACCTAAATGTTACTGGAAAGGGGACCTGGCCCTTAGTGGATCTGCCTAGGCCAGCTGGTAGTATGTGGATTCTTGGCTTCATGCAGGAAAAATTTTACAACAAAGCTAGGGACAACAAAATAAGAATGGGCTAAGCATAGAAGAAGCAACAGGAAAGCCTGGGCTGAGCTGCACTAACTCTATGAGAAGTCAGACAAAAGGGGACCTTGGGGACAGATTCAGGGGATTAGCCTGGGATGAGCTGCTGATGCCCATTGCTCCCCTGGTTGCAAGCCTCATGGGGTCCTTTAGAGCAGCAGTTGCCAACCGGTGGTTGGGGTCAGTTGTGATTGCAACTGGACCTGGTGTCACCAACCTGGTTTTGCTGCTTTTCTGGGTCTGGAGCTGAAACAACTGAAGCCTAGATGTTATCCCTGGGGAGGTGACCTTCTGTATCTGCTGTAAATTGCTCTGCCAGTTTGTTCAGCTCTCTCTCATTTTCCCTATTCCACTTGTCCTGGCTTACTGACCTGTCTCATAAATATTTTTCCCTACTATTTTCTCAGCAAACAGAGATACAATGGTCATAACCATCTGACCCTAGGTCCCTACAAATTTTTATGACACCTTTTGTCTCCCAGTATAAAATAATTAAAAAATTAAAAAATTCTTAATTACAAATGTCTCGTCGCTTTTAATATAATTAAGATTTCAATGTTGACATTGAAAAGGCAGATACATAAAAATATGTATCCAAACAAAAGCAACATTGATAGTGTTAGTGTTTTTAAGTTAAAGTTGAAAAGAATGGATACATTTTCAATATCTATCACAGGAAGCTGTATAGTCTAGTGCTCATAAGATTCTGAGACCAGATTGTTTATGCTTGATTCCACCCTCACCACTATTAGAGTTATAAACTTGGGCACGTTCTTTAACCTCTCAATGTTCTTACAGCAGGTCCTCCAGTTACGTCGGAGATCCGTTCCTAAGGCACGACGTAATGCGATTTTCGCCGTAAGTCGATTTTCGCCGTAAGTTGGAACCCACCTATGTAAGCACCTACGTCACTCACATGGAGCACATACACAGCAGTAATAAAGTGAAACAGTAAAAAAAATTAAAAGAAAGATAACAATTCCTGACCTTTACTTGTGGTAAATAAATAATAAAAAAGATGAACATATGTACATACGTCAAAATAATGGAACCTTTTTTTTTTAATAAATAAAACTCAAAACGATGTACGTTGAGTCCGACATAACCCAAGGACAGCCTGTATTTATAAAATATTAATAATAAAAGCACCTTAGTAAAAAAAAAAAGAAACCCTGGAAATAATTGACAAGTGATATGTAGCAGCCTTACAAGTAACAAGGAAATCTCTATGCTAACTGATAACCTAATAAAGGTAATTAACTGACTCATTCACAATAAATTGATCAAGACTCCAGCTTCATTCTTTGAGACTGTCTGGCGTCTACTCTGTCCCCCACCAACTGTGGACATTTTCTTGGGGCCAGGTTGGGGGTGGAGCTGGCACCCAGCAGGGCTGGGCCCTCTGGAACTGCCTGCTGTTTTAGGAGTGAAACCAGAGCATGGGCTGTAACCTTGGAGGTGCTGGGGTGGGGCCACCAGGAGTAGCCGACCTTTGACCTGCAATGGAGACTACATCAGAGGTGATTGCAGTTGCTGGAGCAGAGGTTACAGCAGCCCCTGGTTGCTATGGCTACTGTGCTGCCCAACATGAACCTTGGACTGTGAGGCTGAGTTGGGCAAGTGGCCATGGAGGTAACTCTGCTGGGACAATGAACCGGACCGGGGCTGGGCCGCCACCTCCCTGCAGAGCCTTCCCATATCTTTGCCTGTGGGTTAGACCAAAGATTGTCCTCAGATGAAGGCTCAGCAGCCTCCCCTCAGCACCCCAGAGCCCTGCACTAACCAGTTACTCCCACCTTCACCAATCTTGGTCCCTTTCAATCCTTTGAGCCACTTATATATGACTAGAGGCCCGGTGCACGAAATTTGTGCGGGGGGGGGGCGGGGAGGGTGTCCCCTCAGCCCAGCCTGTACGCTCTCCAATCCTGGACACCTCGGGGGATGTCCGACTGCTGGTTTAGGCCCTGTGGGATCGGGCCTAAACAGGCAGTTAGACACCCCTCTCACAATCCTGGACTGCTGGTTCCTAATTGCTCACCTGCCTGCTTGCCTGGTTGCCCCTAACTGACCCCCCTGCTGGCCTGATTGCTCCTCACTGCCTCTGCGTGCCAGCCTGATTGCCCCTAACCTCCCCCACTGCTGGCCAGGTCACCCCTAACTTCTACCTGCTGCCAGCCTGATCACCCCTTACTGACCCCCTGCCAGCCTGCTCGCCCCCAACTGCCCCCCTCGCCAGCCTAGTTGCCCCTCACTGTTCCCCTGCCAGCCTAATTGCCCCTAACTTCCCCCCTGCCAACCTGGTCGCCCCTAGCTGTCCCCCCCAGATGGCCTGGTTGCCTCTTACTGCCTCCCCTGCCAGCCTGGTCGCCCCCAACTGCCCCCCTCTGCTGGCCTGGTCACCCCCAACTGCCCACCCCCTGCCAGCCTGGTCGCTCCTCACAGCCCCCCTGCCGGCCTGGTTGTCCCACGCAGCCTGCTTATTCAGTCGTTTGGTCATCTCTCACTAACCCCCCTGCCGGCCTGGTTGTAGGCAGCCATCTTGTGAGGTCATGAGGGTTAATTTGCATATTACATCTTTATTATATAGGACCAATAGCCCGGTGCATGAAATTCATTCACGGGGGGGGCAGTCCCCTCAGCCCAGCCTGCACCCTCTCCAATCGGAGACCCCTTGGGGGATGTCTGATTGCCAGTTTTGGCAGTCGGACATCCCTCTCGCAATCTGGGACCGCTGGCTCCTAACCGCTCATCTGCCTGCTTCTGCCTGCCTGCCTGATTGCCCCTAACCCCTCTGCCTGCCTGCCTCTTCCTGCCTGCCTGATCACCTCTAGCTGCCTCTGCCTGCTTGCCCGATCTCACCCCAACTGCTCTCCCCTGCCAGCCTGATCTTGCCCCCAACTGCTTCTGCCTGCCTGATCACCCCAAACTGCCCTCCCCTGCTGGCCTGATTTCGTCCCTAACTGCTCTCCCCTGCTGGCTTGATTGCCCCTAACTGCCTCTGCCTCGGCCCCCACCACCATGGCTTTGGAAGGAAGTTGGATGTCCGGAAGATGGCCCGTTGACCTGGTCTAATTAGCATATTACCCATTTATTAGTATAGATTATATAGGATAGGATTGCTTAAATGAGGTGGGGGAGCCTTTTTCAGCAGGAGGAGATGCTCTTGGCAGACAAAAACATATATACCCTATATCTGGACTGATAGCCAGCCATATCCACTATACTGCCAAACCGTTCATTAAAAAATTGAACCGCTTTCTTACACCTTACACCGAATAGCTGTTGCTCTTAAAACCCCTTCTCAGCCCCTACCTTAGGTTCTGCCTTCACAGTTCACCCAGATTTGGTTCTGATTGGTCAGTTTCTATGTCAGTCAGCATCAAAAGCTCCGCCTCCTAGGTCACCATTGGCTCCTGGAACTTCACCCAGATTTGGTTCTGATTGGTCAGTTTCTATGCCAGTCAGCGTCTTCGGGCCTGATCAGAGAGATGGGGCTAATCAGTAGCCACCCCAGGCTGCTGGTGAGCAGGCTTAAATGCTGGCCTCTCAGAGAGAGAGAAAGGCTCAGCTGCTGGCGAGGCCCGGAGAGAGAAGCAGGTTCCGATCTGCAGGCTCCGCAGCCCCAGCACCTGCTCATCAGCCCTGCCTCTCTCTCTCTCTCTCTCTCTCTCTCCCCGAGAGGTCAGCAGTTCAGCCTGCTTGCCAGTCCACGCCCACCCAAGCCTGCTGCGCACGCAGCCCGGCGTTCAGTCAAGCCTTTGGTCATTTTGGACGTTACGGACCATGGCTCTTTATATATATAGACTAGAGGCCCGGTGCACAAAAATTTGTGCACTCGGGGTGGGGAGAGAAGTCCCCCAGCCCGGCCTGTGCCCTCTCGCAGTCTGGGACCCCTCGGGAGATAACGACCTGCTGGCTTAGGCCTGCTCCCGGGTGGCAGAGGGCAGGCCCAATCCCTAAGTGCAGCCCCTGGTCAGGCTCAGAGCAGGGCCGATTGGGGAGTTGGGGCGCCGCCCCGTCATGCACAGAGCAGGGCGGATCAGGAGGTTGCGATGCCACCCTCAGTCACGCTCAGGGTAGGGCCGATTGGGGGATTGGGGCACCGCCCCCTGTCACTCACAGAGCAGGGCCCATCAGGGGGGT
>NW_005355410.1:1687587-1699556 GCF_000412655.1 Myotis brandtii | reverse complement strand
AAGTCAGGTGGGGAACGTTGGAGTCTGCAGTCACTGGAGCAAGCAAGCCTCCCTGCTCGCTTCAGTGCATGGCTGCCGGCCGCCATCTTGGCTGACAGTTAATTTGCATAAGGATATGCTGATTAGCCAATGGGAAGGGTAGCGGTCGTACGCTAATTACCATGTTTCTCTTTTATTAGTGTAGATTTGTTACAGCCACAGATCCCTCTTTCTCCAGTTCTCTTTTTTATGTTAAATCCACTTGATTTCATGAAAGGATTTTTACTTCTCAAGGTGCTACACCTTCTGTCTGTCTGGCATTAGGAAAAAAGTTCTTCTGACCACCTGGGTGTGATTTTGTTTTGCAGGATCCTGTTCAAGATGGGGTGGCTTCTCCAGCCACCACTGGAACCAGGAAATCTAGGGCAGAAAGAATACTTGACTAGTAGGCTCCCTGAAGAGTGGAAAGGTAATGAATTAAAAAACTTTGGCACGGTGAGAAGAGTAGCTTATTCAAAACAAATACCCTTTCTCCAAGGAAATCTCAATTTTAATTTATAGTCACCCATTTATTTCCTTTTTAAGTTTCCCGGTATGAAAGTTGACATTTTGTGTACCTCCTACCCCTAGTTAGTACTGCTGAGAGATTCTGTAATTTTTCAAACATGAAACAAAGCTGTCTAGTTTATGAGGATTTATCCAGTGTAGTGGAAAGAGCAGACACAGGTAGGAGTCAAGGGACTGTGATCCTGTAGCCTTCTCTCCTAGGATGATAGAGAGAGTAGAATTTTTATGGCCCTATACAGCAGTTTAGCATTTGATTCCCAAATAGAGTGGTTTGTTTCCTGCATGCTAAGTTTCAGGCACTTGCCTAAACACTCAGTTACTTCATTTCAGTTTCATGGTAACCATGAGATAACTACCTTTGTAATTTTCTCTGATTTTTTACTCAAAGCAGAAATACAGCCTGATTCATCTTATTGCTGTGAGACTTATGCTTACATGCTGTCATGCAAAGACTTCTTTCAGCCTTAGATAGAATGAAGTAATTTTACAGCTCTAAGGAGCCTATTTATTTATTTATTTATATTGAATTTATTGGAGTGACACTGGTTAACACGTTAAGCTCCATGTCACTCACTGGTGACTGACACTATACTTTCCGTTTGGACCTCGTCAGTCTCTGGCCGCCAGCATATCGGTGAAATCGGATATCACGGACTAAACGAAAAGGAAAACAAAATAGGCTTGGTGCTTAACGTGTTAACAAAATTATGCAAGTTTCAGGTGCACAGTTCAACAGCACATCATCTATACATTGTATTGTATGCTCACCACCCTAAGGCAAGTGTCCTTCCATCACCATTTATCCCCCATATACCCTCTTCCACCTCTCCCTACCCCCCAATAAACAAATGGGACTACATAAAAAAAAAAGTTTAACACAGCAAAAGAAACCATTAACAGAATGAAAAGACAACCCGTGAAAGTGAGAACATATTGCTGATACATCTGATAAGGGGTTAATACCCCAAATTTGTAAAGAACTTATAAAACTCAAAACCAAAAGATACCAAACAATCCAATTAAAAAATGGGCAAGGGACTGGAACAGACACTTCTCCAAAGAGGACATACAGATGGCCAACAGACATGAAAAGATGCTTGATGACACTAATCATAGAGATGCAAATTAAAATCACAATGAGCTATCACCTCACACCTGTCAGGATGGCTACCATCAAAAAATCGATTAAAAAGTGTTGGTGAGCCCTAACCGTTTTGGCTCAGTGGATAGAACGTCAGCCTACGGACTCAAGGGTCCCAGGTTCGATTCCGGTCAAGGGCATGTACCTTGGTTGTGGGCACATCCCCAGTAGGGAGTGTGCAGGAGGCAGCTGATTGATGTTTCTCTCTCATCGATGTTTCTAACTCTATCCTTCTCCCTTCCTCTCTGTAAAAAATCAATAAAATATATATTTTTTAAAAAAGTGTTGGTGAGGATGTGGAGAAGGGAACCCTCATGCATTGCTGGTGGGAATTCAAACTGGTGCAACTATTGTGGACAACAGTATGGAGTTTCCTCAAAAAATTAAAAATCGAACTGCCTTATGACCCATCAATTCCACTTCTGGGAATATATCCAAAGAAACCTAAGACACTAATTTGAAAGGATATATGTATCTTTATGCTCATTGCAGTGTTATTACAATAGCCAAGATTTGGAAGAAACCCAAGTGTCCATCAGAAGATGAGTGTATAAAAAAGCTGTGGTACATTTACACAATGGAATAGTACTTGACTATTAAAAAAAAAAAAAAAAGAGGACATTTTACCCTTTGTGACAGCATGGATTGACCTGGAGAGCATTATGCTAAGTGAAATAAGCCAGAGAAAGACAAGTACCATATGATTTCATTCATATGTGGAATCTAATGAACAAAATGAACTAACAAGCAAAATCGAGACAAACTCATAGAGAGCAGGGTGACAGCTGTCAGTGGGGAGGGCAGCTGGGAGGAGGGTTAGAGGCATAGAGCAAAAAAGAAAAAAATAAAGGAGAAGAAACTCATGGACACAGACAACAGTGAGGTGATTGCTATACTAAAAGGCCATAGTAGTCAAAACAGCATGGTACTGGCATAAAAACAGACATATAAATCAATGGAACAGCCC
Organism: Myotis brandtii; assembly: GCF_000412655.1. Lineage (NCBI taxonomy): Eukaryota > Metazoa > Chordata > Mammalia > Chiroptera > Vespertilionidae > Myotis > Myotis brandtii. The sequence goes on along the minus strand of NW_005355410.1, from coordinate 1,696,902 downwards.
AAACCGGTTTCGCTCAGTGGATAGAGCATCAGCTTGCGGACTCAAGGGTCCCAGGTTCGATTCTGGTCAAAGGTCATGTACCTTGGTTGAGGGTACATCCCCAGTGGGGAGTTTGCAGGAGGCAGCTGATTGATGTTTCTAAATCTCTATCCCTCTCCCTTCCTCTCTATAAAAAATCAATAAAATATATTTTAAAAAATCAATGGAACAGAATAGAGAGCCCAGAAATAAACCCACACCTTTATAGTCAATTAATATTTGATAAAGGAGGCAAAAACATACAATGGGGTAAAGGTAGTCTATTCAATAAATGGTGTTGGGAATATTATACAGATATGTGCAAAAAAATGAAACTAGATCACTTTCTTATACTATACACAAGAATAAACTCAAAATGGATTAAAGACAAAAGTCAGACTAGAAATCATAAAAATCCTAGAAAAAAACACAGGCAGTAAAAAGGTCTCAGACATTTCTTGTAGCAATGTTTTGTCTGACAAATATCCTCGGTTAGGAACTTTAAGTAGAATTAGTCTCAGTACCCTAATTTTACAATTAAAGAAATAAAAGTCTAGACAACCTCTGACAATAATATCTATATGTAAGAGGATGTGTGTTATTTTTTTACATTTCCTAGTAGTAGCTTAACTAAAAAGTGAAGTTACATTTGCTCATTTTAAAAATGTGATATTTTGTTGACATAAAGATTTATTCAGTGGGATATTTATTTTTGGGCAGACGTAACGATTTCTTTTCTGTGGTGTAGTAGAATTGTCAGTTATAACAAATTGGTAATGTCATGACATCTTTCAGCTGGAACATTGCCCCAGGAAGATAGACAGTTTGCCGAGAAGGAGATGAGGTTAATACAGAAAGTAAATCAAGATGTATTGGGTTGAAAATATTAATCTTGACTACAATATAATTTAATCATGGTTAACTGTTAGTTTTTTAATACATTGGCTTGTTTTATTTACTAGTGAATTCAGTAAAATCTTAAACAGTGCAGTGAAATCTGTTATTTTTTTTAACATTTTAACCATTTGCGTCTGATTTTTAAAAAATTATCTCACATCTCTACACTGCATTTACCTTTGGATGATTAAAATCAGAATTATTAAAAACAGATTGTTAAAGTTAAGCACTTTTTTTTTTACTGCATTTAGATTGTATATTCTTCTGAGTCAAGCATTTTTTCTAGAGCAGTCAGTTGAATGTTAGAGACACAAGGTTGTGAGGCCAAAGAAGGAAAAAGAGCCTAAATAAAATAATAAAACATTTCTATGTACAGATTATGTTTCATAGAAATGTACACTTGAAAGCTATATAATCTTATTAACCAATATCACTCCAATAAATTTATTTTATTTTTTAAAATATATTTTAGTGATTTTTCACAGAGAGGAAGGGAGAGAGACAGAGAGCCAGAAACATCAATGAGAGAGAAACATCGATCAGCTGCCTCCTGCACACCTCCCACTGGGGATGTGCCCGCAACCAAGGCACATGCCCCCGACCGGAATTGAACCCGGGACCCCCCAGTCTGCAGGCCGACGCTCTATCCACCGAGCCAAACCAGTTAGGGCTCACTCCAATAAATTTAATAAAAATAAATTTATATTTTTGGAAGTTTGAATTATATTTATTTGCTGAAGTGATTTGACTACCTATTTAGTTTTCCTTCTTTTAATATTCCAAAAGGATGAAGATATTACAATCCTTTTTAGTATGTGTAAATTTCCATTTTTTTAATTCCCAGCCTAAAGGTCAAAATTATTTTTTTTCTTTCTCATTTTAAATCTTTATTGTTGGAGTATTACAGATGTTGCCCTATTTTTCCCTCATTGCTCCCCTCCACCCTGTTCCGGCCCTGCCCTAGGCCTTCACCACCCTATTATCTGTGTTCACAGATAATGCATATATGCATATAAGATCTTTGGTGAATCTTTTCCCATCCCCGCTCCCACCTTCGCTCTGAGATTCATCAGTCTGTTCCATATTTCTGTGCCTCTGATTTTGTTTTATTCATCAGTTTATTTTCTTTTATTAGAGTTCTTGTTCATTTATATTGATTTTTAAATTCAATTATTGATAGATATATATTTATTGCTTTTATTCATATTTTTCCTTCTCCTTCTTCTCCCTCTCCCTCTCCCTTCCCCTCCTCCTCCTCCTTGTCCTCTTCCTCCTCCTCCTCTTTCCTCTTCTTAAAGAATACCCTTCAGCCCTGACTGGTTTGGCTCAGTGGATAGAGCGTTGGCCTGTGGACTGAGGGGTCCCAGGTTCGATTCTGGTCAAGGGCATATGCCTTGGTTGTGGGCACATCCCCAGTAGGAGCTGTGCAGGAGGCAGCTGATCGATGTTTCTCTCTCATCGATGTTTCTAGCTCTCTATCCCTCTCCCTGCCTCCCTGTAAAAAATCAATAAAATATATATATATATTTTTTAAAAAAGAATACCCTTCAATATTTCATGTAATGCTGGTTGGGTGGTGATGAACTCCTTTAGCTTTTACGTATCTGTGAACCTCTTTATTTGACCTTCAAACATTGCTGGGTAATCTTTGTTGTAGGTCCTTGCTATTCATCACTTTGAATATTTCTTGCCACTCCCTTCTGGCTTTCAAAGTTTCTGGTGAGAAATCAATTGACAGTCTTATGGGTGCGCCCTTGTAGGTAACTAACTGCTTTCCTCTCGCAGCTTTTAAGATTCTTTCTTTGTCTTTAGCCCTTGGCATTTTGTTTGTTTGTTAATCCTCACCCAAGGATATTTTTTCCATTGATCTTTTTAGAGAGAGCAGAAGAAAGAGGGACAGAGAGAAACATCAATGTAAGGTAAACACATCAATTGGTTGCCCTCGCATGTGTGCCGACCAGGGCCTGGGCCAGGGAAGAGCCTGAAACCAAGGTACGTGCCCTTGACAGGAATCGAACCTGGGACTGTTTGGTCTGCAGGCCGATGCCCTATCCACTGAGCCAAACCGGCTAGGGCTAGCCCTTGGCATTTTAATTATGATGTGTCTTGATGAGGACTTCTTTGGGTTCCTCTTGTGCTTCTTGGACTTGTAAGTCTATTTCTTTCATCATGTAGGAGAAATTTTCTGTCATTATCTCTTTAAAAGGTTTTCAATATTTTGCTCTCTCTCTTCTTCATCTGGCACCCCCATAATGTGAATGTTGGTATGACTGAAGTTGTCCCAGAGGCTCCTTACACTATCTTTATGTTTTTGGATTCAGTTTTTTTCTCTTCTGATTGGATGTTTTTTGCTTCCTCATATTCCAAATTGTTGATTAGATTCTTGGAACCCTTTACTCTACTGTTGAATCCCTGTAAATTATTCTTTATTTCAGTGAATGTATAATTTCTGACTGGTCCTTTTTCATGTCCTTGAAATTTTCACTAAGATTCTTATAAGTCTCACTAAGTTCCTTGAAGCTCTCATTCAGTCCCTTGAAGCTCACATTAAGATCCTTGAGCAGCCTTATAACCATTGTTTTAAACTCTGTATCCAGTAGTTTGCTTGCTTCCATTTCTTTCATTTGTGATATATTTCTTTGTCTTCACATTTTGGCTGTTTCCCTGTGTTTGTTTCTATGTATTGGGTAGAGCTGCTGTATCTCCCGAAATTAGTAGGGTGGCTTGTGTTGTAGGTGTCCTGTAGGGCCCAGTGGCTCAGCCTCCCCAGTCACCTGAGTTGGGCACTCTAGGTGTGCCCCTGTGTGGGCTGTGTGCACAGTCTTGTTATAGATGAGCCTTGATTGCTGTTGGTGTACTAGGAGGAGTTGACCTCCAGGCCAATTGGATGTGAGGACCAGCTGTGACTACAGCAGAAGAGCTGCTGTGCCACCCAAAGTCCCATTCTGGATTGCAACATGGGGACCCCCTTGTATCTCCGATTTACAATTACACAGGAATTTCCACTTGCTGAAATGGAAATCCTTCCCCTAAAGGTTTGTTCCATACTCCATGGGTTAGTAGTTACCAAGTACAGGTAGCCAGGTTGCTTTGAATAATGCATACTCAACCTTACATTGTCAGTTGTGTGAAAAGAGATGAGAATAAGACCTCATTTACAATATTTCTTTCTGGAAAAATGGGTCCCTCAGTTGGCAACCAGAGTAGCATTTGGCTGCCCTTGCCATAAAATAAGGAAGAAAAAGATTTTCCAACAACATATGGCCCTTGGTTACTAAAAACTGCTATGGCTATAAGCACTAACAAGTTATACAATGTGCCCCAGAAGGTTATATGTGCATATATGGTTCATGGGACCTACTATGGGCCTATAATTGCTCATTAAACAAGACCAATGCAGGGCAATGTTTTATTTTATTATTACTAGAGGCCTTCCCTTCTCCTGACTGCCGGCACCGGTTTTCCTCCGGCACCTGGGACCCAGGCCTTCGCTCCAGCCGGAGCCGCCTTTCGTCCTCCGTGTAGGCGGCCCCGGCCGGAGCCGCCTTCCGTCTTCCATCTTCGCGGCTCTGGCTCGCCTTCAGTCTTCCCTCCGCAGCCTGGAGCCTATGTATGCAAATTAACCGCCATCTTTGTTGGTGGTTAATTTGCATAACACGATGATTAGCCAATGGGAGGCGTAGCAAAGGTACGGTCAATTACCCTGTTTGTCTATTATTAGATAGGATTATTATTTTTTTTTATCATTAATTACCTGCTTGTCAATCCACCCTGTCAATGAGACTCAACAGGAGCTAGATCACACATGTTATTTACCTGAGTGGCTTGGGATCTTCTAGGATACATCCTTGATGGAGACAGATATTTATTTGTTTACACCCTTTGCTGTGGTGGGGAATAGAATCTCACTAGCATTTCTTGTGAAACTTATCCAAAACATTAATGATCATAGCCAATAAAACTTTTACTTATTTCATAAAGTAGTATCTATAATAATAAAAGTATAATATGCTAATTAGACCAGACAGCCAAACAACCTTCCGGATGTCATTCTAGACATCCTTCCGGACGAAGCCGCAGCAGCAGGGGCTGAGGCAGAGGCGATTAGGGGTGATCAAGCAGGCAGGCAAGCAGTTAGGGGCGATGAGGCAGGCAGGCAGAGTGGTTAGGGGTGATCAGGAAGGCAGATGAGTCATTAGGGGTGATGAGGCAGGCACGCATAGTGGTTAGGGGCGATCAGGCAAGCAGGCAGGCGAACGATTAGGAGCCAGCAGTCCCGGATTGCAAGAGGGAGGTCTGACTTCCAGTTTATCGAGCCTAAACCAGCAGCTGGACATCCCCCGAGGGGTCCCGGATTGTGAGAGGGTGTAGGCCAGGCTGAGGAACCCTCCCCCCGTGCACGAATTTTATGCACCGGGCTTCTAGTTAGATAATAAGATGGTGTTAGATTACATTATAGCAGAGCAGGGTTGGGGTATGTATGACTATCAGCTCACCTTGCTGTTTTTACATTAACACTTTATCATAAGTTGAAACCAACATTGATAAAATCAGGTGGCAAGTCACTGGGCTCCAACAAACTTCAGATCACCAATACTCCTTATTCCAAGATATGAGAGCTTGATTCCCTGATTTATTTTCCTGGATGCCATCTACTTTGAAGTCTTTCCTGAGAAAATTGATGAAGTTAGGCTTAAGCATCTTTCTTTCAATTATTGGCTTTCAAGTTGTGGGCAGCTGAACTTGGGTTCAATATCAACAATAGAAGGAGTCTGCTAAAATTTCTAAACTAAGGATGTTAGAAAGATCCCAAAAGTTTCCATGGGGCAACCTATCAAAAAAGAAGTATGAATCATGCCTGGTTGGCATGGCTCAGTGGTTGAGCATTGACCTATGAACCAGGAGGTTGCAGTTGGATTCCAGTTGGGGCACATGCCTGGTTGCTGGTTCGATCCCCAATGTGGAGTGAGCAGGAAGCAGCTGATCAATAGTTTTCTCTCATTATTGATGTTTCTCTCTCCTTCCTTCTTCCTCTCTGAAATCAATAAAAATAAATTAAAAAAAAGTATGAATCAGATTTACTTTAAAATTTTCAGCTACAGGAGTAAATTTTAAAAACAATGTAAATTTTCTGCAGCTAAAGACTTGAAACATCAAAATCTAGTATTCAAGAGTGAGGGGGAAAATATTTTCAGAAATATAAAAAATCTTTCCAAATTATAAAAGTTTGAAAAAATTATTCAAAGATATGCTCCACTAAAATATTAAATTCACAAAAAATTTAATCTGCATAAATTATTACAAATATTAAAAAATGTATTCTAAATAAGACTGTCAGTTGAGTTAAAAATCCTATATAATAAAAGCCTGATATGCAAATTGTCCCCTCAACCATGAGTTCAACCTCTCGCTATGACGTGCTTGACCACCAGGGGGCAGCACGGAACATGGTGGGCGTTGGCCATGCAGTGCTGGCAGCGGGTGGCAGTGGAGGTGCTGCCGGCCCCTGATGAGAGTGGGACTGCGGCAGGATGGTGGAGCAGGTGAGTGGGCAGTACCAGGCCAAGGTGGGTGTGAGCGGGGGCTTGATTGCCCTGCCAATCTCCCTGCAGATGGTGACCAGTGGCAGTGGTGGGGGACAGGGCTGATGCCTGGCTCCCAGGCACGGAGGGAGTTGGGTGGGGGGCCCGGCCCCGATCGATCGCCCCATATACGGTGACCAGTGGCCGGCAGACCCTGATAACCTGATCAGGGCCGGGCCCCGGGCTGGGATGGGGAACTGGGGGTGGGTGGTGGCAACCAACCTCCTGCAGTGCCTGGTCAGGGGGCTACGACCTCTCGCCAGTTACCTGGGGGTTGGGGTGACAGGGACGGAAATGCGGTGAGAATGTGGGGTTTCCGCTGAGCTCGCTCTCACTCTCCCTGCTACCCTCCCCTGGGACGCCAGGGCTCGTGCGCCGGGAAAGCCCCCGCACTCAGGTGCTGGGCACCTGTGTGGAGCCTGCCCCACACCTACGCAGCCTCTTCTGGGTGAGCTGGCCGCAGCTGCCGGGACCACAGGGGCCGGTTGGGCTCCCCATGGGTTCACGCAGAAGCCAGTCTGTGAGGCAGGCCCTTAGAGAGGGCTCTGCCCGCCTGGCTTCAGTGCAGGGCCCCTGGGCAGCCAGAGGCCCACACTGCACCCTGGCCTGTGGTGTCCAGCCGCGCTCACCACATCTCCGTGTGGGGACTCAGGCACCGTGACTGAGGCGGAGGAGGGTGTGTGGGGATCCGGGGGCCCAGATGCTGCCCAGGGCACAGTGGTCATTTGGGACCTGCCCTTCCACGCCAGATGCTCGCGATTCAATTGCTGGCCAGGCCTAGGGATTGCACCTGTGCACAAATTTCATGCACCGGGCCTCTAGTAATACAATAAAACCCAACACATGCAACAAAACCAATGACCAACAAAATCTAAAAATAATGGAAGGAAAAAAATATATCAGTCAAGCCCAGCTGGTGTGGCTCAATGGTTGAGCATTGACCTATGAACCAGGAGGTCACTGTTCGATTCCCAGTTAGGGTACAAGCCAGAGTTTCAGGCTTGATCCCCAGTAGGGGGCATGCAGGAGGCAGCCAATCAATGATTCTCTCTCATCATTAATTTATCTATTTCTCTCTCCCTCTCCCTTCCTCTCTGAAATTAATAAAAATTAAATATACTAGTATATATCAGTCAAGATGAAAAGCATTAAACAGGATATGGATTTAAATAAAATACTGAAGTAAACAGGATATTTATGCTCTGTTGAAAAAAATCTTACACCAGAATAAGATTAAAATTCATGAACATTTATACAACTAGCAGAATAATATCAAAATAAAGCCAAACAGAAATAATTTTGAAAAGAACTACAAAATGTGTATCATCACAGCAGAAAAATTGAATATAAATTTTCAAAAACTAATAAAGTTGAAATAAAAGAAGTATAGAAAATACATGTAGAAATATAAGGAATATCTATATATATAAAAGCCAAGCGACTGGAACGATTGAAATGACCCGTGGCCCCACCCCCAGCCGGCCCAGCCCCTAATCAGCCCTCCCACCCTGATCGGGTGCGGGGCTGGTGGCCAACCTCCCGCGGAACCTCCCCCATGCTGGCCGGCCCAGATGGCCCCGATCGGGGCGAGCCAGCTGGACCCCACCCATGCACAAATTGGTGCACCGGGCCTCTAGTATAAAGATAAAATATTATAAAAACTATAAAACTACAAATGACTAGAAGGAGGAAAGTGCGTTCAATAAATTGTGCTATTCTAATGGGAAGAAAATAGAAATGCAATCCTTAAGTTACAGCATAAAAAAAAACCCACAATGCAGCATCAACAAAGAATAAATTCCATGTGGATTAAAATCTCTGGATCATCCAGAGAAAATCCACAAGAAACAGTGGCCTTAAATAGCACACAGACCAGATGGATTTAATTGATATTTTCAGAGCATTTCATAACAAATCAGCAGAATATACATTCTTCCCAAGCACACAGGGAATATTTTTTAGATAAACCAAATGTTGGGCTATAAAACTAGTCTCAATAAGTTTAAGATGACTGAAATCACATCAAGTATCTTCTCTGACCACAAAAGTATAAGACTAGAAATTAATTACAAAGAAAAAAAAACCCTGAATAACACACAAACATGTGGAGACTAAAGGACATGTTAGTAAACAATGAATGGGTTAACAGTGAGATCAAGAGATAAATAAAAATATACCTTGAGCAAATGAAAACATCACAATCCAAAAATCTACTGGACACAGCAAAAGCTATACTAAGGGAAATTTATAACAATACAGGCCTACCACAAGAAACAAGAAATATCTCAAGTAAAAAATTTAACCTTAGCCCTGACTGGTTTGGCTCAGTGGATAGAGCGTCGGCCTGCGGACTGAAGGGTCCCGGGTTCAATTCCGGTCAGGGGCATGTACCTTGGTTGTGGGCACATCCCCAGTAGTGGTTGTGCAGGAGGCAGCTGATGAATGTTTCTCTCTTATCCATGTTTCTAACTGTCTGTCCCCTTCTCTTCCTCTCTGTAAAAAATCAATAAAATATATTAAAAAAAAAATTAACCTTAGCCCTAGCTGATTTGGCTCAGTGGATAGGGCAGTGATGGCGAACCTATGACACGCGTGTCAGAGGTGACACGCGAACTCATTTTTTTGGTTGATTTTTCTTTGTTAAATGGCATTTAAATATATAAAATAAATATCAAAAATATAAGTCTTTGTTTTACTATGGTTGCAAATATCAAAAAATTTCTATATGTGACACGGCACCAGAGTTAAGTTAGGGTTTTGCAAAATGCTGACACGCCGAGCTCAAAAGGTTCGCCATCACTGACCTAGAGGGTATTAT
>NW_005355410.1:1675391-1687072 GCF_000412655.1 Myotis brandtii | reverse complement strand
AGCCGAGGCAGCAGAGGCGGGAGCGAAGCCCTATTCTTGCAGGAATCTTGCTGCAACGGGCCTCTAGTTAAGGAAATAATAGGGATCAGACAAGAAATAAGTTAAGTTATAAAACTGGAATGATATAGAAAAGATTAGCATAGACCCTGCACAAGGATGACATGAAAATTTTTGAAATGTTCTATATATTCTATGTTTTTCCTGGAAACAGTCCAAGTGCCTATCAGTAGATTAGTGGATAAAAAAGCGTGGTACATTTACACTATGGAATACTATGCAGCAGTAAAAAAGAAGGATATCTTACCCTTTGAGACAGTATTGAGGGACCTGGAGAGTATTAAGCTAAGTGAAATAAGCCAGTCAGAGAAAGACAAGTATTACATGATCTCACTCATATGTGGAATCTAAATAACAAAATAAACTCATGAACATAATAGATCCAGAGACAAAGAAACATGGAACAGACTAATGAATCTCAGAGGGAAGGTGGGGGTCAGTGGATAGGTTGGAAGAGATTAACCAAAGAACTTGTATGCATATATGTATAACCCATGGACACAGACAAAAGGGTGGTAAAGGCCTGTAAGGGTCAATGGGGGAGAAAAGCGTACATCTGTACTACTTTCAACAAAAAAGATAAAAATATAAATTTAAAAAAATGAGTAAAAAAAATATAAAAAGTCAATGAAATCAAGAGCTTCTTCTTTGAAAATATAAGCAAAATTGATAAACCTTTAACCAGACTCATCAAAAAAAAGAGAGGAACCAAATAAAATCAGCTATTAAAGAAGAGATGTGACAATTGATATAACAGAAATTTAAAAAATTATAATACTACAAAGAATTACATGTCAACAAATTGGATAACTTGGAAGAAATAAATTACTAGAAACACACAATCTTCCAATACTGAGTCAAGAAGAAACAGAAAATCTGAATGGACTAATTACTACTAATGACATTGAATCAGTAATCAAAAATCCCCCAAAAAACAAAAGTCCTGAACCTAAAGGCTTTAAAGGTGAGTTTTATCAAACATTCAAAGAAGTATTAACACCTAGGTTTCTCAAACTACTCCAAAAAATGTAATAGAAAAGGCTCTATGAGGCCAATATTACCCTGATAGCAAAACAAGACAAATTACAAGAAACAGCCCAGCCAGTGTGGTTCAGTGGTTGAGCATCAACCTATGAACCAGGAGGTCACAGTTCATTTCCTGGTCAGGTCACATGCCCGGGTTGCGGGCTTGAACCCCAGCATGGGGTGTGCAGGGTGTGGGGGGGTGGGCAGCTGATCAATGATTGTCTCTCATCATTGATATTTTTCTATCTCCCTCTCCCTTCTTCTCTGAAATCAATAAGGATATATTAAAAAAAAAACACCTTAACATTCTCAACAGAATATTATCAAACCAAATTCAGCAATACATTAGAAAAGGTCATACACCATGATCAAGTGGGATTTATTCCTGGGACACAAGGTTAGCTCAATATCTGCAAATCAATTAATGTGATACACCACATAAACATAATGAAAGATAAAAATCACATGATTACATCAATAGATGCAGTAAAAGCATTTGTCAAAATCTAACATCCATTTATAATAAAAACTCTCAACCAATTGGGAACAGAGAAGACATACCTTGACAAAATAAAGGCCTTATATGACAAAACCACAGCTAACATCATACTCAATGAGGAAAAGCTAAAATGGTTTTCCTTAAAACCAGGAACAATACAAGAATGTCCACTTTTACCACTTTCATTAAATATAATGTCGAAAGTCCTAGCCACAGCAAGCAGAGAAGAAAAAAAAACCCATCCGGATAGGAAAGAAAGAAGGAAAATGGTCATTATTTGCAGATGACATACTACTATATAGAGAAAACCCTAAAAATTCCAATAACAAAAATACTATTGGCCCTAGCCAGTTTGGCTCAGTGGATAGAGCATCAGCCCATGGACTGAAGGGTCTTGGGTTCAATTCTGGTCAAGGGCATGTACCTCGGTTGTAGCCTCAATCACGGTCAGGGCATGAGTGGGAGGCAACCAATTGATTTGCCAATGTTTCTCTCTCCCTCCCTCCCTTGCTTCCACTCTACCTAAAAATCAATGGGAAAATATCCTCGGGTGAGGATTAACAAACAAACAAAAAGAAGCTAAAAAAAATACTATTAGAACTAATAAATGAATTCAGTAAGGAGCAGCATAAAAAACTAATATTCCAAAATGAATTGCATGTTTATACACCAAAAACAAATTATCAGAAAAAAATTAAGAAAAGAATCCCATTTTACATTGCATAAAAAATTAAATAACTAGAAATTAATTTAACCAAGGGGTACAAGACTTGTACTCAAAAAAATGTAAGACCCTGAAGAATATACAAATAAGTGGAAGCATACACCATGCTCATAACTAGAATTAACATTGTTAAAAAGTCCATACTATCAAAAGCAATCTATAGATTCAATGTAATCTCTATCAAAGTAGCAATGGTATTTTTACAGAACTAGAATAATCCTAAAATTTATATGAAACTACAATAGAATAACCACAGCAATCTTATGAACAAAGTTGAAGGTATCACACTACCTAATACTACAAAGCTATATTAACCAAAACGGCATGGTACTGGCATAAAAACAAATACATATATCAATGGAACAGAATAGAGAGCCCAGAAATAAACCCACACCTATATAGTCAAATCTATGACAAGAAGACAAAAACAGACAATGAGCTAAAGACTGTGTATTCAATAAATGGTGCTGGGAAAACTAGACAGATACATGTAAAAATATTAAACTAGAACACCTTTTTACACTGTATACAATAATAAGTTCAAAATGGATTAAAGACTTAAATGTAATACTCAAAAGCATATACCTCATTAAAGAAAATATAGGCATTAAACTCTATTTCTCTTATGTATATATATTTGATATATCTCCTCGGGCAAGAAAAACAAAAGAAAAAAATAAACAAATGGGACCACACCAAACTAAAAAGTTTTTGTACAGGAAACCATCAACAAAATGAAGACAACCTACAGATTGAAAGACATTATATATATACTCTAGAGGCCTGGTGCACAAAATTCGTGCGGGTGGGGGGTGTTCCTCTCAGCCCGGCCTGTGCACTCTTGCAATCGGGACCCCTCTCGCAATCCAGGACCGCTGGCTCCTAACCACTTGCCTGCCTGATCACCCCTAACCACTCTGCCTGCCAGCCTTATCACTCCTAACCACTCACCTGCCTGCCTGATCGCCCCTAACCGCCTCTGCCTGCCTGCCTGATCACCCGTAACTGCTCTCCTGCCTGCCTAATTGCCCCTAATCCCTTTGCCTAACTGCCTGATCACCCCTAACTTCTTGCCTGTCTGCCTGATTGCCCCTAACCGCCTCTGCCTTGGCCCCCGCTGCCACGGCTTCGTCAGGAAGGATGTCAGGAAGGTCGTTCAGCTGTCCAATCTAATTAGCATATTATGCTTTTATTATTATAGATATCCTGTTAAAGGATGAATATCCAAAATTTATAAAGAACCAAGACAACTCAATACCTAAAAAGCAAACAATTCAATTAAAAACTGGCTGAAGACCTGAACAGGTATTTCTCTGAAGAGGACACATATATCCAATAGACATATGAAAAGATACCCAACATCACTAATCATCAGAAAAATGCAAATTAAAAGCACAATGAGACCACCTCACACCTATCAGAATGGCTACCCTGCCTAGGTAGCTCAGTATTGTCCCTATATACCAATGTTTCAGGTCAGAGCACAACCAATGAATGCATAAATAAATGGAACAAATCTACTGTATTTTCCCGTGTATAAGACACTTTTGTTCTAAAATCCTTAGACTGAAAATTGAGGGGCATCTTATACATGGAAGTCAGCCAAGGAGGGAACCGTGCGGTGCATAGCTTCCCATACCTTGTCAAACAGGTTTCCTCCAATCATGAGTCTTATTGTTACTGACATTAGCTGATGCTTTAATTGGAGGTGGAGAGTGTGCAGATGCAATAGGGACTGGAGTGTTCTGAGCCCATAAAGATGTCAATAAATAAAAAGATAAATACCATAAGCGATTGGTCTTACTCTGCAAAATTCAAACTGAATGTAATCAGCTATGCAAAAGAGCATGGAAATAGAGCTGCAGAGAGACAATTTGAACCTCCTCCCACTGAGTGTATGATCAGACAGTGGAGAAAACAGGAAGAACTCCTTAAGATGCCAAAAAAGAAGGCCTTAAGAGAAAAACCAGCAACATGTTTAAAATGTTTTCTTAATTTTGGGTTAGAAAAGTGGGGGCATCTTATACATGGAAAAATATGGTATGTTTCTCTCTTTCTTCCTCTCTAAAATCAATCAATCAATTTTTAAAGAATGAAATCTTACCATTTGTGACAACTTGAATGGACCTAGAGAGTATTATACCAAGTAAAATAAATCAGACAAAGTCAAAAGCCACAGGATTTCACTTAACAAAATAAATGAACAAACAAAACAGAAACTGACTCAAATACAGAGAATAGTTGCCACACAGGGGGGCAGGGATGGTTCAGGGGATAGGTAAAAAAGGTGAAGAAATTAAGAAGTACAAATTGGCAGCTACAAAATAATCATGAAAAGTGAAGTATATCATAGTAAATGTAGCCAATAATGTTGTTATTAACTATGTGTGATACCAGGTGGGTACTAGCCTTATCAGGGGAAATCACTTTGTAAATTATATAAATGTCAAACCACTAGGCTACATACCTGAAACTAATATAAAATAATATTGATTATCAACTGTAATTGAAAAATAAAAATAAATTAAAAAATAATTTAGGTACTATATGCCTTAATATTTACCTGACTGAACAATAAGAAATAATGTGGGATAGTCTGCCAATTCCACAAACTTTCAAGTTAATAAAAATTAAGCCATAAAATCTCAATATAGTTATGGGGTATGATTGGGAAGATAATCTGCAGTTACTGATCAAAATAGAGAAGTGACAGGTCAGATTTTTCAGCATATTATACTTTTATTTATCGACACAAATTTTTGTGAAATAAGCTGTCCTCACGTAGTAAGTCAGTATAACCTTTTACTAAATGGTGAGGACAGCTGTCCATGAAAATCAAACTGACTCAGTGATGTAAGTACTGACTCATTTTATTTTGGATTTCAGACATATTTTTGCCCTTTCTCTATTTAGATAACTCTTTATTACCAGCAGCTGGAGTCCAGTTGTAAAATTATGGAAAATGGAGAAACTTGATCCATCAATTATGATAGACTTTTAACTTTACTAGTAAATAATCTATGGACTATAAGATGTTTTCAGAAATACTGATTTCATTGAGACTTTAAATTATGGCCCAAGAGTTTTATGGGAAATTCAATAAAAGATCTGCTTCAGAACTTTCTATGATTAGTAATACAGAGAATATATGAATTCTTTTAAAAATTATAAGGTAACTTAACAGTACATTCCTACTGGGAACAAAATGCTCTCAATACTATGACTAGGGAAACAAAGGAATGGCTCTAAAATATTCTTCACAACATAAAAAGATACTCAAACTGAAAAGGCAACAGATTTGCATATAAGGAAACTTAACTACAGATGCTTATGAGAGGGCTACGTCCTGATAAATCCATAGTAACTTGAAAATATCATTAAGTCGAAAATGGATTTAGCCTCCCAAACATCATAGCCTAACTTAGCCAATTTCTACTGAATGTATATTGCTTTGGCACCATTGTAAGGTCGAAAAATTGTAAATTGAACTATTGTAAGTCAGAGACCACATGTACAGTTTTCATTCTATAAATAACTTGTGAAGTAAAGTCAGTGGACAAAAGAGGAAAATCATTTTTGTTGTATTTCACAATTCTGAGAACTAGAAGTTCTAGGATTTTTAAATCTTTATACTACAGAGCACAATATTGCCAACTATAATAGGGAAGTTCCATTCTCTAGGGTCATTAAAATTTTTTTACCTTTTTTCTTTACTCAAAACATTTACTAAATGGAAAAGGAAACTAGATCAAGAAAATAAATTATTTTGTTTGAAATTTTTCTTACATATGCTTTCAAAGTCATTTAAAAATAAGACCATTTCCTTTGCACAAATTAAGTGCAAATAATTGTTTCTTGAAATGAACAGAAACTTGGTTACCTTTGGAGAAGAGGATACAAAACTACTGAGACAGGTATCATAGGCTTAGTTTTAACAAAAAACTATGAGAGGCAATGACCAAATTACAATTTTGATTGGTTTGCTTTGTTATTATTTCTATCTCCCCCAAAACTCTGCAGTGTAGAGCCTATTTCAAATTCTTCTAATAGTCTACTTCATGAGTTAAATATGTACATACTGAATAAAGCAGCAGATATACTGTAATTTTTTAAGAAGTAAATCATTTTACATATTATAGGCTGGAGGCAGTTTAATGTAATGAGGTTCTTGTTCTGAAAAATCTGATGGCAGTATTTTAAAGCTCAGATCACACAGGTTTGTTAGCTCTTGGCTTGTTTCAAGTATTACTGAGCTATACTTGAAAAACATCTTCAACTTCACATTATTTATAGCTGTCCAATTATAAGGACTTCAGCAGTAAAATATGTGAAGTATAAAGAAGCATGTAATGTTGGTGACAAATGCTTCAGAACACCAGGAATAAGGTTACCAAAAAGCAAAGTAAATCTAGAACAAGGAAAGGGAAGAAGGTACATTTATTTAAAATAAAAATAGCAGACAGTCTCTGATAATAAACAAAACCATTTAGATTCCAAGAACATTCAATATACATTGTAACAATGCATATATATTTAGAAAAGCCAAAGACCCATTAAGTAACTTTATTAGAACTTTAGAAAGGAAAAAAAAAAGTATTTTGGCTCCCTCCTGCTAGAGGTCTGCCTACAAACACGACATGCTGGATCTGCGTCCTCTTTCAAGTGTTCTGTACAGCACAGTATTGCACAATGTGTGCATTCATTCTGTAAATACAGTTTCTGAATAAAGTTGCAGTTTCCTTAGGGATAATCCAGAACATGTGAGTGGCTCCATTTAATAAAAATCTTTGTAGGCCGGAAGAGCATTGACAACCGTTTTCCAAAACTTCGCTTTTAACAAAATGTACAAAATAAACTACTAAATCTAGATGCTTTCACATTATTTTGCATGAGTATTAAGTACAGTGTAAAATCTTGAGTTAGCCAAAACTAATGTCTAAACTTTACATCAAAATTTTTCTTCATTCTTTTAGCATGGCTAATAAATGTTTTCTGCCACTCACTACTAATGCTTGTGAAACCAAAGAACTTTGAAAAAGAATATGCACTGCTGAAGAAAGAGAGTACCAAAAATGTCACTGAATTTCAGTCTTAAGATACACACAGTTCCTGTTGGACAATGGACTGTGAAAGTTTACTATCTTCAATCTTTTCATGTCCTGGGGCATGGCAAGTAGTCTTCCGCTTAAATAATCGCAGACTCAATCGTAATAATTCATTGTCTACCATTGGAGTACTTGTGTAAGCTTGTTTTACCGTGCCCTAGTTGGAGAAAACAAAACAAAACAAAACAAAACAAAACAAATATACATTATTAGTTGACAATAAAAAAGGTTAACTTCTAACAAAAATATAAAAGTTATAAAAAAATTAATTGGGGATGGCTATTAGCTGTATTGGATATCTAACAGTAAAATTAGGAAATATTTTCAGACTTGAGGAATCTAAGGAAAAAAAAGCAATATTTATTTATTTATTTATTTATTTATATTTTTATTGATTTCAGAGAAGAGGGAGAGACAGAAACATCAAAGATGAGAGAGAATCATTGATCAGCTGCCTCCTGCACAACCCCTTCTGGGGATTGAACCCACAACCTGGGCATGTGTCCTGACTGGGAATAGAACCGTGACCTCCTGGTTTACAGGCTGACACTCAACCACCGAGCCACACCAGCCAGACAAGAAAGCAATCTTTAGAGGGCACCTGGTCTAACTTCTTACCTAATGTAGCAGTCTTCTCAACAATCCCTGACAGGTAACTGACTAGTGTTTACTTCATTTCTAATGAGAAAAAAAAGAACAAAAACACACCACACCACACTGTACAATCTAAGTTGAACAGTACTACTTCTTTTATATGTTGAAATAAAAATCTCTTTTATGGAGCTATACACTTACTCAATCTTCCTTTTACATGATAGTCTTTCAGTTCTCTAAAGAGAAGCACTAAACATTCTACACTCCTTACTGATATGTTAATGCTCCGTAAGATGTGGGCTCTAGAATGGAATAAATCTCCCTTGAACTAAAATGTATATCTCTATTATGGTAACTTAAAGCTACATTAGCATTTTTGGAAGTTATTGTTATAAAATTTTGTTAAATGTTCTCCAACCATGTGTATAATGAAGTAAAGTTTGAGTATCTCCAGCCTTCTGCCATTTATTTTCTTGCTAGGATCCTTAAAGGAACAGTGTATTTTTTTTTTTTTTAAATATATTTTATTGACTTTTTACAGAGAGGAAGGAAGAGGGATAGAGAGTTAGAAACATCGATGAGAGAGTAACATCGATCAGTTGCCTCCTGCACACCCACTTCTGGGGATGTGCCTGCAACCAAGGTACATGCCCTTGACCGGAATCGAACCTGGGACCCTTGAGTCCGCAGGCCGACGTTCTATCCACTGAGCCAAACCGGTTACGGCAACAGTGTATTCTTTGATCACATGTGCATTTATAAAAATACAGAAAAACTGACTTTTTATGCATAGTTCTGTGAATTATTACTCATGCAAAATCATGACCCCAGAGACATTTCATCACTGAAAAAAACTCCCTTTGCTGCCTCCTTGTATTCACACCCTCTTTATTCTGTAACCCTTGACAAACAATAAATGTCTGTTATTGTTCCAGAACATCTTATAAATGGAATCATACAGCAAATATGATCTTTTAAGATTAGTTTCTTTCACTTCATCATAATGCCTTTGAAATTCTTCCATGTTGTTGATAGTACTAAAGGCTTGGTTATTTATTACTAATTAGTAAGCCATTGTATGGAAGTGCCACTGTTAGCCAGTTCAACAACACTGGGCTTATTTCTAGTTTTGGAGATTGTAAATAGAGCTGCTATAAACATTTGTGTAAAGGTTTTTATATGAACATAAGTTTTCATTAAAAAACAAACAAACATGTTTTTATTGATTTTAGATAGAGAGGAAGGGAGAGAGAGAGAGAGAGAGAGAGAGAGAGAGAGAGACAGAGATGAGAGAGAAACATCTATCAGCTGCCTCCTGCATGCCCCCTATTGGGGATTAAGCCCGAAATCCAGGCATGTGCCCTGACTGGGAATTGAACCAGTGACCTCTTGGTGCATGTGAAGATGCTCAATCCTCGGAGCCACACTGGCCAGGCAAGTTTTCATTTTCTAAGGTAAATACATAGCAATGGGATTGTTAGGTAAGTATACATTTACCCTTATAAGAAATTACGAAACTCTCTTCTAAAATAGCTCTACCATTTTGTATTCTCACCAGCAATACATTGGAGTTTCAATTGCTCTGCATTCTCACCAAATTTGATTTTTTCAGGGTTGTTGTTTTTTAGCTATTTGTAATAGGTTGTTAATGGTATCTCATTGAAGTTGTAACTGCATCCCCTAAAGCTAATGATGTTAAACATCTTTTCATGTGCTTATCAGACATTTCATCCTCTTTGAAGTGTCTACTCAAGTCTTCCACCCACTGAAAAAATTGGGTTGCTTTTTTCTTACTGTTAATTTTTGAGTTCTTTATATATTCTGGATACAAGTTCTTTTTCAAAATGTGATTTGCAAATATTTTCTCCCAGTATACTTGTCTTTACAGTATCTGTCTGTCACAGAATAAAAATTTTAAACTTTGAAAATAAATTATTTCAAAATAGAAAGTTTTAATTAAAAAACAACAACGGCTTTTAAAACTCTTTCCCCCCAACTGACTGGTCATAAGTGTGTGGGTCTATTTCGGGATTCTGTTTTGTTCCAATGATCTAAGTGTCTATCCCTTCACTAATACCACACCATTTTGAGTGCTGTGGCTTTATAGTAAATCTTAAAATCGGGTAGTGTGAGTCTTTCCAACTTTATTAATCTTTTGTTCATCTTTTTAAAAATTATTTTGGCTATTCTAGTTTCTTTGACTTCCCATGTAAATTTTAGAATTAGCTTGTCTATATCTACAAAAAAAACCTGCTGGAATTTTTACTAGAACTGTGTTAAATCTGTATATCAACTTAGGGAGAATCACAATCTTAACTATATGGAGTCTTCCAATCTATAAATACAATATGCCTCTCCATTTATTTAGGTCTCCTTTGATTTTTTACATCAGTGTTTTGTAGTTTTTAGCACATAGACCCTGAACATTTTGTTAGATTTATACCTAAGCACTTCATTTTGGGGGAGCTGTTGAAAAGGGCAATTTTGTTTTCATTTCAGTTCCTAGGTACAGAAATGCAATTGCTTTTTGCATCCTGATTATATCCTGTATCCTTATTATCTCACTTATAAGTTCTAAGGATATTTTTTGGTAAATTACTTTAGACCTTTTATATAGGCAATTATGTTGTCTGTGATTAAGACAGTTTTATTTTCTTTCCAATCTGTATGCCTTTTATTTTTCTTGCCATACTGAACATACTAGGACTTCCAGTACAATGTTGAATAGGGTAGTGAGAGAGAACCTCCTTGCCTCGCTCCTGTTCGCTGCGGGATATCTTTCAAACTTTTACCATTAAATATTATTATGTTAGCTAAGGCTTTTTTGTAGATACTGTTTATAAGGTTAAGACTCCTTCCAATTCCAGTTAGTTGAGAATTTTTACTGTAAAGGAATGCTAAATTTTGTCAAATATTTTTTCTGCATCAACTGATATTGTCATGTATTTTTTCAAGTTTATAATATTAAATCAGCCTTTCATTTTGAAGATAATGCATACTAGGTTGTGGTGTCGTATTCTTTTTATACATTGCTAAATTTGACGTCTTATTATATTTGAGGATTTTTACGCCCATGTTCAGGAGAGATATTGATCTGAAGTTTTCTTTACTTATGATGTTTCTGCCTGGTTGCAATATCAGAGTTTTGCTGGCCTCATAAAATGAGTTGGGAAGTATTTCTGCCCCTTCAATTTTCTTAGGAAATTGTACAGAATTGGTGTTAATTTTTTCTTTAATGTTTGGTAGATTTTGCCAGTGAAACCATCTGGGGACTGCAGATTTCCTTCTCAGGTTTTGAACTACAAATTCAATTAAAAAAAACCAAACAAACCCAAAAAACAGACATAGCACTCTTCAGGTTATCTATCACTTTTTTTTTAAAAAAATAAATCTTTATTGTTCAGATTATTACAGTTGTTCCTCTTTTTTCTCCATAGCTCCCCTCCATCCGATTCCCACCCTACCCCATGCTCTTATCCCCTGCCACTGTCCTCATCCACAGGTGTTTGATTTTTGTCCAGTCTCTTCCCACACTCCCCACATCCCCTTCCCCCGAGAATTGTCAGTCATTTCCCTTTCTATGCCCCTGGTTCTATTATATTCACCAGTTTATCCTGTTCATCAGATTTTTTATTCACTTGATTTTTAGATTCACTTGTTGATAGATATGTATTTG
>NW_005355410.1:1663133-1674462 GCF_000412655.1 Myotis brandtii | reverse complement strand
TTAAGCCTTGATTGTTGTAGTTATCACTGGGAGGAATTGACCTCCAGGCCAATTGGCTGTGAGAATCAGCTGTGTCTGCAGTGGGAGAACTTCTGTGCTGGAGACACCCTTATGGGGCAAGACTTGCTTCAGTGGGGCTTTGGTGCTCACTGAGTCTGCCCCCTGAGTATGTCCTTTATGGATCTGAGGAGTTGTAATCTGGATGGTCCCACTCTGACCACTAGGTACACAGGCTCTTGGATCTCTAAGGAGGTGCTAATTTAGCCTCTGCCTGAGGCTACCCAGCAGGAGCTACGAAGAGATCTGCAGATTCCTCTTCCTTGTTTGGGGTTTGGAGGTGCTCAGATGAGGCCCAGCTGTGAAGCAATGCAAGCTGCTGTGGGGCCTTGAGCCTTCTTTTGGATGTTCTGGGTCTCTCTGACCCAGCTGCAGTCTGTTAGGTAATTTTAGATCTCAAAGGGCCAGCCCATTCATATGCAAAAGCCTCTGCACACAGCTTGGGTGGGGCGAGGTCTCAGGGAATCAACAGGGCGGAGGAAGCAGCTATGGCTTCTCCTCAGTCCTACCCCAAGAGGCCCTGCGTCTCAGTGTCCCGCGGTAATCGCTGCAAGCACCTCCGAGAGAAAGCCATCCTTGAGTTCCGATTGATGACAGACAGTCCAGTTTCTCCCCGTATGAGTCTGGGTCCCCAGAGACTCGCCTGGAACTGGAGTCAGGGCCGTCGGGAGCTTGAGACTCCCTCCCGATTGAAAAAGACACTGGCGCCCTCTGTTGCCAGCCCTTTCCGTGTGTGCCTCCGTACCTCTGCACTTTACTTCCGCATGTCCTGAGTCTCAGTGTGCTTTTCTCTTTCCTTCTAGTTGTAGAATTTCCACTCAGCCAGCCTTCCTGTGGTTCTGGGTGATGTCTGTTTTGTCTTTAGTTGTAGTTTTAAAAGTTGTTGTGCGAGGCAGCAATTTCAGGTGTTTACCTATGCCGCCATCTTGGTTTCTCCTATCTATCAGTTCTTGAATAAGTTTTGATAGTTTGTAGCTTTTAGAGGAACTGATTCTTTTCTTCTAAATTGTCAAATTTATGTGCACAGAGTTGTTCACAGTACTGTGTGATCCTTTTAATATTTGTGAGATTTGCAGTGGTATTCCCTCTTTCATTCATATTGATAATTTGAGTTTTACTTTTCACTTTATCAGTATGGGTAGGGGATTGTCAATTTTATTCATCTCTTCAAAGAATCAGCTTTTGGTTTCATGAATGTTCTCTTATTTTTCCAGTATGAATTTTATTGATTTCTGGTATTATTTCCTTCCTTTTGCTTGATACAGGTTCTGTACATTCTTTTAATACTACAATGCAGCTAAGAATTCTTTTAGTACCCTTCACCTATCTTTTCTGCTATGAACTATAATTTAGATACTTTAAAAATCATTCTCCTAAATATAATCATGCCAATTTACGGGGGGAGGGGGCCAATGGTTTTCTACTTTCTTTTTGTGACTTGGTACCCCTTACCACCTATTCTGTACTTTTCTTTCATAGTCAATGGCCTGTGCCCCGTATAAAGGACTATAAGATTCTGAGCAATGGTTCTCAAGAAATTTTCAGGGGCATTTTTGGTTATCAAAAATTTTGAAGCCATTATGGCATATTAGAGAAGGAAACAGGGAATGTTACAAAATATTTTTTAATAAAAAGGGGCAGGCCCTGGCCAGGTGGCTCAGTTGGTTGGAGTGTCACCCATACACCAAAAGAGGTTTGCAAGTTCAATTCCAGGTTAGGGCATATATCTAGGCTGTGAATTTGATCCTTGGTTGGGGCACATATGGGACGCAACCAATCGATGTCTCTCTCCCTCTCTCAATCTCTGTCTCTCTCTCTCTCATCAATTAAAACATACCCTCAGGTGAGAATAAAATAATCCTATATAATAAAAGGGTAATATGCAAATTGACCCTAACAGCAGAACGACTGGGAATGTCTGGTCACTATGACACACACTGACCACCAGGGGGCAGACGCTCAATGCAGGAACTGCCCCCTGCTGGTCAGTGCGCTCCCACAGGGGGATCTCTGCTCAGCCACAAGCCAGGCTGACGGCTGCCAGTAGAGCGGTGGTGGTGGGAGCCTCTCCCGCCTCCTCAGCAGCGCTAAGGATGTCCGACTGCAGCTTAGGCCTGCTCCCTGCTGGCAAGTGGACATCCCCCAAGGGCTCCTGGGCTGCCAGAGAGATGTCTGACTGCCAGCTTGGGCCCAATCCCCCCAGGGAGCAGGCCTAAGCCAGCAGGTGGTCATCCCCTGAGGGGTCCCAGACTGCGAGAGGGCACAGGTCAGGCTGAGGGACCCCCGCCCCGAGTGCACAAATTTTTGTGCACCGGGCCTCTAGTAAATAAATAAAAAGATACACAATTCTGATTAGATTAAAATCCATAGAGTCTTTCTCAAGTGGGGTTCCTTACATGAACTAAACATAAACAAAAAATAATTTGCGTGATTATATTTTATTTAAATACCAAGGATGATATAACTATTACCATTTTAGATGCATAAGATGTTGATTCGACCCTAGCCGGTTGCTCAGTGGTTAGAACGTTGGCCCACGGACTAAAGGGTCGCAGATTTGATTGAGGTCAAGGGCACACCTCGGTTGCAAGCTCATCACCACCCCGGTTGGGGCATGTGAAGGTATTATTGTTTCCTTCAATCAATGTATCTTTCTCACATTGATGTTTCTCTCTCTCTGTCTCTCCCTCTCCCTTCCACTCTTTTTAAAAATCAATGGAGTCCAGCTGGCATGGCTCAGTGGTTTAGCGTTGACCTATGAACCAGGAGGTCACAGTTTGATTCCCAGTCAGGGCATATGCCGGGTTGCTGGCTTGATCCCCAGTGTGGGGCATGCAGGAGGCAGCCAATCAATGATTCTCTCTCATCACTGATGTTTCTCTCTCTCTCTCCCCCCCACTCTCCCTTTCTGAAATCAACAAAATATATTTTTAAAAAAATCAATGGAAAAAATATCCTCGGGTGAGAATTAAAAAAAAGAAAGAAAGAAAAAAGAAGTTTAATCAGTATATACAGGTTTAGGGCCCTAGCACTTGATTCTCTCAGAGAAATTTCCAGTTGAGGAAGGCTGCAAGGAGAGATGAGTACTTAAGCAACAGAATAAAGATTACTAGGTACATACTGAAATGGGAGTACAAAGGAGAGAATGATTGTAGCAACTCTGTCGAAAGTAATTTTCAGTCAGGTCGTTAAGCTGAGAAGACTTTAAAATTTTCCTGCTCCTTATATCTGTTTCCATTTTAATGTTCAGAGATGAGTTCATCCCTCTCTTTCTCATAAATTTAATGTCCTCCACAAATCTGAGTATTTTTCTTTAATGAAGTATCCTTTATTTAGCAATGTTTTCCTTAATGTTTCCAAGTAAAAAGTTAACAAATTAAATGCTTATCTAAATTTTTAGGACCAACTTTCTTTTGTCACATTACCCATGCCCACCAAATCACATTCCCAAATTAAAATCCTTAGCTTCAAAAAGTCTAAAACATTTTCAATTTCTAATGATCAGATCCCTTCTCAATCTAAACTAATTTCTATTTCTCTCATATTTCAATTCCCTTTATTCTTCTCAAGTAAATGCTTACATATAATCACTTGTATTTATTTCCCTCTCTTTCAACTTGATACACTCTCATAAATTCTATAAATATTCTCACCATATTCTGGGGAATATTTTTCCTTAACCCTCAATTTAAACAAATTTCTAGTATGTTTAATTATCTAGAGAAACTTTTCACAATGAAATGAAAAATATTTAAAGCAACCAAATGAAAAGTATATAATTCATAATACTCAACAAACACTTTGCATTTGTACCAAAACAATAATACCTTCTCATTTTTAACAAGCTGCTTTCGGATTGCTGAATCCCGTCTGAAGCATAATGCTTTACAACATGGTCCAAGATTACTAAGAAGACTTGCTCTTTCTTCTTTTCGTAGTAATGCAGCCATATTGAGAGCCCCCAATTCATGTTCAAAAAGATTGTCTGCATCTTTCAAAAACCAAAAACACACATTAAGTTTTCCTAAAATATAAAAGTAATACTGCTTAGATGAATATTCCACAGTCTGTACTTCATCAAAGTTACCAACATTGATAAAAATTATTTTACATTAAAGGCGATATATTCTCTGTGAAAGTTATTCAGTGTGTAGTTTTGTTGCTAGTCTGAAACAAAAATAAACTTTTTGACAGCGACTTTAAGTTTAAGGTACAAGAAAAGCAGACTCGGAAGCGAGAATTTAGACACTGATTACAACTATTAACTGGGAAGAAAAGATCAAGTTAAGAATTAATGAAGTCAAATTCAGAATATTGCACACCATCAACAACTACTTAAAGTTCTAGATTTCAGGACCTTACTGTAGCAAGATTCAAATGTAATAATATGACTACAGTCTGTGATCTCTTAAAAAACCAGTTAGGAAGTGATTAGGTGTTAGACAATCTGCAAATTTTATCCTACATTTTGGTCACTATAAAATCCTGGACAATGTATTAAATTAAAATACTTAGTTTTAAGTCAAAACATGCAAGATAGGGAAACATTATAACAGAATAGAGCCAGTCAATAATCAAAATAAATTACAGACTAAGCAATAACTTCACAGCTAGCATTCTAAGAATTGGCCAAGAGTGCCAAAGGTACCAGGTACTGCTTCTATAACAAGATGATCCAATAGGTTAATGTTAGAGCCCACAAAGAAAAGCAGTAAATAACACATAAGTAAAAACAAAACAGACACCTTTGATTGAAACAGCATTAAATATTTCATTCTCATTTTCTGAACTGTAAAGCACAGTGAGATTAGATAATTAACAAAAACCTAGTCTCAGACAATATACTTAGCAAATAAGTTATATACATAGTCAATAGGTATATAATATAAGAAAAGCTTCCACAGCTGGACCAGGATACCTTATAGGCAAAGAAGGCAGTTCCTCAGGTGATTCTGATATACAAATGTCTGAGCCAAACAATGACAGTCACATATGTATACCATTAAAAAACAACAAAAAAAACCCCATTAACTTCCATTCCATTATAGAAGAATTTGCAAGGAGACCCATGCCATCCTTGAAAATTGCTCAAGACAAATTTCTTTGTATAGGAATTCTTAACACATACTTGTAA
This sequence comes from Myotis brandtii, assembly GCF_000412655.1. Lineage (NCBI taxonomy): Eukaryota > Metazoa > Chordata > Mammalia > Chiroptera > Vespertilionidae > Myotis > Myotis brandtii. The sequence continues at coordinate 1,669,271 of NW_005355410.1, read as the reverse complement.
ACCTCCCTAGGCTGATTAAACACATACTTAAGTACAAGCAGAACAAAGGAAACAAAATAATTGGAAAAGTGTAACTCAAAAGAATTTAATCATACTACAATGAGAAAACCTAGAAAAAAGCAATTTAAATGTTAGTATATTGTTGACCCTTGAACAAGGTGGGAGCTGGGGGCGGGGAGTGCCAACCTGCTGCACAGTAAAAAATCTGCCTATAACTTTGACTCCCGCAAAACTCAGTTGTTCCTTGGAATCCACAGGGGAATTGGTTCCAGGATCCCCCACAGGTACCAAAACCTAGAGATGCTCAAGTCCCTTATATAAAATGGCGTAGAACAATGCATCCATGGATTCCTAACTGTGGATCAAAAATACTGCTTTTTCACCCGAGGTGACTGTATGTATATTGAAAAATCCACATATAAGTGGACCCACACAGTTCAAACCCGTGTTGCTCAACAGTTAACTGTGCATACAATAAGTTTTATACTTTAAGAATTTAAGGTTCCTGGAATATTTTTAAAAGTTACATATGGTGCTGCCCAGCTGGCTCAGTGGTTGAGCATCGACCTATGAACCAGGAGGTCAGGATTTGATTCCTGGTCAGGGCACATGCCCACGTTCTGGGTTCAATCCCCAGTGAGGGGCATGCAGGAGGCAGCTGATCAATGATTCTCTCTCATCATGATGTTTCTGTTTCTCTCTCTCTCTCTCTCTCTCTTTCCCCTCCGCTCCCTCTCTCTCTCTCCCTCCCTCCCTCCCTCTTTCCCTTTCTCTCTGAAATCAATAAAAATATATTTTAAAAAAATTGCATATGGTGCCCTAGCCGGTTTGCTCAGTGATTAGAGTGTTGGCCTACAGACTGAAGGGTCTTGGGTTTGATTCTGGCCAAGGTCACCACCTACCTAGGTTGCAGGCTCAATCCCTGGCCCTGGTCGGGGCACGTGTGGGAGGCAACCAATAGATGTGACTCTCTCATATCGATGTTTCTCTTTCTGCCTCTCTCCCTCCCTTCCACTCTCTAAAAAAAATAAATCAATGGAATATGTTCGGGTGAGGATTAACAACAAAATTACATATGGAATGTGGGGATTGGGGCACTGAAATAGACCCAGTAAAATAGAAAAATTGGTATCAATTCTTTCACAAATATTTATTGAATACCTACTATGTGTCAGGTAGTTTTCTAGGCATTGGCATAATTAGTAAGAACATATCATTAGACACTGGATAGAGCAGTAAACAAAACTAAGTTCTATTTCTTAGAAAACTTATATTCAGCACCCTATGTCAGTTCTCTAGCAAAGCAATCAGCAAAATATAGGACTGGTAAAGAACAGTGAAATCCCTCTCTACAGCGTGTATTTTCATTATTGAGAGTAAGCCAGGGTCAAACTGTATATTATAATTAGCAAAATTATAATATAATTTCAAGATTTTAACTTGAAATGCCATTTGCAAAAGTCACAGGAGTCAAAGGTGGATAAGACCTTAGAGGTTTCATTTCAACATTTTATGCTCATAGGAGTTACTTGCTTAAGATCACAGAGCAACCAAAAATGGTAGAAAGAGTAGAGCAATAACCTAAGACTTCGGTCACCTGTCAGGCTATACACATTCACAATTATAATTTAAATATGTTTCATACACATACATTCTATGTTTACTGAAAAATATTAAAATCAAGAGTTTTACTGATTGTTAGCAGCTGAAAGGACATGGATTCATGAAACTCTTAAAAGAATTTTTTAATATTAATAAAAAGCTTAATTCTTTTAACTAAACATTTTTACTCTCATGAACATTATATAAAAGTAAATAATGTTACTTTCATCTTTTACCTCCTTTCCACACGCCCTCCTCATTTTTGTCTTGATAAGGTCTAAAATCAATGTGATAAAATAGTTTCAAATTAAGGGGTAGCAGTTAATATTTACTGAGTGTTACAACACATCAGAAAATGTTGTAAGTATTTTACTTGTAATAACTCATATGTTCCTCCTAACAATCATATGAAGTTGGTGGTGTCATTGTTCCCAGCTTAAGATGGTGACACTAACACAGAGAGATTAAATAATAGCTAGTAAGGGGTATGTCTATTGGAATCCAGACCATTTGGCCTAAAGACCCAGTTTTTAACAACTTTTTTAAAGGTTCAGCCTACACAACTGTATTTGGGTAGAATTCCCCATTTCGCAGGAAAAAGGGTTGCCAAGAAATCCATTTTGCTTAGATATGGAAATATCTAGTCTATTTCCCTATGCTCTGCTTCATTTAGCCCTGGTGAAACAATTGAGTAATTTGTTCAAAGTAATTTTGATACAAAAAGATAATTATGCTATTTTCACAACTTTTCTATGCGCGTAACTTTTTCTCAAAATAAATTTTAAAAAGAAATTCTCTCCATGAGAATTAAATGATGAATAAGTGGTTTCTCAAAAAAAAAAAAAAAAGATAAATCCAATATTACAATATTATTAGTGTTACATAAGAACAGAACATAATCCTTTCAAAGGCATCTTAGTATTTATAACACACAATGTACAATCAAAGTAGAATAGAATTACCTTTGGGTTTTTCTAAGAGTCTCTGACATGTTTCTTTGACTTTAGTAAAGAGTTCAGAACCTGCCAGCTTTTTAGAAATCCCAACTCTCAGCATAACAGCTCCAGGTGTAAATTTTAAGAGGGCAGCCCCAGGCTCTCGTGGTTCTTTTGGATGCTTTGGCATAAGACCAGACCAATCCACATCTATCACATCTAATGGATCTGTAAAAAGTTAAAGAACAGGAATATTTTTACACGAAGAAATAGTATTCTTGTTATCTAGAGAGAAATACAAATTGCAAAACATAAAAAACCATGAAATAATACTTTAAACCAAAAATGTCATATTCTTAAGATGAAAGCTTTCTAGGAACACTCATATTTAGAATCTAAGGACCTTTATAAAAAACAACAGAACTTTCTCACCAAAAGAAAACAGGAAAGCAAACAAAAACCCAAGCAAATTCATTCCTACAAATTGCTTGAGAGATCCCAATGAAAGAACTCCATTATTTCACAAAGAATAATAGGTCTGACATTTTGAAACTTGGTATCAGAATTCTTTCACAGGTTAAATCTAGGAATCTATTTTGCATCCATGTGCACACACACATGCATGCACACATTTTACTTTTTAAAAACAAATAATTCATTATGAAATTACTTTATAACTCGGGCAGTTGCTCTTATTAAGAACAAATAATCCATCTATGACAAGGAGTAGTTGAGCAAATTAACAAAATAATGTTCTATTTAGAAATACACAGTAGCCAGTAATAAAGATAATAATCATACAGACCTTCTACATTAGTAAAAAAAAAAAAATCGTGAAATATAAGAGCAAATTAAAAAAAAATCAAATGTAATATTCTACATTCTCAGACAAAGCAAAGACCCTCACTATGATTAAAAACAAACTCCAAAACTTGTTATTAACAACCAGACTAAATGGGGTGATTGATATAGTCAACAAAGTAAGCTCTGGCAAGGCATAAAGTTGTGTAAGTGAAAATAATTACTGAATTTAGAAAATTGATAGAAAGAGGTATAGAAATAGTGCTCAAATATAATTTCAACTATTATAAATTTCTGAATAATCATTTCCACAGTTGGTTTAAGGCACCACAGTTGTGAAGCTCTGTACCACATACCTACTATCTAGAACACTGCCAGAAAATCAGGACTATCTGGCTAGATTCCAAGTTATATAAAATATGAATCTTAAACTCTGAAAAGGAAATCTTACGATTTTGCTATTTTAAATGAGGCCTTTCCCAATTCAAAGTCTACTTAAAAATGAACAAAGCATTTTTATTGACTATAATTATTGATAATTACTACAATTTTCATTTTACTGGACTGTCAATGTTAATTAAAACATAAAGGGGGAAGTTCTAACTGACTTTATTCAATTCTTATAGCACGAAAGGGAACAAAAATATCTTCACACCATAAATCATATAATTTTGTGATCAACCACCTCTGCAAATGATTACCTGGCATCTTCTCCTCATCCTGCTGGTCCTCCCTCTTTTCAGCATCACCTGCCAGAATTTCATCTAGTTCATCATCACTGATTGGCTCATATCCTTCTCCAGCACCTGATCCTAATGAATGTGCATCATCTAACTTGGATTCATCATCTCCTGCTAATTAGAAAAATTAATCTCATGTCAAAGGGAGTGTTAAGGGAAAGAATGTCTAAGTCAAAACAAAGATGTAGAGACTGTGTCATTAAAAAAAAAATCAGAAAAGTATTTTCACAGAAAATGATATTTCTTAATTATTCAAAACACTTGAATAAAAAAAAAACCTGAAGAAATATAATTCAATTAGTCAAATTTAATTTTAATGGCAAGAACACCATCGGAACAGCCATATTAAAATAGGTTATAACTGTTAAAATATGTGAAATAGAAGCTAACATGTTAATGTTGATTATATAACATATTATATAACATAATTTTATATAGTAAAACTTTAAGTAAATCCAGACAAATATACTAACTTCAAAAGGATGCATTAATTGCTTTACTTAAACTCATGTTTTTATTGATTTTTAGAAAAAGTAAGGGAGAGAGAGAAACATTGATGTGGAGAGAAACATCAATACGCTGCCTTCCCACACAGGCCCTGACTGGGGATCGAACCTCCAACCGAGGTATGTGCCCTGACCAGGAAATCAAACCTGCAAACTTTTGGTGTATAGGATGACACCCTTATCAACTGAGCCACCCGACCAGGGCAAACCTCATTAAAAACTTGCAAACATGTTAATAAAATTTAGCTCATATAAATGACTTTATAGCAGTGAGGTAAAAATATAAAAGTGCTATTAATTCTCCCCCTAAATCCCAATTTACCTTCCCTATCCCAACATTATTCTTTAATTAATGAACATAACTTTATAAAGAATGCTATAATACAATTTTAAGACATTTTTATTAGTACCACTGGTATATATTCTACTTCTTGATTTCACCAACTTTTCTCAACCATTTATTCCCCTGGTGAGTTAGTTGTGAACTTAAATTATCTTAAAATTACAGAGTACATTTAATGTTTCTAATCATTAGTTATCAATATACTTTATTAAGTTTATAACATGAGTTTTCAAAATGCAACAGTATGCTTTATAAATATTTGCAGCAAATAAAATATAATAAACTATGAGGTGTTTCTAAACATTCTAATAATTTTCTATTCTATTAAATTCTATAATAATTTCCCCATACCCTCACCAATTCAGTTATAAGACAACCAATTTTAATAACTTCATTATATAAATATACATTTAAACAAGTGCAAATGATAGGATTTTTCAATTTTCAAGTTTATCCAACTCATTTTCCTACTTTAGATGAATAAAATGTTTCATCTCACAGTAGGTAATTCACCTCTATATTTCTATGCTATGTTATCAATGACCACAACCAATGATACAGTTTTAAAAAAGGGTCACAAGAGAACTATTATAATCATTAGTTCAATTATATTCAATTACGTATCTCCATTATTATTATGGCTCCCAAACTGATGCTATCTGAACTCAAAATTGAGAGGAAAATGTAATTGAAGAACGTTGAATGTTTTTGTCAAGTAGAAAAATGTGTAACAGATGACATATTGGGATATTAATTCAGATAACCAAAAGATGTAAGGATGTTTCATTTTAAAAGAATGTGAATTTATTCTGGGCCCAATGCTACAAGATGGCCAATAAAATATTACTGTTTATATACTAAGTATACCAGAAGTTTCTTTGGGGGCTTGAAGTAGACAGGTTATGAGAGAACAATGTTGTAAGCACTGGTATCAGAACTAGACAGTGCCATGGAGACAGAATTTCCAGGAGAATTCTCAGGGGAGCCATACTATTCTTACCTAGGCTATAATTTACCAAAGAATAAAATGTAGGGCATGTATGTATAATCAAAATACATTTTCATTTATCTACCATTTATTGTGTCTTTGCTATAGTATCGATGATAAAAAAATGAAAAGCTAAGGTCCTTTATAATTCTGGAGAGAAATCCAAATAATCTACACTAATAAAAGAGAAACATGGTAATTAGCGTACGACCGCTACCCTTTT
>NW_005355410.1:1632017-1661642 GCF_000412655.1 Myotis brandtii | reverse complement strand
GAGCAGGCCTAAGCCAGCAGGTCGTTATCTCCCGAGGGGTCCCAGACTGCGAGAGGGCACAGGCCGGGCTGGGGGACTCCCCCCTCCCCACCCCCGAGTGCACAAATTTTTGTGCACCGGGCCTCTAGTTATAAAATAAGTATAGTAGAGTGCAGGGATGCCATAAAAGATGTATAAATAAAGCGCCATGTTAATTTTAAAGAGTTAAGACTTTAGCAGAGGAGGCTTCTTAGAATAAATAATCCATAAACTGGGACTTGCAGTTTGAGTTAAAAAGAGAAGATAAAAAAGGAAAACATCTATGAGATAATGAGAAAAGCAGGTGCAAAGAAGGCTAAAGAATGCAACCCATTCAGAGAATGCAGAGGCATGAGTCAGTCTGTATAGCAGACTGGGGGTGAAGGACAAAGAGTGATATTCCACACAGCTAAGGCTGGCTCTGAGTGAGCTAAAAGGCTGATGTGAACTGTTCAGGGTTCCACATTCTAGGAATGGGGAGCGCAAATAGTATTCTATAGTCAATCTGTCATTAAATGCCATTTCAGGTAGTGTTATTTTCATATATATTTCTTCTCAACTGCCATAGAAACAGAAACAATTAATAGTTTTTTTAATCCTTTTCAGAACCAAGAAGTCACTTCAATTTTTATGATTTCTTCCATTTTTTTTAAATATCTACAGACACTGCATCTAATAATCTTTTATTTTATTTAGGTTTATTTGAACTAAGTCTGCCTTGATAGTAATATGAGGAGAATAGATTTTGTTTTTCTTATTTATTTATTTTTTTTTAGGGAAAGTGGAAGAGAGAGGGAAAGACAGAGAGAAACATTGAAATGACAGAAACACACTGATTGGTTGCCTCCTGCACGAGCCCCGACCAGGGCCTAGGCTGGGGAGGAGCCTGCAACCAAGGAATGTGCTCTTGACCAGAATTGAACCTGGAACCCTTTGATTCACAGGCTGACGCTCTATCCACTGAGCCAAACTGGCTAGGGCAAGGAGAACACATTTTAAAAATACGCCTTATAAAATCTATTTTTCCTTAAAATAATGGAGTCAGTAGGTTACCTTTTAAAACACTGGTTTTCTATAAAATCTGAAAAGGAATGGAGCAGTATAACAGACAGTAAGGTGTGACTCACCTTCTAGACTCTCAGTTCTTCCAGCTTTATTTATATCTTCAAATCCCTGTATGGATGCTACATCTTTATCCATTCTTTCTTTATCCAAAGCTACAGAGTCTCGAGAAGTGCCTTCTAGGTCTCTTTCATGTTCAGTCTCCACTTTTGCTTCACTGCGTTTTACAGACTCTGCTTGAGAACTATCAAAAATTCTGTCTCTGTCTCTGTCCCTTTCCACAGAATCAGAAATTAGTCTCTCTCTTTCCCTGTCCACGTCTCTCCTTTTGTCTCGTTCTCTCTCTCGTTCCCGTAATCTATCTCGGTCCCTGTTACGCGACCAGTCTTTATCAGCATCTCGATCCCATTCTCTCTGCCTTGTATCTCTCCTCTCTCTTTCCCTGTCTCTATCGTGCTCATACCGATCACGTTCTTGAAGCCGATCTCTGCTATCAAATGACCCAGATCTTGAATGAACCTGTCGATCTGACTCAGGAGAACTTCTTCTTGAACTATGGCTTCTTGAATCCTGGCGATCTAAAATAAATATATCATACACAAAGAGTTAACATGATAAAATAGTAATAATATGTTTCATTTTAGGGTCCTTTAAAGTTTACAATTTATCTTTTTCTATATTTATTCCCACTATTCAAAGAACTCATTTAAGGAAAAACTGATCTCTCAAAGTGCTAACTGAAATATGTAAAACACATGTTTTCTTGTCTATTATCACTATAACCACAAAATAACTTCAAAGAAGTAAGTACATAAAATGATTACACATTAACAGAATCATCACTTCATTATCTGATCTCTTCTTATCCCCCTACTTTATTCTCTGTGGTCAAAAGAGAATGAACTGACTCTTGGAAGAGCAGAAAGGTTAAAATTTTAGGCATGAAAAAATGAGTTGAATACATAAGCCCTTTCACCAAGATATCCTACTAAAATCTTGATATTAAGCAGACTGACATCACTGAGTGTACCTTTATTATAATATTGATATTAATGTGGTAACAGGTAACATTTTGGAGGGATGGTTAAACTTCTATTTTAAGTTCCTTGAAATTTAGGACAGCGAGTGAAGTAATAAATTTAGCATTTACTTTAAAATTATAATTTGTACAAAATATGTTAACACAGGAAACACCAGCTAGATCATATTTCAATTTATTACCTGAAGAAGTACTTCGACTGGGTTCTCCACGCTTTAACTGATCAATCCTTGATTTTCTCTCTCCTGAGACTTCCAAGCTTTTTGTTTTTTCTCTGTCTCTTGAGCCACTATGCAGTACTCTCTTTCGACCACTTTGGTCATCTCCACTTCGATGGGCCGAATCACTGGACGGGGAACGTAGACGACCAGATGTATGACTACGATTACTCCGATTGCTTCCAAGGCTGCTACTCCTCTTTTGATCCACTGGTTTGCGATGTGATGCATCTTCTATAGTAACATGAGGTGCCTCTACTTTTTCGGCTCGTGTTTTATGGCATTTTCTATGAGAGTCTTCACTTGTATTGGTGGGGATGACAGAAGTAGAAATAGCGGTGGCACATGGGCTGAAGGTGCTGATAGCAGTAGCAGTAGTGGCAAGAGTAGCAGAAGCAGTCATAGTAGGAGCTGTAGCCACAGGAGGAGGAGGAGGGGGAAGGGAAGATGGAGAAGAAGTCCTTCCAGGAGCAGCAGCTGTGGCAGCATGCTCTGATTCTGTCAACTCTGCACGGTCAGGCACATCCTCATCAGACCAGTCACTAAACGCTGTATCTTCTTTTCTCTGAGGATCTTCTATAGTCAAATCCTTATCATTGGAAATTTCAACCAATCCCTCTTTGGTTGTTATAGGGGGAGTCCGGGGGCCTCTTTTCTTCTTACTCTGCTGGACTGCTTCTTCATCAGAAATATCAGAATCACCTCTGGATCTCTTATGTTTTTTTTCAACACTTTTCTTCTTCTGTCCTTTTTTTGGTGAAAATACTTGACCATCTTCAGATGCTGTCTCTGTGTTAGCCCTCTCTATTCCAACATCATCCTCTTTCTTTTTCTTAATAGGTTTCTTTTGAATTTTTGCTTTTTTCTTGTTTTCATCATGAGCTCCATCAGAAGTATCACGGTCTTCAGATGGGTGGTGTCCTAGCATGTCTTGTGCTCGAATTCTTGAGCTTTCTGTGATTTCTGTCTGTTCTCTCTGCTTATCTACAGAAGAAACTTTCTCTTTGAGCTCTTGCTCTTCATAGCGCCTTGAACTCTCTTTTCTTTCTGGTTTACGATCTTCCTCTTTCCATCTACCCTGCCTGTCTTCTGGAAAATGTGATGGACTGAGAGAATGAGAATCTTGAAGTCGTACAACCTGGCTCAAGAGTCTGTGTCTTTCATCTACTCAAACAGATAAAAGTAATTAAACTTTCACCAAATTAACAAACTTTCATGTAACATATAACTAATAATAAACCAATCTTTTATTTTCATTTTAAAACTTGAAAAATGGCAATCATTTTAGTAATACGGCTTTTATGCAAATAGTAGGAAATGATAATTCCATTGTGATAAAATAACTATTTCTAACATATACTTTACTCACACTGAAGACATTGAGGCAGCAAAAGAAAAAATTTAAATCTGAATCCATTACTTCCTACTAATGTCAAAGAGTAGTCTCATGGTTACAAATGAATATGAATATAGAAACACAGAAAACAGACTCTGCTTACTTTTATCATCTCCACTGTTGTAGTTGTCACTGTCAGGAGAATGTTCTCGTCGCCGCTTAGGTGACTGACGAGGGCTAAGACTCTCTTCATTTCTATAGCGCTTCCTAAGTTGGACAAACAAATGTAATTCATAAAAGTCTAGGAGTTGTAAAGAGATTTCTTTACTATGTTTTTTTTTTTACTATTATTTCTTCACTATACTAGAATAACTGTAGGATAGCAATATTGTCAGTGCTATATCATACAGTCAGCATCTTTAATAAAATGAAGAACTTCATTTGCTATGACTTACAATTGTAAACTTAAAAAAATACATAGCAACACATCTTCCTTTTTTCATTATACATGTAGAATCACTAAACTGAAAAGCACTAGATATAAATACTGCAAGATGGAAAGCATGCAGAAGAATCAAAATATTCACGAGCCCTCTACTAAAATTTATTAATTAATTTTATACTTCTATACTGTTGGGAAGCCAAATGAAAAAAAAAATATTAGCTTTAAAGTCAAAAGACAAGTTAAACTTGTAGCCATGTTACTTATTACTAGTATGCAACCGTAGGTATGTTCCTTAAAGTCGATGAATTTTAGCTTTCTCACCTGAAAATGGGGGAAAAAACAAGGGTCCATACCATAAAATTGTAATGAGGAATAAATTACTTATGTCGTAAGCCCAGTGCCAGGCATGTTATGTAAAAATTAGTTCCTTTTCTTTTCTTAGAACTAAAGCACTTGCTTGGTGAAAATTAATAAAATAATTCATATATTCATTACTTTTCTTGTTCTTCCACTGATTTTAAATGAGTAGTGATTCCTATCTCTGGGTACTTAGGTAATTCTGGTGTTTTCCTACATGTTCATTAAATTTTGACCAACTATTTTTTAATAACATTGTTTGTTAATAAATACTATGTTCAAAAGTTGTGACACATATCGTAGCACAGTTATTTCCTTGATAGCTCATTTTTATAAATGAGCAACCAGGTGGAGAAGGAGGCCTCAGATGTAGTATGACAATTTACAAACCCAACCTTGTGCAATTCATTATCTGAAGCACCGCCCATCTACAGGCAGTATACTTTCCCATTCTTTGAATCTAGGCTGGCCCAGTGACTTACTATGACAAGAGAATGTTGTGAAAGTGACGCTGTGTAAGTTTGGAGAGATAAGACTCAAGAGGCCTTGCAGCTTCTGCTTTTGCCTGCTTGGTATGTTTCTACCATCATATGTAAAGCAGAATTTAGGCTACTGGTGGATAAGAAGTCATATGAAGGAAAAATGAGATGGCCTATTTAAATGAGATGGCCTAGCAACTGCCAGACATGTGAGTAAGGCCGTTTGGAGTCATTCAGACCCAAGTGAACTGCCATACTGACTGTAGAAACATGACTGATCCCAAGTGAAACCAGCAGAACTGCTCTGCTGAGCCCAGCCAAAATTGCTAATCCACAGAATCATGAACAAAAAAATTGTTTTAAATTATGCAAGAGATAACCGGTACACTAGAATGAAGTGAAAATTTAAAACATGCAAAAAATAGACCTTAATTTCAAAATAATATCTACAGAAACGAAAGTAAAGTAAAATTACCCTCATATAAGTAGTTACTGAGGTCCTTATTAATGCTTGGATTGTCTAGCCACAAAAAACAACAACAACAACAACAACAACACACAAACACACACACACACACACACACACGAAAATTTTTGCTATTATAAGCAAAGAACAGAAGCATGGAAAAATATTAATCAAAGCATAAGACTGCATATTAAACACAAAATAGATTTCAGAATTTTAATATTAGAAAAGAGCTAAAGAGGTCAGAGGAGATACGAGAAATAATATGTATTGTGTGCTACATGTGTTAAAAGTAGTATATGAATTTTATGTTAATGTAAGATTTTTTTTAAAAAATGAGGGTGAATTATAGAAAATCTTGGCTGCATATTGAAGGGAAGCCAGGACCTAATGAAAGAGGCCTTCATTTCTGTGCTATGTTGTTTCTCCATAACCATAATCCATAATAGTAATGATGAAAAAGCCTAAAGCATGGAGCTGGAGTCTGTCTTTAGCAAGAGGCAAATATTATCTTTTTCTAAGATAATATTTTTTACAAAGCAGTTAACTTCCAATTTGGTTTTGTGCCTGTAAAATCTCAAAAACAACCAATCAGAATCCAAAGTTTTCATGGCCAAAGTGACTGGCTTGGTTCCCTTGTCTGCTCCTCAACTAATCAAAGCCCCAATACAGAGGGTTGCTAAGCTAACTGGTATAACCATGGGGCTGTCTTAGCCATCATTTGGAGAAAACCTTTCTGAGACTGGAACTAGCACAGAAGAAAACAGTGGAGGAATGAAGGTATACCATTCCTGATGCTTTGAGACTGTGGATACATCAGAACAAATGAAAGGTAACCCTAGATTTCCCAGATACTTGAGCAAATAAATTCATTTTAGTTAAAAAAAATAAAGGGGAGGGGAGGCGGGGGAGAGAAAATGCCTTCAAGTATACTTATGAATAAGAACACATTTTTGTCCCTAATTATCTCTATACTCCACATCTCAAAAGAGGATACCTCTCTATCTTTCGCCTTTTTCTAGCTCTGCAGTGGTTACAGAAATGCCCTCAGTTCTAAGACACTGTGAATGTTTCAGTAGCCTGGAAGTAGTGAGTCCAGATTTTCAGTATGCAAATCTCATGAAGAATTATTAGGAATAGCACAGGCAATATCTCTTGGTAACTGATCAACTCCATAACTAGTTATAAAGTGAATGTGATGGGAAAAAATTAAGTTTAATAATTTTATCACTTTTATGTTGGTTTCCTATTAAAAACAGTTCTGAAGTAGGTGAATAAGCTTATGTGCCATCAAAAATGTAAATTAAATAAGAATAATTAATTACAGCCCCTGGATTAAGAAGTACAAGAATGAAAAAACTATTATTTTCCAGACAATTCAAAAATTTTTAAACACAAAATTATATAATAAAATTGAAATACAGAAACGTGTAGAGAGGAAAAAAAATTAACAAGCCATTAGGGGCACACTAAAAAGCATTAAATAAAACGTTTTTAATTCTTTACTGAGATGTAACTTAAAAATCTGATTCACATCTCTCTCTCTCCCCCAATTTTTTTTGGGGGAGGCAACCAAAATTTTTGGTGGGGTGGCCTAAAAAGAAAAGAAAAACAAAAAACTGATTCATAACTCTTACTTTGATTTTCTCTCATCGTGTCCATCTCTTAGATTCCTGTCTTCTCGGACATCTTCTCGCTTTTCTCTGCGGTCCTCTCGTCCTTTGTCTTCCCAATCCCTCTGACGCTCTCGTTCTTTATCCCTTACTCTTTCTCTTTCTCTTTCCCGCTCTCTCTCTCTCTCCCTCTCCCGTTCTCGCTCTCTCTCCCTCTCCCTTTCTTCTCTCTCTCGCTCCCGTTCTTTTTCCCTATCTCGCTCCCTCTCTCTTTCTCTCTCTCGATCATGGTCACGATGATCTCTTTCACGGTCTCTCTCTTTTTCTCTTTCTCTTTCCCTCTCCCGTTCCCTAGCCCGCTCTCTTTCTAGTTCTCTTTCTCTTTCTTTTTCTCTTTCCCGATCCCGCTCTCTGTCTCGCTCTCGTTCCCGATCTCTTTCTCTAACTCTTTCATCTCTTCTATCATCCACTCTGTCTACTCTTCGTTCCTCTCTTCTTTCATCACGCTCAAGCTCGTCATTCCTTCCCTGATGTCGAATTGGTGAGCTTGGTCTTTGATCTACAATGAAAATCAAGTTTTGTCAGTGATTAATTTGACAGATAACCTATTGGTAAGACAGTATGGCAAATTTTAAATTTTATGTGTATAGGGTCACAGTGGCAATAAATATAAATCAGATACCACCTTTATATTTAATTTAATCATCCAAATAATCACCCCTAGATGTTAAAAAATATTTTTTCTTAAAGGTATTTTTTTTGCCCTCTAACTAACATGTTTTCTGCTCCCCATCAATCCCCCACCCACCTCCCACTGATCCACCTTTGACCTTTCTCTGCATGCTCCTTACCCTACCTCCAGCCCACTGCTCCAACCCCACTTTCTGCCATCTCTACCCTTCACCTCTGATCTTCTCTGTCCCCCCAGCAGGACCTGAGAACACTGGTGGCAAAGGATAGGGGCAGCAGGAGGTGTAGAACATAGGAGCTGAAGGAAAAAAAAAATTTCCCTCGTAAGTCACACCTCTAATTTCAGGCAAAAATATATACACATAAAAGTGCAGCTATTATGTGAGGAAAAAATAGTAGAACAAAACAAATATTTGTTGCTGCAATATCAATTTATCATAAATTAAAATATTAAGGGTACTGACACTTAGCAATCTTGAAATAATCAAATGTAAAAAGTGTTTCATATTCGTGATATATTTACAATTAGTAACTACTAATAAAAGTTTTATTTAATCACATAACTGATTACTCAGATGAAGAGCTGTTTTCTTAAAATGAGTTAATAATCTCATTACATTATATATGTACGTATATTTTTTGATACATAAATCATATAAACAGAGAAAATTAATGCATGATGCTCAAATGCCTAGTTGAGCAGGAAATTAGTCTGGGATCAAAAAATATATAATAAAATGGCATGCACTGTTCCATGGAGATGGCCACTTTCATATTATATAATAATATTTACAGGCTAATTATAAAGTCATACTATAATATGGCCAACAGTTTATAAGTGGCATATCTAACATCAACTTATTAAGCAGAATAATTTTAGGATATTTCTAGAAAAGGGCTCAATACAGTAATTTAAATTTCCTTTCTTACCATGTATGAAAGATACAAATTATCCATATATACTCATTAGAAGTTATAGATTGATATAAAAGTTCATAGCATTTTAAAACTAAAACAAAACCAAACCTTGTTCTGCCCCCTTCCTCCTTTTCCTCTTAAAAACACAGAAATTATGTTCCAGAAGTGTGTCAAAGTCATAGATGGTAAATACATTAGGACAGTAGAATTAGAATTCAGTTCTCTTAAGACCTTTTTTACTTTTTTTGCTGAAACTATTTAAAATGGTTTTATTGTATTACACTTTTGATTCCCAGATGCTATATGATTGTCTCAATTCCTGGTTTGGGGGTCATGGTAATGTCACAATGATTATAAAATGTTGAAACAAACTCAATACTGCATCTTATAGTAATAAGGGACTACTACCAGGGATGGGTAACCTTTTTTCTGCAAAGGGCCATTTGGGTATTTATAACATTTGCGGGCTATACAAAGTTATCAACTTAAAAATTAGCCTACTATATTAGGTCAAACATTTAACTCATCCCTAATGCCTGGCAGGGCCAGAACAAATGATTTCTTGGGCCTTATACAGACCATGGGCTGGATTTCCCCACCCTTGGAATAGACTATTTTACCCAGACACTATTTTGATGTATAAAAAGTATTTTACCAACCAAAATGACAATGTTGCTTACTTCAGAGAAAATAGAAAAAATATAAGAACACCAGTTTAATGTCTAAACTATCTTCTCTATGTTTCCCCCAAAAATGTGTTCTTTGAAGATGTGCTTCTCGTAATATATTTCCTTTATCTTAATGAGTAACATAACCATTCATCAAAGTTGGAAATCTCTGAATCCCATCATATTCAAGTAACCATCAATTTCACTCTCAAAATACTTCTTCTATTTCCTTTCTTCATCCCTACAGTTAATATTATTAACTCAGATTTTGATAAGCTCTTCTTAGATGTCTATGTCATCAATAGTCTAACTGGTTGGTATTCTTGGTCTTCAGTCTTTCCCCAGACTCTCTTATAGTTTTTGATGAAAACTCTGTTCTTCCAGCTGCTTAAAAGCAGTTACCTTATAAATAGTGAAAAGGCAATTAAATACAAAATTTTTAGCCTGACTTATAAGCCTGACAACCTGGTCTATCAACTCTCATCAATCTTTTTTCCTAGCTTCTTTCCTTTTCTACCAAATATAGCATACCTCTACCCTAACCTCATACTTCTTTATTACTTCAAAACATGTTTCTTTTAGTCTTGTATGTCTGCACATGCTGCACCCTCTCCCTGAATAGTGTTTCTTCCATTGTTCCTTTAGGCAACTCTTACTATCCTTCAGACCCTAGTTCAGATGTCCCCTATTTAGGAAGCTTTCTTGGATTTCCTCAGAATTCTGTTTGCTCCTTTATCTTCTCATAGAACTTTATATAGTAGTTGCATTTATCACACTTCAATTGTCTATTTGTACCTATTTAGGCTGTGAAGAACTAAAGGGAAGATTTAAATTCCTAAGCACAGAACAAGGTGCCTGGGTGCATCTCTAACCTCAACCTCCCTTAATCTCCCTACTGTCACCATACGCTAGTCACATTGATCTTCTTTCAAACTAGGACATATTAAATTTTCCCATGGCATATACTCTTCTCTCTGCACAGAATGCTTTTACCCTCAATCTGTGCAATACTAATGTCTCTTGTATTTATGCCTCTACATAAATATAATTTCTTTAAAATTTTTCATAAATACTCTATCTAGATTTAAAAAAAGCTCCATCTCTTAAACCTTTACTTCTATATTTGGGTCCCTTGTTTGTTTCCTTGATAGCACTGAATCACTGTTCCATTTTTTTTTGAGGGGTGGGGTGGGTTATCTTCACTTCTATTAAGTTCTACAAGGACAAGGGCTATTGTACTCTGAGAGCCAAGCAAAATGCATGGGGACTTGGTAAACATTTGTAGAATATCATTAACCTCAAAAATATATTTCTATCTCAGTTATACAAATGGTATTTGTTGAAATAGTTATGGTAAAGTAAAAGAGAAAAAGAACAGGCCTTGTAGTCAGAAGACCTAAATTTGAATTCCAGCTATGGAACTTATTTCTCTGTAATACTGGAAAAATCACTACCTTTCTCTTGGCCTAAATCTCCTAAATTACAAAACATGGATTTTATATCTACACTTACAAGGATATTTTAAAAGGATTTTACGATTTTAAAAAATATACATATGTTCTTTGATTTAATATTATAAAAGGATATTAAGTCAGAAAATATATATAAAGCAACTATCAAAGTTCTTGGTAACTTAATGCATGTGGGGTTTAACTAAATATAAAATTGAAACCAAATGCTATGCCATGAGAAAAACCTGAGCCAGAATATGAAACTAGAAAAAAAAAAAAAAGGAAAAAAACAAGGTATAAAAAAAGCATTACCAGGACACAGTGTTAAAGAGAGTAAAGAGAGGTGAATCAGTGTCAGGAAAGAAATAATTTCAGATATAAACACAGAACATATAAACTCCAGCCTCATCTGTAACTAAAGAAATCATACACATCATCTTTTAACCTAAATATTAGGCTTACCCTAACAAACTCAACCCAACCAGCACTGATTTCATCTACACTCCCCAAGTACATTGTGTCTTAGAGACTTCATTCATTCTCCTCTCAGTACTTCCCATATCAGTACACTGTATTACCTCTTTGATTCAGCTCACTGTGAAGCATCAATATTCAATTCTCTACTCCATCAAGTTTTATACTATACTAATCTCAGAATTACAGCAAACCTTACTTTAGTAACCAGCCAAGGTTAGTAAGACCTTCATAAAATCTTAACCATTTACAGCCCTAATATGTACAGGCAATAAAAGCTTGTTAAAGAAAGTACTTATTACCCTTCTTAAATGCCATCTAGTAGCCTTGCTTCAAAATTTATTTAAGAGATCACCTAATAGAGTAACAGAAAATGTTTAGATTAAGATATAAAAGAATCTAAAATTAGCTAAAGCAAGCATTACATATTCTCAGGAAAGAACATAAATAAAATGTTTCTCCAGAAAACCCCAGCCCTGTAATTATCACTTTTTTTGTTCCTCTACGGCAGTCTTTACAAAACTGTTTATCACTGCTAGTGAGGGAGTGGCCAGGATACTCAGATGAGAAAGTTTAAGTATCTCCTGAGTCAGAAATGCCAGAATGGTACCCCAAATCTACATTTTTTAAAGGGTTATGAGTTATTTGGTTAAGGTGAGAGACATACAACAGTGCACCTCAATTCTTTCAGTGTGCAACTACCTACACTGTTGCCCAACAGGTCATGGTAGCTAGTTATTTACACATTCTCCCCTAAACTAAGTAAACAAGAAAAGATTATATGAGTAAATATAATAGCTTCAAATGTGTCAACAAACAAAAATCTTAAAAGACATCATTCATTAAAAAGTTGATAACTATTTAAAAAATAATAATTTCTCCAATCAGTGTTGGTCATTATTTAATAATATTCCATTTGACAAACCTCTTTCTCTATTGTCACGACGGTCTCTTTCTCCATGTCTTCTCTCAAAGGAAGAATCTCTTGTTTGATCTCTATTGTCTCTTTCAGGATATCTGTCTCTTTCAGGATAGCTACTTCGAGTTTCCCAGCTTTCATGATAGTTGCTACTACTACTGTGACTATCAAGTTGAGAAGCTCTTGTGCCTCGGCTTCCTAAAAAGGATATTCACACAAATGTTTACTTACACACTTCATTCAACAAGTTTCATCAGTCACAATTTTTCCGACCAAAACCCATACAGATAAAGGTGTTTTACTTAATTCAAAAGTGTACTAATCATTGTTGAAAAGAATATTAGCTGTTAGATCAGAACACCTAAGTTGTCTTATGGATATATATTATTGCTTTGATTACAGTTTATGAGTGAAAACATTCCAATTCAGAACCAAGACACTTTGTTGACATTAAGCGGTACCTAAAAATTTACATTAAAAAATGTGGGAAATGAATAGTCATAGTAGCCTTATTTGTAATACCAAAAACTGGAAAGGACCCAAATGACTTTTAATGGGTGACTGGTTAAAAAAACAGAGGTACATCCAAACCATGGAATACTACAATAAGGAACAAACTACTGATACATGAACCTCAAGGAAATTATACTGAATGAAAAAGCCAATTTCAACAGGATACTTGCAGCATGATTCCATTTATGTAACATTTGTGAAATAACAATTACAAGATAGAGGACTTATTAGTGGTTGCCAGGGATTAGGGGCAAGGGATTTAGGCTGTGGCTATAAGGGGATAACACAGGGAGTTTTGTGATGGTAAAGTTGAATATCTAGATTGTGATGATGGTAATGCAAGGTTACACAGCCATTAAGGAAAACAGTATAGAGCAGTGGTTCTCAACCTTCCTAATGCCACGACCCTTTAATACAGTTCCTCATGTTGTGGTGACCCCCAACCATAAAATTATTTTCGTTGCTACTTCATAACTGTAATTTTGCTACTGTTATGAGTCGTAATGTAAATATCTGATATGCAGGATGTATTTTCATTGTTACAAACTGAACATAATTAAAGCACAGTGATTAATCACAAAAACAATATGTAACTACATATGTGTTTTCCAATGGTCTTAGGTGACCCCTGTGAAAGGGTCGTTCAACCCCCAAAG
Source organism: Myotis brandtii (assembly GCF_000412655.1). Lineage (NCBI taxonomy): Eukaryota > Metazoa > Chordata > Mammalia > Chiroptera > Vespertilionidae > Myotis > Myotis brandtii. The sequence goes on along the minus strand of NW_005355410.1, from coordinate 1,648,320 downwards.
GGGTCGCGACCCACAGGTTGAGAATCGCTGGTATAGAGGCTCCTAAAAAAACTAAAAATAGAATTATCATATGATCCAGCAATTCCACTGTTGGGTATACGTCCACAGGAACTGAAATCAGGATTTAGAAGAGATATCTGTACTCCCATGTTCATTACAGCATTATTCACAATAGCCAAGAAATGGAAGCAACCTAAAGAAAATGTGGTATATATATACAATGGAATATTATTCAGCCTTAAATAAGAAGAAAATCTTGCCATTGGCGACATGAATGAACCTGGTGGACATTATGTTTAGTAAGATAAGCCAGACACAGAAAGACAAATACCGCATTATACCACTTATATGTAAAATCTAAAACAGTCAAACTCATAGAAGCAGTGAGCAGAATGGTGGTTGCCAAGGACTGGAGGGAGAGTGAAACAGGGAAGTATCAGTCAAAGGGTACAAAATTTCATTTGTACAGGATGATGAGTCCTAGATATCTTCTGCATGTTATAGTGCCTATAGTTAGTAATATGTACCAGAAACTAAAAAATTTGGTAAAGAGGGTAGATCTTATGTTAAGTATTTTCATTATACACATCCTATATAATAAAAGGCTAATATGCAAATCCACTGAACGGCAGAATGACTGGCCACTATGACGTGCACTGACCACTAGGGGGCAGATGCTCAATGCAGGAGCTGCCCCCTGGTGGTTAGTGTGCTCCCACAGGGGGAGTGTCGCTCAGCCAGAAGCTGGGCTCACGGTTGGTGAGCGCAGCGGCGGTGACAGGAGCCTCTCCCGCCTCTGCAGCAGCACTAAGGGTGTCCAACTGCCAGCTTAGGCCTGCTCCCTTTAGGGAGCATAATTAAAGCACAGTGATTAGGGAGTGGGCCTAAGCCGTCAGTCAGACATCCTCCTAGGGTTCCTGGACTGTGAGAGGGCACAGGCTGGGCTGAGGACCCCTGTCCCAAGTGCATGAATTTCGTGCACCGGGCCTCTAGTCTATATATATAAAAGCCCAGCGACCAGAACGGCAGAACGACCAGAAGGACCAGTGGCTACGACGCGCACTGGGGCAGCCAACCAGCCTGATCCGGGCCCCAACCTCCCCCTCCCTGGCTAGCCCGGCCCGATTGGCCCCCAACACCCTAATCGGGGGTGGGGCCAGCCGCCTACTGCCTGTGCCACCCTCCCCAGCTGGCCAACCACCCGAGGCCCCTCCCCCTGGCTGGCCCCACCCTCAGTTGGACCCCAACACCCCGATTGGGGGCGGGGCCAGCTGCCCAACCTCCCATGGCCCCTCTCCATGGCCGGCCTGATGGGCCCCATCAGGGCAGGCCGGCCAGACCCCACCCCCTGCATAAATTTGTGCACCGGGCCTCTAGTACACAAATAATGAAAAATAAAGAGAGCAGGATGAAATATTTTTGCAGGTGACAATTATGTTTATGGCAGATTTTGGTATATACTTATTTCCAAGCTCATCAAGTTGTGTACATTAAATGTGTATAGCTTTCTTTTCATATTTATAGCTTTATTTTAGAGATTTTTTTGTAATAAAGACAAAAATAGGTGATCTAGTCATCAGTAGTTTGACAGCTGAAATGAGTTAAGTTGATTGAAGCACATGGTTGTCTTTCTCAGAAATAAAACTAATTTCCCTAGGTATCTTGTAGCTCTTCATTCTATTGGGAGCATTTTAGGTAACCTGACAGAGAAAAGCTACGCACCGGGACGCAGTCCCTCCCAGCCGCAGTGTGCCAATTTCCCCAAGTCCATGCCCTCTGAGTACTGCAGGCCAGGTGCTGGCACTGGAGCCAAAGGGGATGCAGTTATTTCTAGGGCCTTCCCTCTGGAGCCGCCCAGGCAGGCATGCTAGTCCCAGCAAAGAGGGGTTGGGGGGGCGGGGGCAGCTAGAGGTGGGTATGGCCTGGGAGGGGCAGGGTCAGGCTGAGACTCAGGAATCCCTGCCCTCCTTACACGCCTCCCTACAGCCCAGACCGGCGTGATTGTGACATCACAGGCGCCATGGGGCTGGGGCCCTGGGAATGCCCCCACACCCCGGGGGTCAGCCACCCCCAGCAGCTGTGAGTGACTGCTCAGCTGCGCCTTGAGGATGCACACCTCGGTGGTCACCCGTGGATGCAACCTGCCCTGCACAGGATGGGGGTTGCAGGGCCTTGGGATGTTCCTTCTTCCCCCATTCATCTTGCCAGGTGGCTGGCACCAAAACTGAGTCGCGCACCAGGCCCCAGGGCGGGGGACTTCTCTGGGCAAGATGGGGAGTGCTTGCGTGACTTGCTGCTGTGGCACAGCTTGTCCCTGTCCCTTAAGCCCTGGGGAGCATTTAATTATGGCCTAAGGGGCACCATGGATACTTTAGGGAGGACTTGCCTAACAGTCTATGCAGGATTTAGTTTCCCTCTAATCCAGAGGTACAGAGAAGAGTAGCGTCCAAACCGAGGAGAAGGCGGCCTGCGAGGGGCGGAGCTCAGCACAGCAGGACCCCAGTGGGAGCTGTCTGTCTGAGTCAATATCCACTCAGTGTGGAAAGATGACATTGCACAAGCCCCACGTTGGGTGCCAAATCTGATACCCCAAATGGCAAGCTCGGACACTTATCATCACAGGTTCTTGTCCTATAAAGTTTGAAAAATAAAATTTGTAGACTAAAAGATTTTAAGCAAAGTGTAGAAGTTTACTGCAAGGGTATACAAACTCCCTCTGGGAAAGGGTCCCCTAAGGGGACCCCTCTGGGGAGAGTTCCCCAAATGGAGAAAAACTTGCTCTCTAAAATGGAAAAAAACCTAGTGATACGGAATTTTTGGACTGGAACCCAGATTCTTTGTCCGCTGGAGTTGAAGAATGAATCCACGGACAGAGGGTAGTATAGCAAAGGTGGAGATTTATTGAAGAACAAGTACAGACTCCCACATGGGGAGAGGGAAAGAGTCCCACAGAATGGACTCCCACGTGGGGAGGGGGAAAGGGTCCCCATGTATAGCTTTTTGTATGTCAATCATACCCCAATAAAATGGTTTTTGAAAAAGTTCATGGAACCAAACACACACACACACACACACACACACACACATAACAGCTTTAGGAGCACTGAACAAATTATAGCATAATTCTAAATACTGGAAGAGAGTATTTTAATAATCAAAATATTTATAAAGAATATTTTAATAATTAAAGACCAAAAAAAAGAAATTGGAAACATTGTTTAAAATACTACATAAAACCTCTGGGAATGAACAGGTTAAATGTTGGATTAGATGGTACTAAGAGAAAAATGAGTAAAAAAAGATATGTTGAGAATACAACCCAGAGAATGAAAGACAGATAAAAAGATGAAAAATTTGAAAGGAGAGTTAGGAGTAAAAAAAGACACAAGGAAAGATTCAAAATGTGTCTAACATTTGTCTAACTATATACTGTTTGGAGTAATTTAAAACAAAAAGATACAGAAAGCTTGAAAGGATAAAAAAAGTCATATCAAACAAATACTAACCAAAAGAAATTGGTGGAGTGACGTCAGAGAAATGGCAGTGTGAGAGGTTCCACTGGTCTGTCTATTCCCACTGAAGTTACAACAATTTGAACAGCTATAATTCATCAAAGGATTCCCTGCTCAATGCACAAATACATTTGAGAGATCCATGCATTGAAAAATCTGAAGGTGGGCAAGTAGTTGACAGTAGAGAAATAGGGAAGGGAGCAGAGTAGAGACAGGTGCCAAGGACACAGCAAGGAGCTCACTGTGGATATCGAAGAGGAGAGAAATCAGGTTGCTGTCTGCACTCCCTATAGCCCAAAGGAGCAGAGATACAATGAGGTGAGCATTCTTATAAGAGTAGTTGGTACATGCTGTGGCCGAATTCAGTGAGTTGGGCAGAAATGGAGGACAGAGGTGTAGCTTGGTTGTCAGGCAGTCGCCACTGGCAGCAAAGGTCTTGCAGTTGCCATTATTGGGAGGAGAACAAACCCACAAAAGCACCAACCCGCCTCTCCCAGCTTACCCCACCTCCACCCATCATGGCTGGACTGCTGGCAGTATCTGGCTGCAGGGACGGCACTGGGATTTCACCAGCTTTGAACCCCATTGCTACCACATTCCCCCACAGGGATCATGCCCTGAGACTGAAGGGACTTTGTCACAGAGGAGATGCTCACCTCCCCAGGTAATACAGGGCATTTTCTACCACCCCACAGAGATGCCAGGCAGTGCAAGAGAAACTAAAAAAATAAAATTGTGCTTCAGTGCCACATACTAGAAAACAAAAGATTTCTTACCAACCTATTAGAAAAGTGCACTATTTAAAAAAAGCAAAATGGACAAATTTCCAGAAACATACAATCTTGCAAAACTCAATCAGGAAGAATCAGAAATCCTGAGTAGACCAATTAACAACCAATGAAATTGAAACCGTTATTAAAAAACTTCCAGCAAACAAAAGTCCTAGACCAAATAGATTTACAGGTAAATTTTACCAAACATTAAAAAAAAGAACTAACATCCATCCTCTTCAAACTATTCCAAAAAATCTAAGAGGAAGAAACACTTTCAAGTTTTTTTTTTTTTATGAAACCAGCATTATCCTAATTACAAAACCAGGTTAAGACACTACAAAGAAAGAAAATTACGGGTCAATATCACTGATGAAAATAGATGCTAAAATCCTCAAAAAAATATTAGCAAATTGGATCAAGCAATATATTAAAAAGCTCATACACCATGATCAAATGTTATTTATTCCAGGGATGCAAGGCTGGTACAATATTTCCAAATCAATAAATGTGATGCATCACAAATTGAAAGATAAAACCACATGATCATATTAATAGATACAGAAAAAGCATTTGACAAAATGCAGCATCCTTTTTTGATAAAAACTAAGTAAAGTGCCCCAACCGGTTTGGCTCAGTAGATAGAGCTTCGGCCTGTGGACTGAAGGGTCCCAGGTTCAATTCCGGTCAAGGGCATGTACCTTGGTTGCGGGCACATCCCCAGTAAGAGGTGTGCAGGAGGCAGCTGATCAATGTTTCTCTCCCATCAATGTTTCTAACTCTCTATCCCTCTCCTTTCCTCTCTATAAAAAAAAAATCAATAAAATATATATTTAAAAAAAACAAAAAAACAACTCAGTAAAGTGGGAATAGAGGGATCATACATCAACATAATAAAGACCATATATGACAAACCTACAGCCAACATCATACTCAATGGGCAAAAAGTAAAAACATTCCCTTAAGAACAGGAACAAGACTAGGATGTCTGCTTTCAGCACTTTTATTCAACATAGTACTGGAAGTCCTAGCCACAGCAATCAGACAAGGAGAAGAGATAAAAGGCATCCAATTTGGAAAGGAGCAAGTAAAACGGTTGTTATTCACAGATGACATATTCTACATAGAAAACCTTAAAGACTCCACCAGGAAACTACTAGACTTAATAAATGAATTCTGCAAGATAGAAGGATACAAAAACAATATCTAGAAATCAATGGCATTTTTATACACCAATAATGAACTGTCAGAAAGAGAACTAAAAAAACAATCCCATTTACCACTGCAACAACAACAACAAAAAGATTCCTTGGAATAAACTTAACTAGGAGGTAAAAGACCTGTACTTGGAAAACTATAGACCATTGGAAAAAAAAAATAGAGGAAGATACAAACAAATGGAAGCATATACCACGTTCATGGATTGGAAGAATTAACATCATTAAAATGTCTATACTACGCAAAGCAATCTATAGATTCAACGCAATCCCTATTAAAAAACCAATGGCATAGTTCACAAAGCTACAACAAATACTCCAAATATTTACATGGAATCATAAAAGACTGAGTAGCTGCAGCAATCTAGAGAAAGAAGAACAAAGTAGGAAGGATCACAATATGGGACATCAATTATACTACAAGGCCATTATTACCTAAACAGCCTGATACTGACACAAGAACAGTCATATAGACCAACTAGTGGCCCAGTGCATGGATTCGTGCACATTGGAAGGAAATTAATTAGAAGAAATATTTTAATATTGGGCTCCCTCCTCTCTGGTTCAAATGGTGCTGGGAATACTGGACAGAAACATGAAAAAGGTGAAACTAGATCACCAACTTACACCATACACAAGAATAAACTCAAGGTGGATTAAAGACTTAAATGTAAGGCATGAAACCATAAAAATCTTAGAAGAAAACATAGGCAGTAAAATTTGAGACCTCTCTTGTAGCAGTATGTTTGCAGATGCATCTCTTAGAAGAGCTCCTTTATTTTCTCTGCAAAGGAAACTAAGGAGAAAATAAACAAATGGGACTACATCAAAATACAAAGCTTCTGCAAAACAAAAGAAAGCACTGTCAAATTGAAAAGGGAACCCACTGAATGGAAGAACATATTTGCCAATGATACATTTGATAAGGGCTTTATATCCAAAATATATAAAGTAACAATCATATATAGATAAACATATATATAAAGTACAAAACATATATAAAGCATACAGTTCAACAAAAAAGAAGACAAATAATCCAATTAAAAAATGGGCAGACCTGAATAGACATTTCTTCAAAGAGGATATGCAAATGGCCAAGAGACACAAGAAAAAATGCTCCAAGTCACTAATCATCAGAGAAATGCAAATTAAAACCACAATCACCTCACACCTGTCTGAACGGCTATCATAAAAAAATCAACAAACAAAAAGTGCTGGCGAGGATGTGGAGAAAAGGGAACACTACTTCACTACTGTGGGAATGCAGGTTGGTGCAGCCACTATGAAAAACAGTATGGAGTTTCCTCAAAAAATTAGAAATGGAACTTCTGTTTGACCCAGTGATCCCACTTCTGGGAGTATATCCGAACAACCTCAAAACATCAATCAGAAAGAATATATGATCCCCTGTGTAATTCCTTTTGTAATTGCAGCGTTATTTACCATAGCTAAGATCTGGAAACAGCCCAAGTGCCCATCAGTAGATGAATGGATAAAAAAGCTGTGAGACATTTATACTATGGAATACTATGCAGTTGTAAAAAGGGATCACTTACCCTTTGGGACAGCATAGATGGACGTGGAAAATATTATACTAAGTGAATTAAGCCAATCTGAGAAAGACAAATATCATATGATCTCACTTATTTGTGGAATCTAATGAACAAAATGAACTGACCAAGAAAATAAGACCCGGAGCAGGGAGCCATGGAACACACTGATTTATCTCGATGTGGCATTAGGGGGATGAGAAGAGATAAACCAAAGAACTTATATAATTAGATGCATAGCTCATGGATAAGGGCAATAGGGTAGTGAAGACCTGGAAGGATGGGGGTGTGGGAGATATCTGTAATACTATCAACAATCAAAAATATATTTAAAAAGGAAAAAAAAATTAAACCTAAAGAAAAAGAACAACACAAAATAAAATTAGAAACAAAATGGAAGTTACGCAAGATAGTACAGAAATACAAAGATCACACAAGAATGCTATGAAAGACTATATGCCACCATATTCAATAACCTAGAAGAAGTGGTTGAGTTATTAGAAATATATAACCTTCCTAGACTGAATCATAAAGAACTGAAAAATCTAAGGAAAATGAAAATAGCAATCAGAAACTATCCAAGTAGAAGTCCAGGATTAAAGGGCTTCATTAGTGAATTCTACTAAACATTCAAAGAAGATTTACTACACAGCCTTCACAAACTCTACCAAAAAATTGGAGAAGAGGCAATATTTGTTAACACATTTTAGGAGGCCAACATTACCCTGATACCCAAACCTGGCAAGAATATTACACAAAAAGAAAACTACAGACCAATATTTCTGATTAACACAGATGCAAAAGTCCTAAACAAAATACTAGCAAATCGAATACAACAATACATTAAAAAGATAATACATCATGAACAAGTAAAGTTCATTCCAAGGTCACAAGGATGGTTCAACATATGCAAACCAATCATTGTGATACATCACATTACCAAAATAAAAGATAGAAGTCATATGATCACATTAATTAGATGCAGGAAAAACATTTGACAGGATACAGCACCCACTTTATAATTGAAATACTCAATAAAATGGGTATAGAAAGAAAGTACCTCAAGATAATAAAGGCCATATGACAAACACTCAGCTAATATCATACTCAGTGGTAAAAAACTGAAAACCTTTCCTGTAAGAGCAAGTACAAGACAAGAATGCCCACTCTTACCACTGTTATTCAATAGAATACTGGAAGTCCTAGCCAGAGCAATCAGGTCAGAGAAAGAAATGAAAGGCAGCCAAGATTGGGAATAAAGGAGTAAAAGTGTCACTTTTTGAAGACGACAGGATTCTTTATATTGAAAACCCTAAAGACTCATCTAAAAAATTATTAGAAATAGCCCTGACTGGTTTGGCTCAGTGGATAGAGCGTTGGCCTGCGGACTCAAGGGTCCCGGGTTCGATTCCAGTTAGGGGCATGTACCTTGGTTGTGGGCGCGTCCCCAGTGGGGAGTGTGACGGAGGCAGCTGATCGATGTTTCTCTCTCTTCGATGTTTCTAACTCTCTATCCCTCTCCCTTCCTCTCTGTAAAAAATCAATAAAATATATTTTTAAAAAAAGAAATAAACAAATACGGTAAAGTTGCAGGATACAAAATCATTGTACAAATATCCATTGTGTTTTTATATACTAACATTGACATTTTAGAAAAAGAAATGAAAAATAATTCCTTTTGTAATTGCAACAAAAAAGGTTAAAATATCTAGAAAAAAACCCTTTAAAAAGAATGCTAGCCCTGGACCATTTGGCTCTGTGGATAGAATGTTGGCCTGCAGACTGAAGAGTCCCAGGTTTGATTCAGGTCAATGGCACATGCCAAGGTTGCGGGCTTTATCCCCAATAGGGGGTGTGCAGGAGGCAGCCAATCAATGATTCTCTCTCGTCAGTGAATCTTTTATCTTTCTCTCTCCCTTTCTCTCTGAAATCAATACAAAGAAAAAAAAGAAAAAAAAGATGATGTTAAATTTTATGAATCTGACCTCAAAGACAATGGAAGCACAACAAAGAATAAGTCAATGGGACTATATCAAACTAAAGTTTCTTCAGAGCAAGAAGAAACCTTCAACAAAACAAAAAGGAAAACAACAAAATGGGAGAAGATATTTGCTGGTAACACATCAGATAAGGGGTTAATATCCAAAATATATAAAGAACTTATATACTTCAACAAGAAAAATACAAACAATCCAATTAATAAATGGGTAGAGGACCTGAACAGATACTTCTCTCAATAAGACATACAAAAAGATGCTCAACTGCCCTAGCTATTAGGGAAATGCAAATCAAAACTACAATGAGCCCTAGCTGGTTTGGCTCAGTGGATAGAGTGTTGGCCTATGGACTGAAGGGTCCCCAGTTCGATACCAATCAAGGGCACATTCCTGGGTTGTGGGCTCGATCCCCAGTAGGGGGTGCAGGAGGCAGCCAATCAATGAGTCTCTCTCATCATTGATGTTTCTATCTCTCTCTCCCTCCCTCTCCCTTCCTCTCTGAAATCAATAAAAATATATATGTATATATATATATATTTAAAAAAACAACAACAAAAACCTACAATGAGCCGGCCAGCGTGGCTCAGTGGTTGAGTGTCAACTTATGAACCAGATCACAGTTCGATTGCCCGTCAGGGCACATGCCTGGGTTTTGGGCTTGATCCTCAGCGTGGGGCATACAGGAGGCAGACAATCAATGATTCTCTCTCATCATTGATGTTTCTCTCTTGCTCCCTCTTTCTTTCTCTCTAGAATCAACAAAACTATATGAAAAAAATACTACAATTAGATACCACTATATACCCATTAGAATGGCTATTACCAACAAGACAAGTAATAAACAAATGCTGGAGAGGTTGTGGAGAAAAAGGAACCCTTATTCACTGCTGGTGGGAATGCAAACTAGTATAGTCACTATGGAAAACAATATGGAGGTTCCTCAAAAAATTAAGAATAGACCCAGCAATCCCTATTCTGGTTATCTTCCTGAAAAATTTGAAAACACTTATTTGCGAAGATATATGCAACACCATGTTCATTACACCATTATTCACGGTGTACAAGTCATGGAAACTACCAAAGTGTACTCTGACAGATGATTAGATAAAGAAGAGTTTGTACATATATACAATGAAATACTACTCAGCCAGTAAGAAAAGATAAAATACTGCCTTCTGCGACAACATGGATGGATTTTGAGAATATCATGCTAAGTGAAATAAGTCAGACAGAAAAAGTAAAAAACCATGATTTCACTCATGTAGGATATAAAACTGAAACCAACAAATGAACAAAAAAGATTAACAAACAAAAACTCACAGACTCAGACATGGACATAGTATGGTGGCTACCTGAGTAAAAGGGAGTGGGGGGAAGTATTAAAGGGTAAAGGAGATAAAATATATAATGATGGAAATATATTTGCCTTTGGGTGGTAAACACACAATGCAATATATAGATCAGGGGTCCTCAAACTACGGCCCGCGGGCCACATGCAAATACAAATATGTATTTGTTCCCGTTTTGTTTTTTTACTTCAAAATAAGATATGTGCAGTGTGCATAGGAATTTGTTCATAGTTATTTTTTAAACTATAGTCCGGCCCTCCAACGGTCTGAGGGACAGTGAACTGGCCCCCTGTTTAAAAAGTTTGAGGACCTTTGATATAGATGATATATTATAGAATTGTACCGTTGAAACCTCTATGATTTCATTAACCAGTGTCACCCCAATAATTTAATTTAAAAAAGTAATGGATCAAATTATACACATTCACAATGATAGTGCCATGTTAGATAAAGCACACTAAAGAAAAATTTTTAAATGCAGATTTGAAAGCACAGTTAACAAACTGCATCCAACCATTAAAAGCATAAAAAGAACATTTATAAAAACAGACTGCTATGCCACAAAATAAGTCTTAACAAATACAACTGCTAAAGAACTGACTTTAGAGTGTATAGTATTCTCTAACAATAATTAAAACTGGAGAAGGGCATGACAAAATTTAAAATTCTATTTCCATATAACTCATGAATCCAAGAAAAAAACTGTATTAAAATTGAGAAAGTATTTAGAATGGTTACGAATATAAATAACACTCATTTCACAATAAAGTAAAACATAAGTTAATAAAATTGAACAAATTAGATACAAAGGTAAATTAGCATAACCAAAGATTAGTGCTTTAAAAAGACTCAAAATGCACAAACCTCTGGAAAGATGGAGCAAGAAAAAGAAAATAAGGGAACATAATTGTTAGGTCTGATAGAATAATTGAAGGGACACCCCTTCCCCTGGGAACTGACCTTTAGACCACTTCACAATGGACATTCCCTTTTGCTTAGACCACATTCCACTTACTAAGACCATTATCTTTTCCCTCAGGACCCACCAGAGAATTCTCTGCCCAGAAAAAGCCTGCCTAGAGTCCTTTAAAATCTCTGACTCTCTGTCCCTGTGTGCTGGCGCCATTTTGGGGCTCAGTCCATCTGGTATCCAGATGACCTAATAAATTCATAATTCTTTACCCCCTTTGGCATCATGCGTTCCTCTTTCGGTGACCCTAACAATAATTACAGATTTAAAAAAGAAATTTCAAAACAGCTTTGTATCGATTGGCAGGCAGCATGGGCAAGGGCCACCCACATTGTAATCTATCTATATAAAAGGCTAATATGCTAAGTGTCCTTGCCACCTTCCAACCGGTCACTATGATGACTTGCTTTATAGCCAGGTAGAAAGACTTTACACTGTAAGCAAATGTCTGTGAAGCGTTTTCCCATGCCTCATCTCATTTGATCCTCACATTAGTCCTGGAGATAGGAGACTTGATGGAATCCTATTTTCTTTTCATTAGTCGGAAAAACGGAGATTTAGAGAGCTTAGAAACTTGACCCGACTGAAAAGAAGTAAGAAATGGTGAACCTTGAAAATTACTTCAGGGTTTCTTACTGCACAGAATAGTCAAACACTGCTGCAGTTAAATATTTTACCCTTTGTTCTCCCTGCGTGATCTACAATAATAATCTGCTTTGTGTTGATATTTACTGCTGTGTTCCTGACAATTACCTGAAAGAGAAGTTGGGGTGCTTCACTGGGCTGGAAAAAGTTTAGCTAAATCAGAAAGCAGGTCTAATTAAGCAAGTTTATTCTATATCTATACTTATAAAAGGGTATTATGCTAATTAGACCAGACATCTTCTGGATGTCTTTTGGGACAAAGCTACGGTGGCGGGGGCCAAAGCAGAGGCAGTTAGAGGCAATCAGGTTGGCAGGGGAGGGAGTTAGGGGGCGATCAGGCCGGCAGGGGAGGGAGTTAGGGGGCAATCAGGTCGGCAGGGGGGCAGTTAGGGGGCAATCAGGCCAGCAGAGCATTTAGGGAGCAGTTAGGGGGTGATCAGGCCGGCAGGGAAGCAGTTAGGGGGTGATCAGGCCGGCAGGGGAGTAGTTAGGGGGTGATCAGGCCGGCAGGCAGAGGCGGTTAGGGGTGATGAGGCTGGCAGGCAGAGGCGGTTAGGGGTGATCATGCCAGCAGGGGAGCAGTTAGGGGCATCAGGCCAGCAGGCAGAGTGGTTAGGGGCAATCAGGCAGGCGAGCGGTTAGGAGCCAGCGGTCCCGGATTGTGAGAGGGATGTCTGACTGCGGGATCAGTCCTAAACCAGCAGTCGGACATCTCCCGAGGGGTCCCAGATTGGAGAGGGTGCAGGCCGGGCTGAAGGATCCCTCCCCCCACCCCTGTGCGCGAATTTTGTGCACTGGGCCTCCAGTATATATATAAAAGGCTAATTTGACCCGCTCATGTGCGATACATATAAAGCTCTTGCTAGCGCCAATCACATGCGCGTGTTTCGCTTTGTCATTGTTGATTGTGAATTTGGTTGACACTTCTATTATAGAGAAAGGGCGAATAGCGATATTAAAATATTTCTTCTAATTAATTTCCTTTCAATGTGCACAAATTCGTGCACTGGGCCACTAGTTTGCAATAAATTACAAAAAGCTCTACCTGGGTATTAATAAATGATAAAAGCTCTACCTGGGGGTCGGGAGGGAGAGGGGAAAGAAACAGCTTTGTATAAAAACTTGAAAACAATTTCCTAGAAAAATAATTTACTATACTGCTTCAAGAAAAAAACAGAAATCTATAATTACTACAATAATCTAAATATTTAACTCTTAGAGAATGTCAATTAGTAGTAAAAGCTCTAAACACCAGAAAAATAAGAAACAAGGCTTAAGAGAAATGTTATCAAATTGTCAAAGAACAGATATCATCTACAAATTGTGCCAAAGAGAAAAAAAGAAGCAACACTTCCCAACACATTTTATAACTAGTATAACTTTGATCCCTAACCCAAAGAAGGAAAATACAATAAAACAAACTATGCAGCAAGTGGTATTGTAGAACTGGTTCACACTGGCTTGAAAGAGTCAATTGTGCACATCTCTTCCCAACTCCACATCAAGTGACATGTTAGTGAGTCAGGTTGTTTTCCTGAGCAGGATGCAAGGGTGATTTCTTTCCCCAGTCCTTGTCCAGATGGATTCAGAGAATGAAGCCACGGACAAAAGGTGGTAGATGAAAAGGGTGGAAATTTATTGGAAGTAAGTACAGACTCCATGTAGGGAAGGAGTCCCAAGGGGGGTAACCCACTAAGCTCCTTTTTTCTAAGGTTTATCTCTGTCTCTTCACACTATCTCCCAATTGGTAGAATATCAATTTCAAAGCTCAAAACCCACATGGTGCCCCCCTCTTTCTCTCCCGCTTCAGTGGTAGAATTCTCTATCTCCTGTGAAAATCTGTTTTCCTCTTTCTCCCATTTGTCAGCATTTCTCTATCCTCTGTGAAAGTTTGTTTTCTTTTTCTCCCCATACCCTGTGGCTTTCCCCTATCTTCTGTGAATGGATCTCTTCCTTTCCCCTTATTCTGTGGCACCTCTTTTTTTTTTTCCCTCTGTGAATGTATGCCTTTTGGCAGCTCCAAGCCCTTACCTACGCAGTCCTCTCCATGGACCCTCTTTATTCCTAAAACTCCCTAAACCTGCCTATTTTATCCCTAAAACTCCTTTCAGTAGTAGATGGAAATCTGCTATAGCAGAAGTATTTATACCATGGTATTGGTAAAAGCTACAAGTGAGGACTTTTTCCTGAAGAGTTAGTTATTAAATACTTACCATAAATAAAACCACTAATTTTATGTGAATCTTAATTAAAATTATGGAAATTTAAATGAAAATTAAAGTTTAACAAACTTATTCTAGAACTTAAAAAAACTTTAAAAATGCCATTTATCTTAGTAATTTAAGGATAGTTCTAAATTAAAAAAATTAACGTAAGTAACAAAGCTAAAGAGACATACTCTATGAACTTCTCAAGATACAGAAAAATCAGTCATGATAAAAGATGCTAGCTAAAATGGGAAAATTAGGAGACATCTTTAACACAATAAAAAGCATCTGCTAAAAAAAATCTATAAACACCATGCTTTCTTTTCGATACATCAACATGATAAAAAGTGTCTGTCAGGCCAAAAACAAAGGAGAATGCACCTGTATGAGTCAGTCTATGGCTAAACCTCACCTTGTTAACACCTCAGGAAACTGTGCTGTGAATGTTTTTGTCTTTTGTTTTATTTGCTTTTGTTGCTGGCAAAATGGATGCTTAGCACAATTTTAAATCATAAAGAGGCCATCAAGAGTGCTATTGTTGCTAAGGGTGTGAAAGAAACAATGATCACAGGCAATTGAAGAGGTAGAAAAACTGAAGCTGAACTGGGCAAACGAAAAGCAGTTAGCCAGCTACAGCATTACAGAGACAGTGATAAGTGAAAAACCAAAAATGCTGCATACTGACCTCCTGAAAGACACCCCTGGAACGACTGCTGAAAGTGATTTAAGGATAGTAGGGGGTGGTTCAATAAATTTAAGTAAGGAAGTGCTGTACTGTAAGTAAGGTTAAATCAGGAAATCATTTGGGGGCCTGGAACAAATTAATTCCATTTACATTATTTCTAATGGGAAAATATGATTTGGTTTTCGAACAAATCGCCTCTCAAACAGCTTTCTGGAACGAATTAAATTACAGAACTGAGGTAGCACTGTGTATTACAAAAGCTGCCCAGCAGGTTACTGACAGTAAGTAAATAAAAACCAGAAAAGAAGAGTCAAATTGGCCTGTTCCCAGACATAGATGTTTAAGATCATCTAATTCAGTGATGACGAACCTTTTGAGCTCAGTGTGTCAGCATTTTGAAAAATCCTAACTTAACTCTGGTGCCGTGTCACATATAGAAATTTTTTGATATTTGCAACCATAGTAAAACAAAGACATATTTTTGATATTTATTTTATATACTTAAATGCCATTTAACAAAGAAAAATCAACCAAAAAAATTAGTTCGCGTGTCACCTCTGACATGCGTGTCATAGGTTTGCCATCACTGATCTAATTAGCTCTACAGAGAAAATAAAGCACATCACAATGTCAGATTAATATACAAATATCAATTATTATTTCTATACACCCGGAATAAGTGTAAGAAAATGAAATGCTTTTAAAGACATCATTTAGTGACACCTGTACATAGTTATTCATTTAAGCACTGCTCCAAAAAAAAGATTGGAACATCTAAATAACCAACAATGTAGGGCTTATTACTTTTACTAGAGGCCTGGTGCATGAAATTCGTGCATGGGTAGGGTCCCTAGGCCTGGCCAGCGATCAGGGCCCATCTGGTTCCCCGCCTCCCCACCTCCCCGCCTCCTCCTTCTCTCGCCATCCGCGCACCAGCACCACGTGGTTCCCCCCACCTCCCTGCCTCCTCCTTCCCTTGCCACCCTGCAGTCCCCCCTGCCTCCTCCTTGCCTCACTCTCTCAGCGCCCTGCTGTTGCCTGCCATGTTCATGCCGCCCCCTGGTGGTCAGCGAGTGTTATAGCGAGCAATCGAACTCGTTTTCCTGATCGAACCCCGGAGGGGACACTTTGCATATTAGCCTTTTATATATATACTAGAGGCCCAGTGCACAAAAATTTGTGCACTCGGGGGGCGGGGGTAAGGGGGTCCCCCAGCCCGGGCTGTGCCCTCTCGCAGTCTGGGACCCCTCGGGAGATAACGACCTGCTGGCTTAGGCCTGCTCCCGGGTGGCAGAGGGCAGGCCCAATCCCTAAGTGCAGCCCCTGGTCAGGCTCAGAGCAGGGCCGATTGGGGAGTTGGGGCGCCGCCCCGTCATGCACAGAGCAGGGCAGATCGGGAGG
>NW_005355410.1:1621612-1628199 GCF_000412655.1 Myotis brandtii | reverse complement strand
CAAGCAAGCCTCCTGTTCGCTTCAGCTGCCTGGCTGCCGGCTGCCATCTTGGTTGGCAGTTAATTTGCATATCGCCCTGATTAGCCAATGGGAAGCGTGTCGGAGGTACGGTTAATTACCATGTTTGTCTATTATCAGATAGGATAGATGGTCTATCCTATTAAATAAACACTATGCACCAGAAAAAAAGGCGGTGGCTGTTTACCAAACTGAATAATATGGAATTATCTCCAATATATATTTTAAGTGAAAACAGCGGGGTATAGAGCAGTATATAGGTGTGTGTGTTTTTAATAAATGGGTATTTTTATTTACATTTACAAAGTGTAAATGAAAAAGCAAAGGGCTAAGAAAACCCAAGACAACTATGAAGAAGAAGGTGAGGGGCCTTCAGCTTAATGTGAAGCTGTAATATTGACCAAGAGAGACCAACAGACCAATGAAAAGACTGAGTGATCAGGCTGTGCAGCAGTGTTTTGGGGAAGGGAGAAAGGATGGTGGAGGAAGACAAAGCTAATCCATTCCAAGCAGTTTGGAGATAGTCAAATACATGTAGGTAGTAGTTTTATGGTATGACAAATGCTTTTATAGGGGAAGATAAGAAAAATGGCTCAAAATCCTGATATGTGATGATCTGAGGTATTTTGAAGCAAGTACAAATACTGAAGAATACACAAATCAGTCATTTCTGACACTACCAGTTTTGAAAGCCCACCATTTAATCCCATTTTAATGATCATTTTGAAATTAAATATATGTATAGAAATTATTTCCTTTTGCCTTTTTTTTCTCCTGAGAACAATTTTCTTAGTGTTTCACATTAATTAAGATTTTAGGCATGATATAATTCAAACTGGGGGTCTAGGTCAGGCTCAACTTATCTTTTGCTACTTTAGCTCACAATTTCTATTCAGAATTAAGAGTTAATTAATTGAAAATTACTTTAGATGTAAAAATAATATATTTAGAAAAGAAATCTTAGGAGATTTAATAATTTCTATATAAATATACAAGATACAGTCGACTGACAAGTTAAAAACCTTACCCTTTTCAGGTAACTCTGGACCTCTTCCCCTACTTCTGCCCATCCGGTCATTCCTAATTTCACCTCGAGACTCACTTCTGGAATCATTCCTTAATTCAGTACGAGAACTTTCTTCTCTCAAATGGTTTCTGCCATAACTTCTGGATTCTTCTGGATATGTATCTTCCTTTCGATGAGCATCTCGACTTTCACGGTCCCTGTAGTCATGGGCATCACGAGTAGACCGAGAATCTCTGGGATCACGGCTCTCCTTGTTATCTCTGCTATAATCTCTCATCTCCCTGGAGTCCCGAATGTCTCTGGAGTCTCTTAGTTCCCTCCGGTCTCTAGTATCTCTGGCATCTCTTCGATCCCGGACATCTCGAGGTTCTCTGTCTTCTCTGTGGTCTCTAGAAGAGCTCTGATCCTGTTCATACTCTCGTTCATCTCTTGTGTCCTTTTCTCTATCCCTTTTGCCTCTAGTCTCTGTAATGCAATTTTGGAAATGAAAACCCCCAATATATTTAATATGGAACTTTAAAAATTCTATTACAATGATAATTCATGTTCTTTGAAGAAAATAAAAGGAGAAAATATGGTCAAGTAAGAAAATTAAATCCATCCAAAAGCTAAAATTCCAAAGGTAATTTTTTACTAATGCTTATCAGTGGTTCTCAACCTTGGCTGCACATTAGAATCACATGGGAATCTTTTTAAAATCCTGATTTCTGGGCCTCACCCTCTGGAAATTCTGTTTCTTTGTTAAGGGGTAAGGCCACAAAATTAGTAACAAAGAAACAGAATTTCCGAAGGATGAGGCCCAGAAATCAGGATTTTAAAAAGATTCCCATGTGATTCTAATGTGCAGCCAAGGTTGAGAACCACTGGCTTAGATAATTGTTTTTTATTGAATAAACTCTAAATAAGATCTTCCCCTGCTCCAATTTACCCATACTTATTTCTTAGACAATTGAAACAAATAAATTGATCTCATATAATTAGTGGCTTACTTTTAAGAAATCACTTTGTGATGCAGAGGCACACAGTTACTTTAATCATCTCTACCAAATATTAGGTCAGATGACCGGTAGACCACTCATGACCACCTCAAATGGCATTAAAGACTTTACAGTGGCCTACAGTTAGTAAGCTGGACAGCAAAGGCAAGGATTTGATATGTCTCCATCCCTTCTTGTAAACATCTATTACTTCTAGTCCTCTTCCAATACCAACTATGCCTAAAAATATGTTCACTTAATATTTTTTTTCATGACGCTCCCCATCTGTCTGTACAAATACATCTAATTACTATATTTTGTTTTTTACCTCCCTTTTCATTCTTCCACTAAAATTATTCTTATTTCAGAAAATGACATCTAAATAGAGAGGAACAAACATCTGCTACACTCATGTATGGAAGGTTAAAGAAATGTCCTCTTTACAAAGAAGCTAAACACATATGGATTCTTCCTATAACATAAGCCACTCTTACCACAAGAAAGCAATCCCCCAAATAATCAACTGCATACTATTCCTCTTCATTAGTGTGTTTAATAATTATGTTTTGAAATAAAGAGTTTCCATTCAGTAAGTAGTCACTAAAGAAATACTATATTCCTAATCAATTCTAGTTGTTAAATATCTTATTAAAATACTAATGTACTGATCTCATTCCAAAAATCATGTACACAGGGATAATTCTATAAAATAGGTGCTCTCTCCAGTCTCTACTTATGTATCCATTATTTTCTTGAATAAAAAAACTTGATTAATTATTGCTTGCAATGTTGATAGGAAGAGAATAACTAAATTCAACATGTTTCATGGGAGACTGCTATACTGTACTCATAAACAGCCTTTGAAAATGCATATGAAACAGAAATGTTGCAAGTAAGCAAGTATTTTCTGAGTACTCATTATGTTAAAACTAACTGAGGAGAAGTTAGGGAAAAACTTTGTCAAGGTAAATAAACAAGGATAAGAAGCTTAGACAATTACAGAGATATTAGATGAGAGATATTACACTGTATTGTCAGGTAATGATAGCATCTCAGCTTGAACAGGGTGTAGCAAATTCAAAGTTAACTTAATTCTCAGGTATCTAAGAAAGGAAACTGCTTTGTTTACTTCTTTCTTGAGTTATACCTGGAAAACTATCACTTGTTTTGCACTGATCCTTTGAATGCTCCCCCTACTCTCACCTCTTTATTAAAACACTTCTGATGCTTTCAAACTCTGCCCTGTGGTTGGCTACTTCTCATTCCTTCACCTCTTTATTTTTTAAAAGAATTAACTCAGCAATTAGGAGGGTGCGCTAAAAATAAGATGACCAAAAATTTCTAGAACTTGAGAGTACTCAAGTAAAACTTCTTAAAGAAAGCAACAACTTAGTATACATATAACTAACTAATACACATGCTAACAGTTTACATGCCCATGCCATTAAGCACCTCCTATTGTCCTCAAGACCTCTCCTCTGTGTGTTACAGAAGACTTAATATAACAGAGTTCTCTTCTATCCCTTATTATAATAATAAATCTGAATGTCCAAGTTTAAGTTAAAAAATCTACTTAAGTGACTTTTAAAAATCCAGATAAAATACAGTGCATACCTTCCCTCCTTTCATGACGCCGATCATGAGACTGTGAAGTTCGTTCATGATCATGCCTCCCTTTCTCTCGCACTGGAGAGCGATGTCTTGGAGGACTCTGCTTTCTCTGAGGAGAAGACAGGGAATGTGAAGGATAAGGCGAAGCAGAACGTCGTAAAGGTGGAGTTATTGTCCTCTGATAAGATGGTGAAGGAGTTCTTTTTCGACGAGGAGAAAGAGAATGTCTTTGAATAGATGATCCTGACTGTGAGGAAGATGAGTGATGTCTAGAAGACATAGGAGAATGATGCTGTCCTGCAGGGGAAGTAGACCTATAAGGAAAAATAACATTTAATAAAAAATAAGTTTAAGAGGCCTTCATTTCTAGCCAAAAGAAAATATATTTTTTTCAAAATAAAACAAAAATAACTGCATGTAAAAAAGCTGAGTGTGAATAATTCTAGGATAAATTTTAATTCACACTGCTATAAAATAATAAGTTGGTTTTTAAAGATTTGATGGATTTTTAAATCAGCTCGAAGGAACAGTTCTAGAGGAGATATGCACTGCCTTTCTCCCAAGCTTTGGATGCAAGGTAACATTCTCCCTGAGCACAGATGGTGTAAACTTACTTAAAATATGGAATTCACTTTTATTAGAGGTAATCTCTGACAGTGTGAGTAGGTACTTGGAGGGGGTAACCCACAAAGAGCTAAAGAAAAAACATACTGGTAAGATCTAGATAGAAAGCAGCTGTGAGAATGCCTACACTTCAAGGTGGGAAAGGGAAAAACTTAAGTCAAACCTAGTCTGCCCTGCCTGAGTTGACATCTAGAATGGGGAAAAATTGCTAGGGTTAAGGAAAGAACGTACTGTCTATATAGTTGCATATTAAATAATCTGACTTCAGTCTTGGACAGCACAAAATGAGATTTAGTCTGTAAGTCTTGGTTTAACTAAGGCATTTTATACACCTTTTAAAATCATCTTCTTTCATTAATGCCAAAGAAATAACATACTGAGTCACTCCTACTATCTATTATGACCTGGGCCCTGTCTACAATGAATATGCAAAATGTGTGCATAATGAAGAGCTGGAATACAAACATTTGTGCAATAATTAAAAACAGGACTAATATTTAAAAAATAACATTCTAGATATCACATACCCAGATAAATATCATATTCTTCAAATCATTTAGAGGGCTAGATGTTTACTCAAAAAACATTCTGAAGTTCCAGTCAAAGTATTTTAGAATTACCTTCAGTGCTTACAATAATTATTATTCAAATTTGGTGGAAACAAATTTTTTAGTTCAAACTTTGAATAATCGAGCAATCATATTAAGGTCAGAGCACCAATGTGTTGTCAAGTTATGGTTTCAGCTTTTAACCATATTTTTCTTCTTACCAATCCTTTAGGGAAAAATAGTTTATGAAAATTGGTTTAATTTAAGCACTTGTTATACACTGAATGTTTGTGTCTCTCAATTTTTATGTTGAAACACCAACCCCCAATATGATGGTATTTGGAGGTGGGGCCTTCAGGAGTAATTAGGCTTAGATGAGGTCCTAAGGATGGGGTTCCCATGACTGGATTAGTGTCCTTACTAGAAAAGAAAGAGACCAGACACCCCTTTCTATTTCTCCCCTTCATGTGAGGACACATTGAAAAGACAGCCATCTATGAGTCCTGAAGTGGAACCAAATCTGCCTGGCACCTAGACCTTGGATTCTAGTCTCTAGATCTATGAAAAATAAATGTCTATTTTTAACCCACTTATTAGTAGTCCACGGTATTTTGTAATAGTAGCCCCGGTTGGCTAAGACAGCATCTTTACATTCTCATTCTGTTACTATTCTTTTAATTTGAGGACTGAAGAATAGTGAAAAGAGAGGATCTGTTACTGAAACAAGATGTATCAAATTATGGATGTGAGACTGACTGGACCAAGAACTATGTTCATTCTGCACATATAAAAGGTGTGACTTTAAAATAATCTTGAAATATGACAAAATTATCAGTACTGTGGCTTCTAGACTATTGTGGAGATACACAGTATTAAATTACATTTCCACTTAGAATAGCAGTAATTTCAGATTAACTAGTTTTACGCTCTAGAATTGGCTGGTTTCTTATCTGAGGCATAAGAAGTGAAACTTAAAATTCAAATAAAGAAAAAGGGAAAGTGTAGTGCACAATGAGAAGCTTAACATCTTAATAATCTTAGTGGATGGAGTGCACAAGATTACTATCAGCAAGAGAACTGTGACTTATAGCAAAAAGGGAAAGATGATCTTTAGCCTGACTTGGTTCCCATCAAAAGATTTTTAATGTTGCTATAATTAGGATATGATGTATAATGAGAATATTCAGAGTATATTTTATGTGGAGAAAAATGTAAAAGGTTAAGAAATTAAAAAGAAAAACTCCTGAGAACCTGGCTGGAGAACCTAGCGAGAGAACATGGCAAGAGAACCTAGACAGAACTTGGCTGGAGAACCTGGCTAGAGAACCTGGCTGGAGAATCTCGCTATGATGATCAACTGAACGCTGCCTCCGTGTCATTCCTTCTTCGCTGACTCCGTCCACATCTTTGGGAACCCCTGGACCTGCTGGGGCAGGACCCCAACATATGGCGCCCGAACAGGATTCCCCTAGCCGACCCAGAGGGCACAGCTGACTCCTCCCCGGACACCGACACCACCATTAAGCGTGGCCCTGATGGACCCTTTGATGCAGCCCTTCAACTCGCTGACGCTTCAGGAAGCCCGTCGCCAATGACGCCACCCGCTAGCCAGATCAACAAGGACAACCAAACCACCGACTTGAGGACAGCTGAAATCCCTTGACTGAAGAGGCCAGCAACCTTCTACAGGAACAAGGCTCCTTGTGCACTCCATCCACTATGTTTATAGCTATGCTCGCTATCATTGCTTGTCAGTCTTCTTCCAAGTCTTAAACAACCCAA
>NW_005355410.1:1616110-1621248 GCF_000412655.1 Myotis brandtii | reverse complement strand
AAAAGACAGAACCTGGCTGGAGAACCTCGCTATGCTGATCAACTGAATGCTGCCTCCGTGTCATTCCTTCTTCACCGACTCCGTCCACACCTTTGGGAACCCCTGGATCTGCTGGGGCTGGACCCCAACATCTAGTGACTGGCCATTTCTATCTCTAGTCACTGCTCCACCTATGCAGGCGTTTCAGGAAACATACCCTTCAGAATGAGACCAGTATTGTACACATTTCTATTTTGTTTTTAAAATGTAGCATTTATTCTTTGATCAGACCTGGTGCATCTATAGGCAGAATCTTCCACCTGTTCTATTCATAAATTGTCTTACTATATTAAGTAACATTATAGAAGAATTTTCTATATTTTCCTTGCAATGAAAAATATAACACAAAAAAAGAAAAACTCCTCATATTCAAGATGCAAGTAATTTCACTTACAAACCAACATGTTTACAACAGACTTTATTTATTGATTTTTAAAATTTTTTATTTATTGATTTTTAGAGAGAGAGCAAGGAAAGGGGAGATTAAGGAAGAGAAGGAGGGAGAGAGAGGAAAACATCAATTTGTTGTTCCACTTATTTATGCATTCATTGGACCTTACCAGGAATCAAACCTGTAACCATAGCGTATCAGGATGATGCTCTAACCAACTGGGCTACTGGCTAAGGCCTACCACAGACTTTCTTAAAATTAATAACACTGATGTTTCAGTCAGTAGTTTCTATTTTTCAAATATGAAAATATGCTTATATAACTAACATTCATAATTCAACCTTTAAAATCATCATGTAAAAAAAGTATACTTTGAAAAATATGGACACTATATTAAATTCAACTTTATTTCCAATAGTAAAATACAACACATTATTACATACAGAACAAATATTAAGTGAGCATCTTTTATGCTCCAAGCATTATTTTTTGCACTGAAGATAGAGAAGTGAAGAAGATGGACAAAACCACTAACATAATCATGATAATAATACTAACAACAGCAGGTAATAAATATATTGCTACTATGTGCATGATACTGTTAACTAATTTCATCTTTATGACAACAACCCTATGAGGTAACTGAAGCAGAGGGCTGAAAACCAGTCTGTCTTAATTACAGGATCTAGGAGTAGACCACTTAGAATAAAGAAATGCAATTTCAGCTAATTAATGCAACAAAGTCTACAAAACAGGGTAATGAAATAGAAACTGTTAGGTCCAAAAAAATAGTTTGTCAGGTTGCTTACTAATAAGCCTTTAATAACTTGATGACATTTGAGTCGAGAGTTGAAAATCTGAGGGCAGAACTTTCTGTGCAGAGGGCTCAGCAACCACCCATGAGGCAGGAGAGATTATCCTATATAATAAAGCTCTAATATGCAAATTGACTGAACGGCAGAATGACCGGTTGCTATGATGTGCACTGACGACCAGGGGGCAGACGTTCAACGCAGGAGCTGCCCCCTGGTGGTCAGTGCGCTCCCACAGGGGGAGCGCTGCTCAGCCAGAAGCCAGGCTCAAGGCTGGCTGGCGAGCGCAACAGCGGTGGCAAGAGCCTCTCCCACCTCTGCTGCAGGTGGCTGACATCCCCCGAGGGGTCCCGAACTATGAGATGGCGCAGGCCGGGCTGAGAGACACCTCCCTCCCCCAATGCATGAATTTCGTGCACTAGGCCTCTAGTCATATATAATTTGAACAGAAAGAGGACAAGTGTTAAGTACAATTTATGAGAAAGTCAAGAGACTTATGAGAGAGAGTCACAGAGAAGGCAGGGGCTAGATGATATAAAGTCTTCTAGGTTGTGATGGAAGTCTGGTTTTATTCTAAGCATGAAGGAAATCACTTCATAGTTTTAGACAGAGAAGTGTCATTCAAAATCTAACAAGATCTTACTTGCTTAAATATGAACATGGAGAAAGAAAATGTTCCTGTGTAATAATTTGTTTTAGGCCTAGTAGCTTGCTGTCCCTTTGGATCATGATAAATACTCCCTGGAAGGAGATCAATTCTAATTAAATGATCTAAAGCAGCGGTCGCCAACTGGTGGTCTGCGAACCACTAGTGGTCCGTAAGGTCTGAAATGTTGGAGACCGCTGGTTTAAGGAAACCTTTGGAGCAGCGGTCGCCATCCGGTGGTCTGTGAGGTCCGAAAGGTTGGCAACCGCTGATCTAAAGAAATAGGAGAATACTTATCTTTTGAAAGATATCTCCTTCATAAAAGATATAATGATACTTGTAAAACATCTGATCCAAACAAACTAATAAGAAGTTCTAGATAATACAAGTAAATGTAAGCCAAATAGTAATAATTTTAGTTAGATTTCATTTCTGCATTTATGTAGAAATGAAGTAATTTAAAGAAATCTCAATTTAAGAATGAAGAATGTTAAGATAATCCCTACATCAATACATCGGTCAATGATATTCAGAATCAGGTTCAGGAGCCTAACACGGACTTGTTCAATCACATGACTTAGCTAGTAACTGTACCTACCATTGTGACCCAGAGTCAAAAGAGACAAGTATCTGGTATTCCTGGCACACAAGATTGTTTTTAAGCTCTAGGAGTAAGAGAGTCAGTATTCCAAATGCAATAAAATTCAGAAACAACACACATAAGCATAACATGAATTAAGACAACTGGCTCCTATCCTCTACCTTGTTTAGTTAATTAAAGTTATTTTCTTCAGGGATAGGGTGGGATGGGATGGTAAGATGATGAAGAAGATGACCAGACCATGCCATAAAAACAATACACAATCCAGTACTGGGAAAGAGGGTTCTCAAGTTCGGGTCCAATTTCCCAGGCCCATTATTTCCTCAGCTCAGGCCAACAAAATGGGTGCCAAATAAGGGAGATTCTTGAAATCCCTGCCACTGTCCTGGAAGTTCTATCCAGACACAGGTCAGAACTGCCAGTGAAAAAATTACCATCATACACTACTAAACCACAGCCAGATTGGAATGGATGTCTGTTACTTCAATAATCTTATCACATACAACACAACCCCACACTTTTACCAAAATGAGTTTTTGGCATTTACCATGTTATGCATTTCTGATTGGACCAATTACTGAAACAGGACTAAACATCCCAACCACCTTATGCTACTGAAAACCTCTCTGAAATTTCTTGAGAACAACTTTCTTTCCAAGTCTCTAATTCTACCAAGCTTGTTGGATAAAAATACAACTTTTAGGGGCATAAATGACACTCTAGATTTTGTCTTGACAAGTTTTCCCAATATCACACCTACAAATGAGAGCCTAAGCCTTGACCAATTGGACGAAATGGAAAGGTTTTATTTTTTCCCAATGCAATCGAGTTATTCTGGTACTTACAAAACTCATGTTTAAAACAAGTCTATCATAAATTTAGTATATAATTACGTTTAGCTATGTCACACATTTCTTTAAGTGCCTTATTATATCCCTAGCTTAAATTAGCATTCAAATGAAAGAACTTTTTAGGTCGACAGACAGGGCTCAATTAAATGTAGAAAAAAGGACGATGCTTTAGGCAAACAATTTCCAACTTGACTGAACACACAGGTTCCATTCTATTACTAAAAGGTTTGCATATTCTTCATGATATTTCTGTTCACATCCATCAATTGGGAAAATGTTATAAAAGATATGACAAATAAATCAGTGCTTGTAAAATTTGTGTTTAAAATTACATTATTCTCTTTTTCTTTTAAGTGTGATACTGGTATGATCATTATATTTTTTCTGAGTGTTCTTTCTTGGAGAGATATACTAAAATGTATACAAAAGAAATAAAATGGCCAGAATCTACTTCAAAATAATACTGGGGGGTTGGGGGGGTGAACAGGGGTACTAATGAAACAAGATGGATATAAGGATCCTTATACTGTTCTATTTTTATGTGTGTGAATATTCCATAATAATAATAATGTAAGTGCAATACTTTTTTCTACCCACTGTATATAACCAAGCAACATTAGTATACAGTTACTCAAGAAACTATCAATTTAGTCTATAGAAAATGCTTGTTGCACATGGATTCCTTCCTGTCCTGTGGGTCATGGTCACAGGATGAGATTTACCATTCCAGAACCTGGTGTTTGAAAATGAATGATAGATAATGAAGAAATCAAAGAATGAATCCAACAGATAATATTCTTTGTCAAATGTCTGAAATGTTCTTCTTTTAATTATTTTAATAAATAGGTGCAATACCTAAAAGGAAATAACTGCCAATTTGGTGGTAATTTGCTGATTCTAAGTTGAAGTCAAAACCAACAAGCTTTAAATGGCCACATCTGTTTTTCAAATCTGAGAAAGATTCATGCGCACATTTGTACTCCTATCAAGAAGTAAAGTAACAACCACATAAAAATTACAACTAAAATATAGAACCATCATTCAGAAATGCCTGAAATCTAGCTAAATGGAAGTCCTACAACTACGGATTCAAAGAATAAGCCACATAGAGACTGGCAGGAGGGTCAGAGATCTAGAATGGGCTGGTCCCCACACCCACGTGTGGTGGATAAAAATTGGGAGAACTACCTCAGCTGTGGAGGTACCACTTGAGAAGCAAGGGGTCCCAGCCCCCCAAGAGCCCTCCCAACCTCCCCACCCAGAGTTCCAGTGCCAGGAAGAGAAGTCCCCATAACTTCTGGCTGTAAAAATCAGTAAGGATTGTGGCTGAGTAATATGAGGTTGTTGGAGTTCCAAGCAGTTCCTTTTAAAGGGCCTGTGCATTCACTTACTCAAACTTACTCCCTCCAAGCTCCAGTGCTGGGGAAATATATCAAAAGGCACCAGGGACATATGTAGAGGAAGTGAATTGTCTGACATTGGGAAAGAACTGAGGGTACAGCTTTGTGGTCGGCAAACTGCAGCTTGCGAGCCACATGTGGCTCTTTGGCCCCTTGAGTGTGGCTCTTCCACAAAATATCGACTTCTGCGCATGGGCCATGAAGTTTCAATCGCACTGTACATGTGCGCCCGCACGTGGTATTTTGTGGAAAAGCCACACTCAAGGGGCCAAAGAACCGCATGTGGCTCGTGAGCCGCATTTGCTGACCACTGTTCTTGACGAAAATGCTTGCAGAGGACACTGAACGTTTTCTGAGGCTACCCCCCCACCCCCCCCCCCCCCCCCCACCGACCCCAA
>NW_005355410.1:1604989-1615780 GCF_000412655.1 Myotis brandtii | reverse complement strand
CAATAGAGTCAGCAGGTAGGTGCCATTATCTGAATCTCCATCAACCTGAGTAACACTATTAACCCTGCCCTGGTGATTCCCTGAAATCCTGTTCCACCAAACTGGCAGGCACACCCAAGCTGTTTCCATACAAATGGCCTGTCTTGGCTCATGCTTCAGACTTTCCTAAAATTTCTCAGACAAGCAGCATCTGGCCTCAGTGTGCCCTGTACCACTTGCTAAATGGCCCCAGGCTTGGTACTAGCAGTAGCCGGCCTTAGTTTCCAGCTTGGCCTTTTCTGGGCACCTCTAATTCTAGCTCAAGTAGTAGCCACCTGCAATTATTTTGTAGCTCATGCTGGGTGGCCCCAGATAGGTGGTAGCTGACCTTGGCTGCATGCACCTCCCAGGAAGCCCCAGAGCCAGTGCACCTGGTGGACAGCTTCAGATCACACTGAAGCACTATCTAACCACCTCCACAAGTGACACACTCTGGGGCAGATTCAGCAGGCACTAGAGCTCCACTGAAGCAGGCCCATCTCTGTGGGGTGGACCCTGTACAGCTGATTCTCCACAGTGGTTGTGGTCATAGCTAGTCCTTGCAGCAAATCGGCCTGGGAGTAAATCCCTCCCATTGATGTGCCAATAGCAATCAAGGATCAACTACAACAGAAGGGTGTATACAGTCCACACAAGATTGTAGAGGGGGACAAGCTGGAGTGCCTAGTTCATGTGACCGTGGAAGTTAAGCCACTAGATTATACAGAACACCTTCTACATTAGGCCACTTTACCAAGTCCAGGAGATGTAACAGCTCTACCTTATACACGGAAACAAACAGGAAGGCTGACAAAAGGAGGAGACAAAGAAACATGTCTGAAATGAAAGAATAGAACAATACAGTCCTCGGGTTACGTCGGAGTACATCGTTTCGTGGTTATGTCGCCATCTCCCATTTATTTATATAAAAAAAAAGTTCTGTCATTTCAACGTATGTACATATGTGCTTTATGTTCTTTATTATTTATTTACCACAAGTAAAGGTCAGGAATTGTTATCTTTCTTTTAAATTTTTTTTACTATTTCACTTCATTACTGCTGTGTATGTGCTCCATGTGAGTGACATAGGTGCTTATGTAGGTGGGTTCCAACTTATAGCGAAAATTGAGTTACGTCACACTGTAGGAATGGATCTCCGACGTAACCCGAGGACCTACTGTATAGGAAAAGAACTAAACAAAATGGAGACAAGCAATCTACTATATGCAGAGTTCAAAATACTGGTTATACTAATGCTCAAGGAACTTAGTGAGAATTTCAACAGCATAAAAAAGGACATTGAAACTATAAAAAAGAAATACTCAGAAATGAAGGATACACTAACTGAAATGAAGAATAATTTACAGAAAATCAACAGTAGAGAAGATGAAGCAGAGAATAAAAAAAATGATTTTGAATAAAATGAAGAAAAAATACCCAATCAGAATAGCAAAAATAAGAATACATACAATGAGGATAGTGTAAGAAGCCTCTGCGACAACTTCAAGCTTATCCACATATGCATCATGGGAGTGGCGGAAGAATAAGAGAGAGTAAGAAATTGAAAACCTATTTGGAAAAATAATGACAGAAAACTCCCCTAGCCTGGTGAAGGAAATAGACACACAAGTCCAGGAAGTGCAGAGATTCCCAAATAAGATGAATCCAAAAAGGATCACACAAACACACATTAGAGTTAAAATGGAAAAGGTTAATTACAAAGAAAGAATCTTAAAAGCAGCAAGAGAAAAATAGTTATATACAAGGCAGCTCCCATAAAACTTTCAGCTGATTTCTCATCAGAAACTTCGCAGTCCAGAAGGGACTGGCAAAATATATTTAAAGTGATGAAAAGCAAGGACTTACAAACATGATTACTCTATCCAGCAAAGCTATCACTTAGAATCAAAGGATATATAAAGAGCTTCCTAGACAAGAAAAAGCTAAAGGAGTTCATCACCACCAAACCAATATTACATGAAATGTTAAAAGGTCATCTTTAAGAAGAAAAAAATTGTCAAAAATATGAACAATAAATACATATCTATCAAAAACTGAATCTAAAAAACACCCAAAAAACAAAAACACCAAAATGAACAAGCAGAACAGACACACACTCACGGATACAGAGAATATTTTGAAGGTTGCCAAATGGAAGGGGGTTTAGGGGGAAGGGGTAAAAAAGGTGAAGGGATTAAGAAGTACAAGTTGGTTGTTACAGAATAGTCATGAGTATGTAAAGTATAGCACAGGGAATACAGTCAATAATAATGTAATAACTATGTATGGTGTCAGATGAGTATGAGATTAGGATGATCACTTAGTAAGTTATATTATGTCTAACCACTGGGGTATACACCAGAAAAATAATATAACATTGAAAAAAAAGTGAGAAAATGTGAGTTTACAAAAGCTTTTAGTGCAGTTTAAAAATAATAGTCAATTGCCCAAATGGCATGGCTCACTGGTTGAGCATCAATCTATAAACCAGGAGATCTCAGTTCGATTCTCGGTCAGGGCACATGCCCAGGTTGTAGGCTTGATCCCCAGTAGGGAGCATGCAGGAAGCAGCTGACTAATGATTCTCTCTCATTATTGATGTTTCTATCTCTCTCTCCCTCTTTCTTCCTCTCTGAAATCAATAAAAATATATTTAAAAAAATAAGTCACCCTTTGGAACTTTTTCAAGTAAAATAGATTTCAATATTCAGGTAATTATAATGAACTGATTAAAGATAAAAAGAATTACCTACCCTGTTAATAGTATCATCTCATTTAAACACAAAATTCTGCTACCTACCATTTAGACTAAAGCGTATTACTAGTCATCAATGAAAACATATTTAACTAAATGTCCAGCAGAATGAGGTAACTTCTCTGATTAACTAATACCCATAAAGTTTTCCTTTGTCAAAGCCCTTGATATACTGATTAACTTTCCTGATTCAGCAAAGTATATGGGATACAAATTTTCACTGATAAAGAAAATATTACAGCTACACTAAACCATCAGTGTAACATCTACAATAGGATCATCTAGATGTAATAGGTTAAGTTTGGGATATTGAGATTCAATATTCCCCTCACAAGTAATTTTTCTGACTAAATATTCAATACAAACTTTCCTGCGAGTTTTAACTCTCCTAAAGCAAATTACAGAATAAAAATGATGTAGGTGAGAGAGAGAGACAGGTGAAAATGGTGGCTGAATAGGCAGACGGGTCCTTCGCCTTTTCCCGGAGCAGACTGAAGGAGCAATTAAATTGGAGAGCATCCGTGCGGAATTGGTAAATTGGACACAGCTGGTGAGACAATTTGCAGCTGAAAGGGCAGAATGCGCTTGGAGAATGGTAGGATCGGGGACTTGAGCTAGAGAGAGACACACGACCACCAGGCCAAAATGGTCAGAAGGAAGCTGCACTGCACCAAGTCCGAATCCCTTGGGGACAGGCCTAACATACAACTGTGGAAAGGAAGTCCACAGGGCTACTTTCGGCTGGGGAATCTAGATCTAAGTCCACAGCTGCGAGAGGCTGTGCCCAGAAAGGCAGCCTGAAGAGCTGCCTGAGCAGTGCAGTGCCAGGAGAGAAACTTGCAGTCCCATGGTTGTTTTGCCTTTGCTTTTATTCGCTAAATCCAGTTCATAGGAACTTTCAATTACAAACACTCACCCGAGTCTGCAGTGCCAGTGGAGGTGCAGATTTGTGGAGTCTGGGGAGAGGCTGTGGAGGAAAGCAGGGCAGGGAGAGGTGACCAGGAATTCGGTCCTGAGATATTCATGACCTTCCAAACCTAAGCAGCCATTTTTCTACTGAAAAGCCAGCCCCACCCAGCAGCCTCAAGGCAGCTAATTCAGCCATACCCAGACTACACCTTGAGCTGTACAAACGAAACAAAGACTCTGCATAGTCCCAAAGAGCCCCCAGAGACTGGATTGAAGAAGGGCCATTCAGTCTGGACAGTGACACCCACCTAAAGCCCTGTCAGAAACAGACACTTGAGTGATTAAGATTGACAGCAGGCAGGCTTGCAAAGCGGGCAGATTTGACCCGCCTGCTTGCAACCAAGGCTGTGGAGACAGACACAGAGGAGCGGTGGATTGCTTGGAACCTAAATACAGTGCTATCTAACAGGAAACTGAGAAATGGCAGACAGAACAGAAGAGTGGGGTCTTAAACCAGCCCCACTGGGCCAGTAAAACTTGGTTGAAGCAAATGACACTTCACTTTTTTTTCAATCTTTTATTAAAAAAATTTTTTTTGTTTATCTTTTATTGTATTACTTTTCTTCATTCTATTTTTATTATTTTATTTTTATTTTTCCATCCTTTTCTTCACTTCTCCTTCTTTTATCCTGTTTTCTCTTCTCCTGTCCCCACTTTAGTTTTTCTCTTACCTTTCTTTTAACCCTTTGTTAAAAATTGATCTTCTTTATCTGTTAATGACCCATTATTATTATTGTAGTCTCTGTTGGCTTACTCATATATCTAATATCCTCTCCCCTGCTCCACGTCCATACACCCTTCTCTCTTCTCTTTCTTCACTAGTCAGTTTTTTTCTATGCTTTTGTTTTTCCTCCGCTCTCTTACTCTCTTCTCCTAATTGTTTAATTAGTTTGACTCACTAAACTCAAGCCAATCTGCTCTTGCCTCTATTCTCCTTTTCCAAAAATAAGTGAATAGACAAATTTTTAAAAAATGTTGTTTTAGTTATTCTTTTTTTCTTATCCACTCATTCTCTTTCTACCTCCTCTATGTTAAACTGTGGTCCTTCCCCTATTCATTGAATTCCTCAACCCTACTTTCTGTATATAAACTCTGTCTCTACAGATTCTGTCCGCCCCGCCCCCTTTTTTTTCTGGGTGATTGTTGTTTGCATTTTTTGATTTATTTATTTGTTTTGTGGAGTCTTCTCCACACACACACACACACACACACACACACACACACACACACACATATATTTATCCCCCCTTCGTTTTCTCTCTTACCTTTTTCCTTTTCTCAGTATAATTTTTGATCTTTCCTCTTTCCTAATTCTCTTTTCTCTGGTGGTCACTTTTATTGGGGTTATCGGTGTTGTGTTTTGTTCCCTTTGTGTTGTGTCTTGTCGAGTTTTATTTTGGGCTGTTTGGTCAAGATGGCAGAGTGTGAGCCACATAACCAGACACCCTGAGAGGAAACTTCATCCACGAACGGGACAGTAACACTCAAGACCCAACTACACCAAGAGAACCCAATATCCCAACAAGAGGCATCCCTAGAATACCTGGCCCAGAAGACCTGAGAGATTACACCACTGGGTACCACAAAACATCTACTATATTAAGACAAACTCAAAAAAATTTGGGTGACATAGAAGTTTGATCTAATACACAGAAACAACCACAAAAGAACAGCAAAAATGGGGAGACAAAGAAACAAGCCCTTTATGAAAGAAAAGGTGGCATCATCAGAAAAGGAAATAAATGAAATGGAGGTAAGCAATTTGTCAGAGAAAGAATTCCGAGCAATGGTTATAAGGATGCTGAAAATGATGGAAGATCAATTCAACAACACATGTAAGAATCAAGATGAAATGAAGAATGACATAGCTGCAATAAAGAACACAATGGAAAGCATCAAGAGTAGACTAGAAGAAGCTGAGGACTGCATCAGCAAGTTAGAAGACAAGGTAAAAAATACAACACTCAAGCAAAGCAGCAACCAGAAAAAAACAACAACACTTAAAAAGCAGGAGAGCTTAAGGGAGCTTTGGGACAATACAAAATGAAAGAACATCTGCATAATTGGGGTACCAGAAGAAGAGGAAGTTGAGCAAGGAATAGAAAACCTGTTTGAAGGAATAATGACTGAAAACATCCCTGATTTGGGGAAGAAAAAACTCACCCAAGTCCAGGAAGCACACAGAGTTACAAACAAGATGAACCCAAAATGACCAACACCAAGACATATCAGAATTAAAATGGCAAACATCAATGACAAAGAATCTTAAAGGTTGCCACAGAGAGAGACAGAAAGTTACCTACGAGGATCTCCC
This sequence comes from Myotis brandtii, assembly GCF_000412655.1. Classification (NCBI taxonomy): domain Eukaryota; kingdom Metazoa; phylum Chordata; class Mammalia; order Chiroptera; family Vespertilionidae; genus Myotis; species Myotis brandtii. Next base: position 1,609,724 of record NW_005355410.1, on the reverse strand, counting down.
ATTATACTATCAATTGATTTCTCAACAGGAACACATCAGGCCAGAAGGGAATGGAATGAAATATACAGTCATGCAAAGCAAGGGACTGAATCCAAGAATACTATAACCAGCCAGGCTATCATTCGAAATTGAAGGTGAAATCAGGAGTGTCACAGATAAAAAAAGTCTAAAGGAGTTCATTACCATCAAGCCAGAAATGCAAGAAATGCTAAAAGGATTGCTGTAAAAAGAAATAGAAAGGGAAGAAGGAACACAGGCATAAAGAATAAAAATGGCAAAAACAAGTACCTACCAATAATATCCTTAAACAAAAATGGATTAAATGCTCCAATCAAAAGACATAGGGTAGCTAAATGGATAAGAAAACATGACCCATGTATCTGCTGTCTACAAGAGACCCACCTCAGAACAAAGGACTCACATAGACTGATAGTGAAGGGATGGAAAAAAATTATTCAGGCAAATGGAAAAAAAGAAATATGGGGTAGCAAATACTTATATCTTACAAAATAGACCTCAAAGTGAAGGCCATAACATGAGATAAGGAGGTCCACTTCATAATACTAAAGGGAGCAATTCAACAAGAGGATATAACTCTGATAAACATATACGCACCCAAAACAGGAGCACCAAAATACATAAAAAAAGTCTGGAAGATATCAAGGGAGAGATAGACAGCAATACAATCATAGTAGGGGACTTTAATACCCCAATGACATCAATGGATAAATCCTCTAGACAAAAAATCAGCAAAGAAACAGCAATCCTAAATGACTCATTAGATCAGATGGAATTAACTGACATCTTCAGAATATTTCACCCCAAAGCTTCAGAATATACATTCTTCTCAGGTGCACATGGGACATTTTCAAAGAAAACCACATAATGGGACAAAGGCAAAGTCTCTTCAAATTCAAGAAGACAGAAATCACATCAAGCATCTTCTCGAATCACAAAAGCATACAATTAGAAAGCAACTACAATAAAAAGAATGAAAAAAAATCAAGCACTTGGAGGCTAAATAGCATGCTATTAAATAATGATCGGGTTACCAAAGATATCAAAGAAGAAATAAAAAGCATCCTGGAAACAAATGACAATAAAAACACAAAAATCGAAAATCTATGGGACACAGTGAAAGCAGTCCTGAGAGGGAAGTTTATAGCTCTATAGGTCTACCACAAACAAACAAACAAACAAACAAAAAGAAGAAACGGTAATCTACACTAATAAAAGAGAAACATGCAAATTAGCCATCCCTCCGCTATGCTCAAGCCACACCCACAAGCCAATCAGAATGACTATGCAAATTAACCTGGCAAAGATGGCGGTTAATTTGCATACACAGGTGTGAAGCGCCCCAGGAGGCGACCGTGGCCCCGGGGTCCTAGGACGATTGCCAGCCTGAGAGGCGAGGCCTGCTGCGCCAAGCCACACCCACAATAAAAACACAAAAATCGAAAATCTATGGGACACAGTGAAAGCAGTCCTGAGAGGGAAGTTTATAGCTCTATAGGTCTACCACAAACAAACAAACAAAAAGAAGAAATGGTAATCTACACTAATAAAAGAGAAACATGCAAATTAGCCATCCCTCCGCTATGCTCAAGCCACACCCACAAGCCAATCAGAATGACTATGCAAATTAACCTGGCAAAGATGGCGGTTAATTTGCATACACAGGTGTGAAGCGCCCCAGGAGGCGACCGTGGCCCCGGGGTCCTAGGACCATTGCCAGCCTGAATAAAAAGCATCCTGGAAACAAATGACAATAAAAACACAAAAATCGAAAATCTATGGGACACAGTGAAAGCAGTCCTGAGAGGGAAGTTTATAGCTCTATAGGTCTACCACAAACAAACAAACAAAAAGAAGAAATGGTAATCTACACTAATAAAAGAGAAACATGCAAATTAGCCATCCCTCCGCTATGCTCAAGCCACACCCACAAGCCAATCAGAATGACTATGCAAATTAACCTGGCAAAGATGGCGGTTAATTTGCATACACAGGTGTGAAGCGCCCCAGGAGGCGACCGTGGCCCCGGGGTCCTAGGACCATTGCCAGCCTGAATAAAAAGCATCCTGGAAACAAATGACAATAAAAACACAAAAATCGAAAATCTATGGGACACAGTGAAAGCAGTCCTGAGAGGGAAGTTTATAGCTCTATAGGTCTACCACAAACAAACAAACAAAAAGAAGAAATGGTAATCTACACTAATAAAAGAGAAACATGCAAATTAGCCATCCCTCCGCTATGCTCAAGCCACACCCACAAGCCAATCAGAATGACTATGCAAATTAACCTGGCAAAGATGGCGGTTAATTTGCATACACAGGTGTGAAGCGCCCCAGGAGGCGACCGTGGCCCCGGGGTCCTAGGACCATTGCCAGCCTGAATAAAAAGCATCCTGGAAACAAATGACAATAAAAACACAAAAATCGAAAATCTATGGGACACAGTGAAAGCAGTCCTGAGAGGGAAGTTTATAGCTCTATAGGTCTACCACAAACAAACAAACAAAAAGAAGAAATGGTAATCTACACTAATAAAAGAGAAACATGCAAATTAGCCATCCCTCCGCTATGCTCAAGCCACACCCACAAGCCAATCAGAATGACTATGCAAATTAACCTGGCAAAGATGGCGGTTAATTTGCATACACAGGTGTGAAGCGCCCCAGGAGGCGACCGTGGCCCCGGGGTCCTAGGACCATTGCCAGCCTGAATAAAAAGCATCCTGGAAACAAATGACAATAAAAACACAAAAATCGAAAATCTATGGGACACAGTGAAAGCAGTCCTGAGAGGGAAGTTTATAGCTCTATAGGTCTACCACAAACAAACAAACAAAAAGAAGAAATGGTAATCTACACTAATAAAAGAGAAACATGCAAATTAGCCATCCCTCCGCTATGCTCAAGCCACACCCACAAGCCAATCAGAATGACTATGCAAATTAACCTGGCAAAGATGGCGGTTAATTTGCATACACAGGTGTGAAGCGCCCCAGGAGGCGACCGTGGCCCCGGGGTCCTAGGACCATTGCCAGCCTGAATAAAAAGCATCCTGGAAACAAATGACAATAAAAACACAAAAATCGAAAATCTATGGGACACAGTGAAAGCAGTCCTGAGAGGGAAGTTTATAGCTCTATAGGTCTACCACAAACAAACAAACAAAAAGAAGAAATGGTAATCTACACTAATAAAAGAGAAACATGCAAATTAGCCATCCCTCCGCTATGCTCAAGCCACACCCACAAGCCAATCAGAATGACTATGCAAATTAACCTGGCAAAGATGGCGGTTAATTTGCATACACAGGTGTGAAGCGCCCCAGGAGGCGACCGTGGCCCCGGGGTCCTAGGACCATTGCCAGCCTGAATAAAAAGCATCCTGGAAACAAATGACAATAAAAACACAAAAATCGAAAATCTATGGGACACAGTGAAAGCAGTCCTGAGAGGGAAGTTTATAGCTCTATAGGTCTACCACAAACAAACAAACAAAAAGAAGAAATGGTAATCTACACTAATAAAAGAGAAACATGCAAATTAGCCATCCCTCCGCTATGCTCAAGCCACACCCACAAGCCAATCAGAATGACTATGCAAATTAACCTGGCAAAGATGGCGGTTAATTTGCATACACAGGTGTGAAGCGCCCCAGGAGGCGACCGTGGCCCCGGGGTCCTAGGACCATTGCCAGCCTGAGAGGCGAGGCCTGCTGCGCCAAGCCACACCCACAGGCTCCCAGGACCTTGCCGGCGGAGAGCAGAGCGGGCAGAGAGCGGGAGGTTTGGAGGACTTGACAGAGCAGGAGGCCGCTAGGCATAGAGCACAGCGAGAGAGAGAGAGAGGGCGGCTTGAAGGGCGTGGCTGCCTCTGTCACCCCAGTTTCCTCATCACAGCTGTGGAAACTGACAGCAGGGAGAAGGAAGTCCCATCCCCACAGAATCAGCTAGAATCAGCCGTTGGTCAGACAGCTCTCAGCGGTCTGACAGCCAGGACTCTCATTCACCTGCATCTCCGACCATGACAGTAGAGAGGTGGGACTATGTCTAAAGAACAACTGTTGATACAACGTAGCTCTGCAGCTGAAAGATGCTGGGGTTATCGACAGAAAATGTCTGCAGAGCAGCGTGCGTCTGATCTTGAAAGAAGGTGGTGCCTGTGACAGGATGTATCTGAACACCAGCTACTGGAAAAATGTCGCTCTGATGCCGAAAAACACCAGTGTTTATAGACAGAAAATGTCTAAAGACCAACATGCCTTTGAAGTTGAAAGAAGGCGGTGGTGACGACAGAATATGTTGAAAGAACAGTCATCAACAAGTACTACCAATACTGGTAGGAACTGCCTTCTCAGCGAAATGGAGTACATGAGGATGCAATTCTCGAACATAGTTGTGGTGGAATGACTGTTCGATGTGAATTTTGCCTATCACTAAATTTCTCTGATGAAAAACCATCCTATGGGAAATTTACTCGATGTAGCAAAGCGAAAGTCTGTCCAAATGATGTATGTTTTCCAGATTACCTGGCATATTTAAAAAGATTAATGACAAACGAAGATTCTGACAGCAAAAATTTCATGGAAAATATTCGTTCCATAAATACTTCTTTTGCTTTTGCTTCCATGGGTGCAAATATTGCATCGCCATCAGGATATGGGCCATACTGTTTTAGAATACACAGACAAGTTTATCACCATACTGGAACTTTACATCCT
>NW_005355410.1:1602074-1604198 GCF_000412655.1 Myotis brandtii | reverse complement strand
AAATGGAGTACATGAGGATGCAATTCTCGAACATAGTTGTGGTGGAATGACTGTTCGATGTGAATTTTGCCTATCACTAAATTTCTCTGATGAAAAACCATCCTATGGGAAATTTACTCGATGTAGCAAAGTGAAAGTCTGTCCAAATGATGTATGTTCAATGTGCATGAATTTTGTGCACCAGGCTACTAGTAAATTATCAGACGCTACAACTTAAAGAATTAGAAAGAGAGCACAAGAAAAGCCCAGCGTAAGCAGAAGATAGGAAATAATAAAGATTAGAGTGGAAGTAAACGACATAGAGACCAAAAAGAAAAAAAAAAACAACCCCAATATAAAAGATCAATAAAGCCAAAGCTGGTTCTAAGCAGAAGATAGGAAATAATAAAGATTAGAGTGGAAGTAAACGACATAGAGACCAAAAAGAAAAAAAAAAACAACCCCAATATAAAAGATCAATAAAGCCAAGAGCTGGTTCTTTGAAAGGATAAATAAGATTGAGGAACCTCTAGCCAGGCTCACTAAGAAACAAAGAGAGAGGACCCAAATAAACAAAATCAGAAATGAAAGAGGTAAAGTAACCACCGACTCCATAGACATACAAAGAACTGTAAAAAAATAGTACAAAAAACTCTACTCCAACAAACTGGACAACCTTGACGAAAAGTATTCCTAGAAAAGTACAAGCTTCCAAAAGCAATCAGGAAGAATAAAAAAATCTGAATAGGCTGATACTACCAATGAAATTGAAGCAGTAATCAAAAAACTTCCAAAAATCAAAAGCCCTCTCCTGGATGGCTTCACAGGAGATGTTTTTTTAAAAAAAAATATTTCATTGATCCTTTACAGAGAGGTAGAAACATCAATGAGAAACATTGATCAGCTGCCTCCTGCACACCTCCTATTGGGGATGTGCCCGCAACCAAGGTACATGCCCTTGACCGGAATCGAACCTGGGACCTTTCAGTCCGCAGGCCAACGCTCCATCCCCTGAGCCAAACCGGTTAGGGCTTCACAGGAGATTTTTACCAAACATTTAAAGATGAACTAAAACCTACCCTCCTCAGACTATTCCAAAAATTCAAGAGAAAGGCACACTTCCAAGCTCTTTTTATGAAGCCAGCATTACCCTAACCCACAAACCAGATAAAGAGACTTGAAAGAAAGAGAAATACAGGCCAATATCACTGATGAACACAGATGCTAAAATCCTTAACAAAATTCTAGCAAATCAGATCCAGCATTATATTAGAAAGATCACACACCATGACCAAGTGGGATTTATTCCAGGGATGCAAGGCTGGTACACTATCTGCAAACCAATAATAAACGTTATGCATCACTGAAACAAATTGAGAGACAAAAATCACAAAATCATATCAATTGACACAGAAAAAGCATTTGACAAAATCCAACACCCATTCCTGATAAAAACTCTCAGCAAAATGGGACTAGAGGGATCCTACCTCAACATAATAAAAGCCTTATATGAGAAATCAAAGCTAACATCATACTCAATGGGCAAAAACTAAATTCTAAAAACAGGAACAAGACAGAGATGCCCACTTTTACAACTCCGGTTTGACATAGTACTGGAAGTGCTAGCCATAGAGATTAGACAAGAAGAGATAAAAGGCATCCAAATTGAAAAAGAAGAAGTAAAACTGTCATTCGCAGATGACATGATATTGTACGTTGAAAACCCTAAAGACACCATCAAAAAACTACTAGACTCAATAAATGAATTTGGTAATGTAGCAGGAAACAAAATTAACACCCAGAAATCTATGGCTTTTTTATACACCAATAATGAACTCATAGAAAGAGAAACTGAAAAAACAATCCCATTTACCATTGCAACAAAAAAAGATACTGAGGAATAAACCTAACTAAGGAGGTAAAAGACTTGTACTCAGAAAACTACAGGATGCTGAAAAAAGAGATAGAGGAAGACATAAACAAATGGAAGAACATACCATGTTCATGGATTGGTAGAATCAACATCATTAAAATGTCCATACTACCCAAAGCAATCTATAAATTCACGCAATCCCCATTAAAATACCAATGGCATACTTCAAAGACCTAGAACAAATTCTCCAAAAATTCATCTGGAATAAAAAA
>NW_005355410.1:1580535-1600453 GCF_000412655.1 Myotis brandtii | reverse complement strand
AAACCATAAAAATCTTAGAAGATTCCATAGGCAGAAAAATAACAGACATATGTTGTAGCAATATCTTTACCAATACAGCTCCTAGGACAATGGAAACTAAGGAGAATATAAACAAATGGGACTACATCAAAATAAAAAGTTTCTACACAGCAAAAGAAACCATCAACAAAACAACAAGAAAGCCCACTAAATGGGAGTACATATTTGCCAACGTTATACCCGACAAGGGTTTAATCTCCAAAATTTATAGGGAACTCATACAACTTAACAAAAGGAAGCTAAACAATCCAATCAAAAAATGAGCAAAGGACCTAAATAGACACTTTTTGAAAGATGACATACAGAAGGCCAAGAGACCTATGAAAACATGCTCAAAGTCACTAATCATCTGAGAGATGCAAATCGAAACCACAATGAGGTACCGTCTCATACCTGTCAGAATGGCTAGCATCAACAAATCGATAATCGACAAGTGCTGGCAAGGCTGTGGAGAAAAAGGAACTCTCGTGTATTGGTGTTGGAATGCAAACTGGTGCAGCCACTGTGGAAAACAGTATGGAGTTTCCTCAAAAACTTAAAAATGGAACTTCTATTTGACCCAGTAATCCCACTTCTAGGAATATATCCCAAGAAATCAGAAACACCAATCAGAAAGGATACAGGCACCCCTATGTTCACAGCAGCACAATTTACAATAGGTAAGATTTGGAAACAGCCTAAGTGCCCATCAGCAGATGAGTGGGTTAAAAAACTGTGGTACATCTACACAATGCAATACTATGCTGCTGTAAAAAATAAGGAACTCTTACAATTTGCAACTAGGTGGACCTGGAGAGCATTATGCTAAGTGAAATAAGCTAGTCGGAGAAAGATAAATATCACATGATCTCACTCTTTTGTGGAATATAAACAACAATAAAAACTGATGAACAAAAATAGATCCAGAGACATAGAAGCATCGAACAGTCCCTGCAACCTCATAGGGAAGGCTGGGGGTGGGGAGGAGATGTAAGAGAACCACCAAAGGACTTGTATGCATGCATATAATCATATCGCATGAACACAGACAGCAGGGGGATCAGGGCTTGTGCTGGTGGGTGGGAGTGGATGGGGAGAGGTCAATGGGGAAAAAAACCCCATATGTAATAAATAAATAATTTAAATTAAAAACAAGCAAAGAAAGAAAACACACAATAATCTCCACAAAAAATGATTCAGGTGAGTTCTAGATAATCAAGAGTTTACTATTTTCTATCAGAGTAGGTTACTAAAAGTTTATTTTTAAAAATTATGGGAAACTGCTACATTTTCTAAAAGCAGAGTAACAAAATAAGTCCATACGACTTTTATTTTATAAACCAGTGGCATTCAGGTTTTGATCAATACTAGATAAATAATTCGGAGCTGAGTAAATTCTACTGTTCAAACTGAAAGACATTAATAAATATGCGTTTAATAACTGTGGCCTCCACACTATTCATTTCAAAAGCAACCACACGACAGATTTCAGTGTTATTCTAGTTAACAAACTTTCTGGGAACAGAATATATTCTTTTTTTATTTTTATATATTAATATTATTTTTTAATCCCCACTCGATATTTTTTCCATTGATTTTTTTTTTTTTTTAGAGAGTGGAGGGGAGGGAAGCGGGGGCATGGGCCTGACTGGGGCCGGGGATCGAGCCTCCAATGGAGGTACATGTCCTTGAGTAGAATTGAATTTGCAACTCTTCGGTCCCTGGCACATGCTCTAACCACTGAAGAAACCAGCCAGGGCCAGAATAAATTTTTAACAAAATTAATGTGGCCAATGTAGATTTCTGAGGATAATACTCAAATCCTGGATGGCAGCTCAGTGACAGAGGCCTAAGGAATGTTTAAGAATTCTTAAAAATTTTTTGGAGGGGGAAATCATAAATTTTGCTTGGAAACTTATGGGTACTCTCCCTCACCAAAACACAGGGGCAAAATTTTACCTGAATATCAAGAAATTTGCAGAATACTAAAATCCACCAATGGATCTCAGGTTATCAGCCCCTGATCTAAAAGGGTGTAGAACTGAGACACAGAAGACAGGGACTTAATGAGTCATGTGGTTTTCTTGCATCATTTGTCCCACGTGAATGCATACTTTTCTAGTAACTCAATAGGAAACCACTGAAACAATCCTCCCATATTAAATAGGCCTTGCAAGTCTTACTTGGAAGGAAGGGAAAAAATCCATATTAAAAAATATATTATTTTATACACACACAGTATTACATTATTACTGTTATTACTTCCACACACATTATTACTGTTATTATAAGCAAGTAACAAAGCTTCTGACATTTCACTGCTGCATCATCAGCTTTTAGAACAGAACCTATACCACATATTAGGTATTCAATTACTATTGGACAAATAGATAAATTAGCATACAGTAAGTCCTCACTTAACATCACTGATAGGTTCCTTAACTTTAAGTAAAACAATGTAAACAAGACGAATTTTACCACAGGCTAAATCAGTGATTCCCAAAGTGGGCGCTACCACCCCCTGGTGGGCGCTGCAGCGATCCAGGGGGGCGGTGATGGCCACAGGTGCATTTGTTTTAACTTTTTTTGTATTACCTTTCTATTCTGAGTTCAATAAATAGTTTCATAATTTCAAACTTCAATGTTTCTAATTTACACCTTTCTTTACTATATTTTACAAAAAAGGTAGAAACATTAATACATATATCTTTCTGTTTAATTGCTATTAAAATTTAAAAAAAATTAATTTCCAGGGGGCGCTGAGTAATATTTTTTTCTGGAAAGGGGGCGGTAGGCCAAATAAGTTTGGGAACCACTGGGCTAAATGATATAAACAAGAGTTAAGTTCCTATGGCAACTCATCAATGTTATAACAAAATGATGTTGAGAATCTGCTGTACTTTTATTTGAAAACACATCTAGATATAATAACATCTAAATTAATTTTAACGGGCAATTTTATTCAAAAGGAATTTAATTACATACCCCATCAATATGAAAGCAAATGACAAAGATTCTGAATATAGTGTTTGGTTTTAGAATTAATAAATTCTTTATTCACATTGATGGAGATAAATTAAACAGATCTTAAAAAAATCCTGGAGCCCTAGCTGGTTTGGCTCAGTGGATAGAGCGTCAGCCTATGGACTGAAGGGTCCCGGGTTCGATTACGGTCAAGGGCACATGTCCGGGTTGCAGGCTCCAGCCCCAGTAGGGGGCGTGCAGGAGGCAGCCAATCAATGATACTCTCTCATCATTGATGTTTCTATCTCTTTCTCCCTCTCCCTTCCTCTCTGAAATCAATAAAAATATATTTAAAAAAAAAATCCTGGAAATTGCCTGGCTGGCATGGCTTGGTATTTGGGTGTCAACTTATAAACATATAAAATAAAAGCCGTATGGACTTATTTTGTTACTTTGGTTGGAGTTTGGTCATGGCACATGCCTGGGTTGTGAGCTTGATCCTCAGTGTGGGGCATACAGGAGGCAGCCAATCAATGATTCTCTCTCAACATTGACGTTTCTATCTATCTCCCTATCCCTTCCTCTCTGAAATCAATAAAAATATAGTAAAAAAACAACAACCTGGAAATTAAAATTAATTTATCTGAAATGAAAATGCAATTTTTCAACTTTGTCATGTATGATGTTAGAATTCCAGTGTAAGTCAGGTACCCATGCAGTTCTTCAGTTCTCCTAGCTCTGCTGTTTCTTTCCTTAGACAAAAGAAATAAACCAAGTTCAGCCTTTTCTATATACCGAGTAAAATCTGAGTCCTAGGCATTCTTTGATGCTCCTGGTAAAACAATGTATAATAAGACGAATTCTACCACAAGGCTAAATGATATAAACAAATACTAAGTTCCTATGGGACCTCATCAATGTTATAATAAAATGATGCTGAGAATCTGCTGTACTTTTATTTGAAAACACATCTAGATATAATAACATCTAAATTAATTTTAACGGGCAATTATTGGACAGCCAGAAATAAAAACTGGAAAATGAACAATTAACCTCAATTCCTCCTAATACAAAATGTGTTATCATTTCAATGATGAACTATGTAGGGACATACGTTAAGAACCACCTCTCGGAAATTTCTGGGTCACAATAACAAAATAAGAACACCAAGAACCATCAGAGAAGAATAAAAACTTCTTAAACTGTAAGTCAACAAGAACATTTAACATAATTTATATCTGATTTACATGTCATTTTCAAAACATACCTATTGGATTGAATAAAATACAATGTATATTTTAGGAAATTATGTTCAGGAATTGTGGATGTGCCAGTTAACCACTTTCTTATTGCTCCAGTAAAACACAATGATGCCAGATCCTAGCAACAGCTGAGAGAATCATTCTGGTTCTTCTAAGTCACCACAGGGGACAGGAAAAAAAAATTTGATCTACCTAAATAAGTTAGATAAGATCTCTTATGAAGACAAAGAAAGGACTAAGCATATCACCAAAATATATTTTTAGGAAATTACTGGGTTTTGGCGAACTTACAAAGTTATAGTAACTACTTACTAGGTAGATCATTTATTCTTAATATTACAAATACCATTTCACAGAGCTTTCCAGATAAAGGGCCAGATAATACTGGTTTTACTCTAATGATCTTGTTACTTAATAACATGAGGAGAAATGACATCTCACAGGTGTAGCAGAGACTGCAATGTCCTATCCCAACACATATTCTCTCCTTGCTTTTTAGTAACCCCAATTTTACTTGGTTGAGATATATGCCCAGCTAAAGGATTACATTTCCAAGATGCCCTCATAGCTAGATGTAACTATGTGACTAAATTCTGGCCAATAGGATGTAAGAGGAAATAATGTGTGAGACTTCTAGGAAGGTTAAGGCTTTCTTCCTTTAATTTTTCCTATTGCCTGGAATATGGATGTAAAGGCTACAGCGTTAGCAGTCATATTTAACCATGAGATATCTAAGCTTTTGCTTAAAAAGTGAGCATGCACAAGGAATCCAGTGTCATGACATTGAGGAATAGTGTATCAGTCTCAGACCCACCTCCCTCTGACCTTCTTTAAATGAGACAATAAATCACAATTTATGATTCCCAACCTTTGCTGAACACTGGAATCCTAGTGAGCTTTTAAAAATCTGGATACTGATGTAGCAACCCATACTAAATAAATCAGAATACCTGGGGACTGGAATTAGGTATCAATACATATTAAAGACACTCAGGTGATTCCAATGTGCAGCAAAGTTTGGGCATGAATCCTTAGTTCTAAAAGCTGATTCTAAATCTAACAATATTGCATCAGTAACATTTAGAAAAAGAAGAACAAAAATTAGAAAAACTAAATAATTTTATGGCAACATTCGATTAAGTATTAGTTTAAGTGAAAACCTGCAAATGGAAAGGCATATTTAAATATTACTATGTGGTAAATTATTACTGAAGTACAAAGATAAAGAGTATATTTATTGAGCACTGCTCATATTTTTAAGCTTTATCTCATTTAATTCTCACCTCAACCCTATGAGGCAGTATCATGCATATTTTACAGTGGAATAAATAGAGGCTCTGAGAAAACAAATACCTTACTCAGGGTCTCACATCAAGTAACTGGCAGAGCCAAGATACTAGTTCCTGTTTGTGCAAATTGAAGGGTTGTGCATTTTCTATTACACTGTAACTCAAAAAGAAAAGAGACTAAGAGGTCTCTAGAGTTATATATTTTCTTGAGGAAATATTAGTTTCATGAAAGAATTTGAAAATGAATTTAAAATATTAATAAGGATAAAACATCCCTATTCAATCTGTAAACATTTCATAAATCTTGTGAACCAGAAGATCAACATACTAAACCCATATTCATAATAGCACTATTCACAATAGCCGGGAGACAGAAGCGATCCATATGTCCATCGAGAGATGAATGGATAAACAAATTTGGTATATACGACAATGAAATATCACTCAGCTTAAAAAAGGAAGGCAATCCTGTCACACACTTCAACATGGATGAACTCCTAAGACATTATGCTAAGCCAGTCACAAAAAGACAAAATTATTCCATTTATATGAAGTATCTAACGCGGTTAGATTAATAGAAATAGGAAGCAGAATAGTGGTTACTAGGGGCTGAGAAGTTGGGAGCAAGGGGAGAGGGAAAGGGAGTTTTTTAATGCGTCTAGAGTAGCGGTTCTCAACCTGTGGGTCGCGACCCCTTGGGGGTCGAACGACCCTTTCACAGTGGTCGCCTAAGACCATCCTGCATATCAGATATTTACATTACGATTCATAACAGTAGCAACATTACAGTTATGAAGTAGCAATGAAAATAATTATGGTTGGGTCACAACATGAGGAACTGTATTTAAAGGGCCAGAAGGTTGAGAACCACTGGTCTAGAGTTTCAGATTTGCAAGATGAAAAAGTTCTGGAGATGTGTTTCATGACAATGTGAATATAGTTAACACTACTGAACTGTACACTTAAAAATGAAGATAGGAAATTGTTTTTTTTAATCACAATAAAAACATTTTAAGTTAATATTTACTGAATTATCCATAACTCAATATGGAAATTATTAAGTATACATAAACAGTTTAATACCACTAAAAAATCCATTACAGTAATGCCTAAGAGCTCCTGAATAAGTATTTTAGATTCTACAAAAAGTAAGACTGTCAACAATTCAGAATCCTCCTTACCTGGGCTTGTCTCTTTTTTCTCTTTGTCTTTCAAAATCCCGTCCTCTGTCCTTTCCATCTCTTGGTTTTTCTTCTATCCTATCTTTTACTTTATACTTTTCTTTATATTTTTTTCCCAGAGCAATATCTTCCTGTAAAGGAGGGGGTGGACTAGGAGTGCGAGGTCCTTTCTTTTTACTTTGGTTGGTTTTTGAGTTCCTGAAGATAACACAAAGTTATCATTAGAGATCCAAATACTTTTGGAAGGTCTAACGGATTTTTTTTTCATTTTAACAAAGCACATTTTAAAAATGGTGGCATTCCTTTCAATAAATTGCCTTTGAATATTTTTTATACTGGTAATCAATATCTAGAAAAAAACCCAGAAATGAGCAAAGAAATAATTTACTTGTTATTTATATCATTAATAATACTTATTAAATAATTTACAGGGTAGGTGTCTAAGACAGAGGTAGAGTAGGAAGAGATTCAGGAAAAGATAAAATGTAAAATAAAACAGTTGCATGAACTGGAGGTTGTTTTTTTAAGCTTATATAGAAAAGTAGATGAAGAAAGTAAAAATCACCTATAGTTCTATCACCCAAGGATAACCATTGTTAAAACCTTGGATATATGTTCACACTAATCCATGTCTCTTTACCTCCCTCCCCTGACACACACAACCCTACTTTTTGTACTAAATTTTCTATATTTAGTACAAAAAGTTTTTTTTTGTACTAAATATAACATGGGTATCTTTCTATAACAAAATGTAGATTTAGATAATTATTATTATTTTTTTAAATATATTTTATTGATTTTTTACAGAGAGGAAGGGAGAGGGATAGAGAGTTAGAAACATCGATGAGAGAGAAACATCGACCAGCTGCCTCCTGCACACCTCCTACTGGGAATGTGCCCACAACCAAGGTACATGCCCTTGACCGGAATCGAACCTGGGACCTTTCAGTCCGCAGGCCGACGCTCTATCCACTGAGCCAAACCGGTTTGGCGATTTAGATAATTATTATTATAGATTGTACAGAACCTCCTTGTATACATATATTTTATAACTTTTAAAAATTACATGTTGATAGCTTTTAAATGGCTTCTATGTTTTTATCATTACAAAGAACACACAATTACATAAACTACAAATGAAATCTTAAGCACTGTTAGTAAACATTTAAATCTTTGAGTCTTATTTTAAAAAATCTTTTTACAACATTTAAATTATAAAGATAGTCCTCTAAAATTCTGGAATTTTGTCTTTCATATTTAATCTACCTAGAATTAATTTGGGGGTATAGTTTATCATCTTTCATTTGTCACTTTAAGTAATTTTATCCAAGTGGTATAACTATGAGCCTTTATATACCCCAAATTATCTGTCTTTATGTTATACTTGAACAACAATTTGACTGAATGCAGCATTTTGGTGTCACTATTCTTTTCCCTCAGAACTCTATAAATACTTTCACAATATCTTCTAGTGTTTAGTAATGTAGATAAAAAGTCCAAAGAGAGTGCTTTTTTTTTTTTTTTTCTATGAAGTTTACTTGGTTTTTCTGCTGGGATGCATATATTATTCCTTAGACATTAAAAATTTCCCCAAAATGCCATGGCTGGTGTGGCTAAGCTGGTTGGAGCAACATCCCATATGCCTAAAGGTGGTGGGTATGATTCCAGGTCAGGGCACATACCCATGTTGCGGGTTCAATCCCTGGTTGGGGAGTACGTGGGAGGCAACCAATCTATGTTTCTCACATCGATGTCTCTCTCTAAAAACAAAAAATATTTTTTTAAATTCTCAAGATAAATTTTCTTTTTTCTTTTTTAAAAAGCTTTTTCCAGTACTCAGTGAGCTATTTTAATCTGAAACCTTGTCTTCAAATCAATTTCTTCTACTTTATTTCATCAGTTTGCTATATGACTCAAGTATCTCTGGTTTTTTATTATAATCTCCTGGAACTCTCTTCCATTTCTTATTTTTCTGTTATTTCCATCTCTCCTCTGCTTTCCTATAATCTAAATATGTCCTCAAATTTGGTAATTTTTCTTTTAAGCCACACTCATTCTCCTAATTCTAGACTTGGCAATCTCATGATTGCGCTATTTTCAGTTTAAAAATTGTTTTTCTTCCAAAATATATTTGTTCACAGATTGTTCATATTTTCATCAAATGCTCTTACATGTCAATGCAATATCCTCTCAAACTGTACTAAAATTATAAATAATTATTTAAATTTGTTCCCATTTACTGTAACGAGTGTTCAGTCTGGTACTGAGTTTTTAATTAGCCTTTTCTTTTCATACATCTGGCAAGTTTTCACTAGCTACTCATTTCACTATCTAATGATTTTTATAAATGACGACCTGAGCCTGAATCCTAGAACTTACTTCCTGTGACCTTGAGTTCTCTAATCCAAAGATTCCTTAGCTATAAAAAGATAATGTACAGTAACTTCCTCAAAATGTTGATAAAATTTTAAAAAGATAACACTATAAAAGCAATTGACTTATGGTGACCATTCAGAAACTTTAGTTCTCTTACTCCTTTATCCCTAATTCTTATTATCAGAGATAGGGCTAACCACCCAGCAAGTCAGAAATAACCAAATCTCTTTTTCAACTTTGTCTTCTGCCAAGAACCAGATGACTAAAATATTTTATGTATTTAACAGATCAGTGATAAATGTCTGCATTTCTAAATATTTCCCCTTTTAAAAAACAAAAAGTAGCCCGAACCAGTTTGACTCAGTGGATAGAGCATCGGCCTGCGGACTCAAGGGTCCTGGGTTCGATTCCGGTCAAGGGCATGTACCTTGGTTGCAGGCACATCCCCAGTGGGGAGTGTGCAGGAGGCGGCTGATCGATGTTGCTCTCTCATTGATATTTCTAGCTCTCTATTCCTCTCCCTTCCTCTCTGTAAAAAATCAATAAAATACATTAAAAAAAAAAAGTATTTTGAAGATAAAATACAGGAATTCTTATCACAAACTGTATTTTAACATTACTAAACTTCCGTCCTGGGCACAATGTTTAATCACACTGTACAGACTTTTTTGAAATCAGGTATGGCCATATGACCAACTTCTGGCCAAAAGAATGTAAGCGGAAGTGATGTATACTATTTCCTGGCCTAACTAATGAAAGAATCTCATGCTCCAGTCAGTAGGAAACTATATAGTTAAATAAATGTAATAATCCAATTAATTTTTTCTTTACACATTCCATTTTTTGGTGTCCTCAAAAACCTAACAAAGTGGAGTCACAATCAGAAAGAGCCTAGGTTACTGAATCTCCATGCATAGGAGAGCCACCTGTTAATCAGAAATACCCACTTTTACTTCACTTGAGTGAGAAATAAACTTCTGTGTGTTAAACTCACATTTTGAGATTAAATTATTATAACAACTAGGCCCTGGCTGGTGTTTGTCGGTGGTTAAAACATTGGCTTGTGCACCGAAGGGTCTCAGGTTTGATTCCTGGTCAAGGGCACATAACTGTGTTGCAGGTCCGATCCCAAGCCCCAATTGGGGTGTGTACAGGAGGCAACCAACCTATGTGTCTCACATAGATGTTTCTCTCTCCCTACCCTTCCTCTTCCCTTCCTTCCACTCTCTCTCTAAAAAAAAAGGACAAAAAAATCAAAATATCCTCGGGTGAGGATTAGTAACAAAACACACACACAAACAAACAAACAAACAAACACACACCTATTAAAGCAACCAGGATTATGCCAATATACTCACTAAAGTACAGAATTTCTTCACATTACTATAAAAAGTGTATGTGGTTGGAAAATATGCTTATGTTATAGGTATAGGGTTTTCAAGTGCCTTCCAATTGAATGGGCTAAATTGGTTTTGAATGTTTTGAAGTAAAGAAGATCTTTCAACATTTTTAAAGTCAATTGATTATTCTTTAGTGGCACAGAGCCCACTTCCTATTTGTGGCATACAGCTCAATTAAATACTTCTATCATTTTTAGATCCTTTTTCTCTCTCTCTCTTTCCAAAACTACTTCTTTTAAAGAGTATTTGACATACTTCATATATCTTTGTACAAAGAGCTATAAAAAAAATTTACTTAATAAAAACTAAGAAAAAATGTAGATCAAGCATGTCAAACTCAAAGGCTAGCACAGGCCAAATAAACAAGGTTTAAGTTTATGTGGGCCACAAAAAACCCAAAGCTTCAATTTTCACAGAAAGAATAGGTTTTTTCAATAGAGATATGGTGAATACAAAGGGCTGAAATAAATGAGTAATCATTAACATAAAATAATAGAACATTTTAATAAAAATTAATAATTTTCTTGAACATTAACTTACCAGACACTGAATAACTAACTGCACAAATTAATAAGCGTAACGGAAATAAACCTATTTTTTTTTGTTCTCTGAAAGTGAAATATTTTCTGTTGCGCACACCAAATGTCAGTCCAAGATTAATGACGTGGCAATCGGCTGCTAAAATATTTGCTGCTATATTAGTGGAGAGAAATGGTAGGCCTGCGTGTAAGGGAAATCCAACATGATTATAGTAATCAGTCATTAGCCCTAACCGGTTTGGCTCAGTGGATAGAGCATCAGCCTGTGGACTAAAAGGTCCCAGGTTTGATTCCGGTCAAGGGCATGTACCTTGGTTGTGGGCACATTCCCAGTAGGAGGTGTGCAGGAGGCAGCTGATCAATGTTTCTCTCTCATCGATGTTTCTAACTATCTCTCTCCCTTCCTCTCTGTAAAAAATCAATAAAATATATTTAAAAAAAATAGTCATTAGCGAACGTTATAGTTCGTTATTAATAATTATGTATAACAGGATATTGTAAAAATTAAGTTATTAAATTTTTATTAAAACATTTCTTACATACCATTATTATGGCTGGGCCGCAAAAATATTCATTGTGAGCCACATGTGGCCCACGGGCTGTGAGTTTGACATGCTTGATATAGATGGCAAAAATAGATAATGCATTTGCTGATTCTAAGCCACTCTATATCTCACATATCAACATAAAGTTTACTATCAGGCTATATCTCACAATGAAAGTAAAGAAGCCCTAACCGGTTTGGCTCAGTGGATAGAGTGTCGGCCTTTGGACTGAAGGGTCCCGGGTTCGATTCCCGTCAAGGGCATGTACCTTGGTTGCAGGCACATCCCTAGTAGGGGGTGTGCAGGAGGCAGCTGATCGATGTTTCTCTCACCAATGTTTCCAACTCTCTATCCCTCTCCCTTCCTCTCTGTAAAAAATCAATAAAACATATTAAAAAAAAAAAAAGTAAGTAAAAGAAAACTGCCAGCCCTGACTGGTTTGGCTCAGTGGATAGAGCGTCGGCCTGCAGACTGAAAGGTCCCCGGTTCGATTCTAGTCAAGGGCATGTACCTTGATTGCGGGCACATCCCCAGTAGGAGGGTGTGCAGGAGGCAGCTGATCGATGTTTCTCTCTTATCGATGTTTCTAACTCTCTATCCCTCTCCCTTCCTCTCTGTAAAAAAATCAATAAAAATTAAAAAAAAAAAAAGAAAGAAAACTGCCAGCTCTCGGGGAGAATGGTCAGTTTTAATTTGTAATTATCTCTGCCTCCCCAATTTGATAACCATGTAAAACTAAGACCCAGGAGTTTGTTTACCATATTGTCACCTCAGTTGACTTATTGGCATTGGTTGCAACATTCCACTGAATTTTAACTGAAATTCTAAACCTTACTTGATGCTTAGTAAGTCTTCAAACAGTTTATAGTATCATCAAGAAATGAAACTGAAAGTTGAGCTGACACACTCTAGGTAAGGTAAACTGCATAGCTAAAGAAATGATATGTGCAATGCAATGTTTTCTTTGAACCTATAATGTACTGCTTTCCAGATCCTTCTGCTTCTATTATTAAATTAATGGTGCATCTTAGAGTCAATACCATTGTAGAATACAGGAAATATCATAGTTAAATCAATAAGTAATTATTCATACTAAATACTCATCACAAGATAAGTGAGCTACTAAAAAGCAGTAAGAGAAGACTACATGAAAAAGAATAGGATAAAACTAACCGCTCATCTAAATAGTTATGATTTCTATGAATAGATTAAATTTCAAAGATTCTATTTTCTCGCATCAAAGATTTTATAAATAGAAAAAAAAAGAAAAGAAAAAGAATATTTCTGGTATGCTGTTTTTTTTTTGGGGGGGGGGGGAATGAATGGAATTGAGAAAAAGTTAATAATTGGTTAGCCAAGTGGATATACAGCAAGTAGGGGTAAATCCCATCACTCTATGTTTAACCTCTCCCATATCCCTTGCCATATTTACTCAATCCCAGGAGCAAAGGAAAGGATCAAGTCAACTCTACAAAGTGCCTTATTAAAATGCAAAACTCTATGCAAGCTAGGTGCTTTGAGAAGCTAGAACAATGAACCATCAAGATCCCAATCTAGCCTGGCAAGTGTGGCTCAGTGGTTGAGCATTGACCATGAACCTGGAGGTCAGGGCACATGTCTGAGTTGCAGGCTCGGTCTCCAGTAGGGGGCATACAGGAGGCAGCCAATCAGTGTTTCTCTTTCACACTGATGTTTCTCCCTCTCCCCCTCTTTCTCTCCAAAATCAATAAAAATATATTTAAAAAAAAATCCCAATCTACAAGGCGCTTAAATTTAATAGAAGTTGTAAAACACGTATGCCACAGCTACAATATAATACAAACAATAATTAATATTAAGAGGGGGATATAAGTAAAATTTAATAAACACAAAGGGAATACAAATTATGTTCAGTAAGGAAAAATGGGAAAACTTAGCAGAAAGATAAAAATTGGGTTAGACATCGAAGGATTAAAGATGGAAGACTGTAGATAGATGTTTGGATAAAAATATGGCAATACTGAAATATCAAAGTAAAATGTTATTTTAAAAAACCTGTATTTCACTAAAGAGAATGGAAACCACTGAGTTTTTCAATGGTATAATAAACTAATTGGAATTGTTCTCAAGATTTCTCTTACAACATTTGTAAAATAAATGGGTTGGGGTATGTGATTCTTTATATGTGTGGGGAGAATAGACACTAGATAAAGTTGATATAATTAGAAAGATGATATAATAATCTAGGCAAAAAGTAACTAGAATCTAAAATAGGGTTAGAGCCTCTAGAAACTAAAAGGAAGGAGTAAAATATGAGTTTCATTATGGGTTCAGATAGAGAGGGTTTCCAACTGGTCAAAAGTTGGGAAGAGATTTTTATTTAGTGTTTTCCTTAAACAAAATCAGTGTATGTACTTTAATTAAAATTTAAATAGTACAGCATGTCTTATGCCTTATTCTCAGTCCTGAAATGTAATAATATTCAATCATTTCTCTTTTTATTTCTTCAACTGGCTACTACAATAAAACTAATAATTCCTGCTACATATATACTGTAAAGAATTTAATCTCTTGATCATGTACCCAAGAAGACAAAAATTAAGTTCATTATGTATCATTTCTAATAGCTAAAAACTAGAAACAACTTAAATGTTCAACAAGGTAGATTAATATATAGTATAAATACTAAAAAAAACTAAAGCTACATATGTCAATACATATAAATGTAAAAAAAATGTTAAGTGAAAAAGTTATGTATCTGTATTAACATTAAACTGATGAAAATACTATATATTGCAAAATAATACCTACTATAAAAGTACAAAGACATACACAAGTATCATAAAAACAAAATTCAAGAGAGGAAAAACAGGAAATGTGTCTGTTATGTTTCATTTCTTAAAAATTAAAAGTTCTGAAGCATATGTAGATGTGACAGACATTTGTTTTATTGTTCTCTATTAACTTTTTTGAATTGAAACATTTTACACTTGTTTAAAACAAAAAAGCTTACATTAAATACTGAACTTTTGTAAAAGTACCCTTCTGTAATCTACTAATTCCTTAGAGTATAATTTCAGAAAAAGCTATTTCTTTCCAGCACTATTTATCACCCTACTAACCTTTGTTGGTCCAACAAGGGAGAGGAAACTGCAGTTGTCTTCCTGTCCTTCTTGCTAGTTGAAGATGACGACTTAGGGCTTGATTTTCGCTTTGGAGATTTGCTAGACTTTCTTAGAGAAGGTGATGGAGATAACTTTGATCTAACCACTTCTGGTGAAACCTTTCAAAAAATTCAGTAAGTCAATTCAGAAACTCCTCCAGTCATGGTAATAATAATCAGGCAGTAAAGCATGGATTTTTAAACCATGCCAGAATTTAGATGAAATATTAAGTGTTATTATAATAGCCATGTATTGATAGTAGTCAGACTCATGAAACTGTGCTTTTATTTTTATTTTTTTAGATCATTTTTTTTCTTTATTAAGGTAGTACAAATGTGTCCTTATCCCCCCATTGTCCCCACACACCCCCAGTCCTGCCCTCACCCTCAACCCCTGTTGTCTGCGTCCATTACTTATGCTTATATGCATGCATACAAGTCCTTTGGTTGATCTCTCCCTCTTACCCCCACCCTCCCCTACCTTCCCTCTGAGGTTTGAGCATCTGATCAATGTTTCTCTGTCTCTAGATCTGTTTTTGTTCATCGGTTTATGTTGTTCATTATAATCCACAAATGAGTGAGATCATGTGATATTAACACAAAATGCTAATTAACTCCCCTAAATAACATTAATACCAATAAAACAAAATGAAGTTATGAAATTTCAAAATCTCCTAAAAAAAATCACAAATTATATTCAAATAAATTATCTCTCTCTACTCTTTAGTAATGAAGCAATTATTCTAGAAACTAGTGGCCTGGTGCATGAAATTTGTGCACATTAAAAAAAAGAATAATTAGGGCAGCGGTTCTCAACCTGTGGGTCGCGACCCCTTTGGGGGTTGAACGACCCTTTCACAGGGGTCGCCTAAGACCATCGGAAAACACATATATAATTACATATTGTTTTTGTGATTAATCACTATGCTTTATGTTCAATTTGTAACAATGATAATACATCCTGCATATCAGATATTTACATTACAATTCATAACAGTAGCAAAATTACAGTTATGAAGTAGCAATGAAAATAATTTTATGGTTGGGGGTCACCACAACATGAGGAACTGTATTAAAGGGTCGCGGCATTAGGAAGGTTGAGAACCAATGAATTAGAGGAAATATTTTAATATTGCTATTTGCCCTTTCTCTATAATAGAAGTGTCAGAGATAAAAGAAAATTAGTAAAATGTATATGAAAATCTCCCTCTGACCCCAGGACACAGAGTCAAGTCCCTGCCCACCCGCGTGGGCCTCGAAATCACGCGAGTCCCAGACCCGGCTGGCCCCACCCCCGTCAAGCCCCACAGGGCAGGGGGCGCAGCCTCAGGTCCCCTGGTACTACCTCAGGTCCCCTGGCCCTGGCGCGAGGACCATTTGTATATTAGCTCTTTATTATATAGGATAGCATGGGCCTAAACAACAGACATATATATATTCAAATCCCATTTTATATTAGCTGGTGACTCTGGGCAACAGAACTTCAGTTTTGTTCACCTGTTTATTATCTATTTATCTAATAGAGTGATGTGAAGATTAAATGATTAACACATATGAAGTGACTGATATAGAGCAAGTTGACCAATATGTGTATCAATAGCCCAATACAATTTAAGATGTGCCAAGAGCTAATGAGTTCTCTGATCAATATTCATGTTGATGTTAATCGACTAACATATATTTCAATAAATAGCATACCTCCTTTTTAATAATAATTTCTTCTCTCTTCTCCATGTTTTCTTGCTCTAGCTTCATTAATTCCCTCTGTATCTTCTGACGCTTCATTTCCAATGACAACTCATGAACGTAATCATAATTAATATCTCCATTGTCAGAATCTTTAAACAAAAAATCCCATTACTTTTCAGAAACTATAATAATCTCTATAAAAAACTAGAGAATCTTTTCAAATAATTTTTATACAAAATAGTAGAGCCTTTATTAGATTAACATACTTCTAAAAGATAAAAGAAATATACACGTTTCTATAAAGGATTAAAATCAATATGGCTGATTTATGAAAAGCCAAATATTTTTAAGGTTCCTGGATTTGCTGGAAGTAATTTTGGGTTGTTGGGAGTTGGAGTTTTGATTAAGAGATGGGATTTTTAAAAGATAAAATAAAGCACTCAATTATAAATTCCAAGCATTAAACATACCAAAGCCTTCAATATTACATGCTGCATATAAAATGAATCATTACCTCCTTAATTTTCTTAGACACATTAGTACTATAAAAAGGTTACATTAGGTGGGCAACACTGCTTCCATAGTTTTTTGTTGTTGTTTTTTATCAGTGGCACAATTGATTTATAACTAAATACAGTTAACTATTTTTAATACTAATGTGTACATGAGCTAATTTCTGAAGGATCTATAATATTTTCATTAAAAGTGATTTGAACTAGTTCCTTAGATTAGAACTGTACATCTCCTCAGTGGATCTGATACTATGTCTCTATTTCCATTCATCTCTTCCAATGGAGGGGGGTGGCGAGGAAGAAACTTGGTTAAGGAAAAGAAAAGTAAGAGTGGTGTGCAGAGCTATTTCATTATAATACATACATGTTTTCAAAGGCTATTGGCACTGCCACCCAACATCTCATTCTCATTTGCTACAAATGCCAAGAAGCCTGGAGATGGGAATTTTACTGACTTCTAAACTAACACATGACTAATTGGGCTTGATGGATTACAAACTAAGGTACCTTCTCAAACTATACTGTCAGCACTTAAGATCACCATTTCCTAACCTGGAGTAAAGAAATAAAATGAACTAAAAAACAAAGATAAACTAGTTCTACTTGATTGCTTAAAGCACAAGAAAATGGACATCACTGTCATGTACAGATAAAATACATTTGAATGTCACCTATCCACTCATGCATGGGGACTGAGGGTAGCTTTTATATCTGTTATCTGTGTGATTAAACTTAATTATTCATGTTATATTGGAATATGACAACTTCTCAGTAAATATATAAACTAGACTAAAGCATGTTTGTCAGTCACAAAGCAATCATTAAGAGGCATATAAAATTTACTAGGTAAAATAATTAGAGATGGTGTATTAAATTAAAAATGGTTCTATCTAGTTACTATTTTATATCCCATTGACATAGATCAGTAAATAATAGGGCTGAAAGATATGGTTTGATTGTATTCTTTTTTTTTTTTTTAGATGCTTTACCTTCTTTATTCCACTATGTATAACTATTTTGTAGGATCAGAAAGCACCTTAGATTTGATGAAGCACAGCATATGGATTAAGGAGAGATTCTTTCCTTGTAATAAATGCATATTGTTTTGTTCATATGTTTAAGTGATCTAAGGAAATTAATTATAACTCATAAATGGACTAAAAAAAAACCCACTAGAATTCCCAAAGGGTTCTCACTGTGCAACACAAACTCCCTGCCTAGAATAACGCCCAGCTCAGACTGGGCTGGCAGACATCACTGGACACTACTATATCGCACTGCACACACAAGACAAGTCTCACATTTGTTTCTAATTTATTGAATATTGCACAACATACTTTTCTCTGCAAACAATAAAATATAAGGTCACCTAAAGAATTTTAAAACGGCAAAGTAACAAAACATTGCCTAGAAAAGATCTTTTTTTTAAAGTGGTAAATGTTAACCAGATTTAAAATTAGGTACAAACAAAAAACATACTGTATGGAAATAGTCCACAGCATTTTCAAAGTTGCCCATCAGACTATGGATATACCCTATGGCAGAATAGGTGGATGCATTTTGCGGAATTAACACCAATGCCTGACAGTGATAATCCAGTGCCTCAGCATACTTTTTAAGTTTTCTGCAGACATGCCCCAAGTTGTTCAACAAAGGTTCCCATTTGTCAACAGTTACCTCATTCCCAATTGCTTTAATTTTTTCCAAAGCATCAAGAAACCATTTTTCTGCTGTTTTCCATTCTCCATTTTGAAATGCAACCACGCCAACTTCATGCATAACAAAAGGATCTTCTGGTGCAATGCTTAGAGCCTGGCCAAAGAATCTTTCAGCCAATTTTGAGTTACTGGTTAATCCATATTCTAATCCAATATAGAGCATTGGCAAATGACACCCTTTCATCAGCTGTGCTGCTGTGAAGTAAGCAGCCATTGCTTGATCATGTTCACTCTCAACTGCAAATGAATGTCCATATGCTATCCACGCAGGCCCATAGGTCTTCTCAAGTGTCGTAGCTTTACTGAGATATCTTCTGGCATGTTCATTCTTATGATCAACCATGAAATAATAGCATCCCATTGCAAACCAAGAAACAGGGTTGCTAGGATATAAATCCACCAATTTATGAGAAAGATAGAAAAGTTCATTTGCTTTATTCAGCTCCACAAGTGTCCCTATATGTACAGGTAAACAATTGGCATGGAAAGGATCTTTTTCCATTACTACAGAAGCTTGTAGCACATTTTAAAATCACAGTTATAGTAATGTCTTTCAGCTAAATATACTACCACATCCAGATTCTCTTGCAAACCATCTACAGACTCGGGGATGATAGTTTCACTCGGTTCATTATACTTTTTTAATTTGTTCTCAAGTAGAAAACGTAGCAATTCCTGTTCTTCAGTACAGAGCTTATTAAGAGGTAGTGATTCAAGAAGTTCTTTTTCTTCTTGGGCTGTCAACATGTGGTGTGATGTCAAAAGATCAAATGCTTCACAACAGACAACATCGAGCTTCAAAGCTTCTTTATAGCTATAGGTAGCTAGGGTTCGGTTATCTAGAGCGTCATAGATTTTCCCTCGTAAAAGACAAATAGAACTCTTTATTGAGGACTGTGACATTTCCCAGTCATTGGGGGTGTCTTTCAAGCCACTGTCATCCTTTAAATACTTCACGAATAATCGTTTGTTGATAGGCTCCTCCATATCAAGAATATCGAGAGCCTGCTGATGCTCTTTTGCAGCTAATGACATCTAGCTGCAAGGTAGCGGCAAGATTCATACAATTTATCTAGTTTTCGTGACCGAAGTGCATGCGCTGCTCTATGATATTGTGCTGTCAGGTAAAGACACTGAGCCAACCAATAAATGTCCTGGGGTTCCTCATGAGAGAGTGAAGCTACTTTATCGGCCCAAAATAGAGCACTTTGATACCGTTGCTGGTCCAGGTACTGCCGGACGCGCTTCCGCAGCCGCTCCAGGTTCATGGCCGCGCTGCCGCT
>NW_005355410.1:1577987-1580431 GCF_000412655.1 Myotis brandtii | reverse complement strand
GCTGAGCAGACCCGGAGCCCAGCCCCGCGCTGCGATCGCCCTAACCCCGGCTGAACTGACAGGACCCGTGCTGCAGCCGCCGAGGTCCTTCTGATTGTATTCTTAAGTTATTAATAGACAGATGAAATTCCATAACCAAATACTAAGGGTAAAACAAAGAGTAATGTCAATAATACTGTGCCCATCAAAAAGCTGCTGTGTGGAAATATCACCAATACAGAATACATGTAAGAACTGAGAAGTTGGCTTTCAGACTTCATTCCCCAACCACCCAACCAAGGAAGTAGGCCTGGACAGTTAAAACACATGTCAAACACAATGTATGTACTACAGCTAATATAATTTGCCTAAAGGAAGTTGAGTCTTTAATCAGAAACTATTCTTATTTTATGTATATTTTTATAATCAAAAGAAAGATGCCTTCCTGGTCCATAAGAAATGGGCTACAAAGTAGGAATGTTATTTATTTTTTTACTTTAAAAACTTATTTTCCCATCACCATTTATCCCCTCTATGCCCTCTTCCAGCTCCACCACCCCCGCACAATCACCACACTGTTTGTTGTACATGTCCATGAGTTCTCTCTTTTTTCTTTTTTGTTCAATCCTATCATCAACCCCCAAACACTCCCTCCCATTGATAGTGACTGCAAGTAACAGTCTCCTGACCAAAAAAGCAACAAAAGTTAAAACTTAGGACGAAACTAAAAAATGAGTCTGAAGCCATTTAATAAAAGTAGAAAATGGCTCATATATTATAGTTTATTAGTTTCAATTAACTCATATAGAAGATTCTGTCATCAGAAAAATATTAAATATAATTAAAATGGCATATTTAAGAAGACAATTTTAAAAAATATATAACAAAAACACATGTAATACATAAGAAAAGGTTGACTTTCTTTATATACAAATAATTGTTACCAATTAAAAAAAGAATGGGCAAAGGACATAAACAGGCAATTTACAAAAAGAAAGAAATGTAAATGATATATAAATATACTATTTTCATGTATTAAAGAGCTTTTTTTTTTCTAATTATAATATTAGGTATTGGTAAAGGTACATATAAAGAAAATGTTCATTCTCTAGTGACAGCAATATTAACTAGTACATCTATCCTGGAAAATAATTTAGCAATATGGGTAAAGCTTTAAGAACATTCTGAACTTTTAACAATTTTACTTTTAGTAATTGTATACAAATAATCATCTATCTATATATATATAAAAGCCAAGTGACCGGAACGACCAGAAAGACCGGTTGCTATGACATACACTGCAGTGGCCACCCTGCCTGATTGGGGCCCTGATCGCCTCCCCAACATCCTGTGTCCCCTCCCCACCACCAGCCCTGTCCCTGATCGGCCCCCATTAGGGCGGGTGGCCAGACCCCACCCGTGCACAAATTCGTGCGCCAGGTCTCTAGTAGATATATAAAAATCTATCTATATATATAAAAGCCAAGTGATTGGAATGACCAAAATGACCAGTTGCTATGACATGCACTGTGTTGGCCAAGCCCAATCGGGGCCCCGATCGGCCCCCCTAACCTCCTGCGGCCTCTTCCTGTGGCTGGCCTGCCCAAATTGCCTCCCCTACCCTGATCGACCCCCCCCTAACCAAAATCGGGGGTGAAGCCGGCCGGCCAACCTCCCATGTCCCCTCCCTGAGGCTGCCTCGGATCGGGCTGGTGGCCAGATCCCACAAGTGCACGAATTCTGCACTGGGCCTCTAGTAGATATATAAAAAGTATAAGAATTAAAGACTATATATATTTAAGTACTTCTTTTTGTCTTTTAT
Organism: Myotis brandtii; assembly: GCF_000412655.1. NCBI lineage: Eukaryota > Metazoa > Chordata > Mammalia > Chiroptera > Vespertilionidae > Myotis > Myotis brandtii. The sequence goes on along the minus strand of NW_005355410.1, from coordinate 1,578,630 downwards.
TTCTGGGCAATTTGATTTTATTCTTTTTCATGTGTACACCATAGTGATTAGACATTTCTAGACATACAAAGAGATAACCTGATAAGCCTAGTAGTAGCAACCTGGCACCATACGTAATTATTACAATATTATTGACTATTGTTCCCTATTGACATTACATTCCAAGGGCTATTTTATAACTGTCAATTTACACTTAATCTGTTCACCTTTTTCATCAGGTTTCCCAAAGCCCTACCCATCTAGCAATAATCAGTATGTTCTCCATATCTATGAGTCTGTTTCTGTTTTGCTTACTTTTTTTTAGATTCCACAAAAAATGAAATCATACATTTGTCTTTCTCTGTCTGACTTATTTCACTTAGCAGAATACCTTCTAGGTCCATCCATGTTGTCTCAAATGGTAAGATTTCCTTCTTTTTTATAGCCAAATATTATTCCATTGTATATATTTACCAAATCTTCTTTATCCAGTCATTTATTGACAGGCATTTACTATATTATCCTATATAATAAAGAGGTAATATGCAAATTAAGCTTCACACCCTCACAAGATGTCTGCCTACGACCAGGCCGGCAGGTGGGTTAGTGAGGGACGATCAAACGACTGAACAGCAGGCTGTGTGGGGCGACCAGGCTGGCAGGT
>NW_005355410.1:1570949-1577887 GCF_000412655.1 Myotis brandtii | reverse complement strand
ATAAGGGGGCAGTGGGGGGGGCAACCTGGCCGGCAGCAGGGGCAGTTAGGGGCCACCATGCCGGCATGCAGAGGCAGTGAAGGGTGATCAAGCCAGCAGGGGGAGCCAGTTAGGGGCAACCAGGCAGGCAGGCAGGTGAGCGATTAGGAGCCAGCGGTCCAGGATTGTGGGATATCCTGGATTGGAGAGGGTGCTGGCAGGGCTGAGGGGGCCCCCCGCCCAACCTGTGAATGAATTTCGTGCACTGGGCTTCTAATTGTAAATAATGCTGCAATAAACATAGGAATGCACATATCATTTCAAATTAGTGTTTTGGATTTCTTTGGATTGATACCCAGAAGTGGAATTGCTGGGTCATAAGGTATTTCTATTTTTAATTACTAAGGAATCTCCATGTTTTCTATAGTGGCTGCACCAATTTGCAATCACACCAACAGTGGATGAGGGCTCTCTTTTCTCCACATCCTTGACAAGACTTAATTGTTTATTTATTCAGACAGGTGTGATATCTCATTGTGTGTTAATTTGCATTTCTCTAATAATTAGTGATACTGAGCATCATTTCATATATCAATTGACCATATGTATGTCCTCTATGTATTTATTTTTCAGTTTTTTTCTTGTAATTGATGCCTAGTTTCATAGCATTGTTGTAAAAAACAAACAAACACCATGCTTGATATGATTTCAATCTTCTTAAATTTATTGGGACTTGTTTTGTGGATGAACATATGGTCTATTGTGGAAAAATGTTCCATGTACACTTAAAAACAATGTATATTTTGCTGCTTTGGGGTGAAATGCTTTAAGCATGTGTTCTAATGTGTTTGTTAAGGCTGTTGTTTCCATATTGATTTTCGGTCTAGATATCTACCCATTAATGTCATTGGGGTGCTAAGTCCCCTACTATGACTGTATTACTGTCAATCTCTCCCTTTATGTCTGTCCATATGTGCTTTATATTTAGGTGCTCCTATGTTGTTTTATAAAAGTTTACAAGTGTTACGCTACCTCAGATTTTTTGTTTCCATTTGCATGAAGTATCTTTTTCCATCCCTTTACTTTCAGTCTGTGTCTATCTATCTGAAATTGGTCTCTATGTATGAGTGGTGTTTTCTTTTCCATTCAGCTACCTTATACCTTTTGATTGGAACATTTAATCCACTTACATTTAAAATGATTAATAAAAGGTATGTAGTTATTGCCATTTTATTATTTGTACTTATGACACATTTCTTCTTCTTCTCCTTCTTCAAGAAGTCCCTTTAACATTTCTTGTAATACTGGTTTGGTGATGACTAACTCCTTTAGCTTTTTCTTGTCTGGAAAGCTCTTTATCTCTCCTTTAATTTTTAATGATAGCCTTGCTAGGTAGAGTAGTCTTGGTTGTAGGTCCTTACATTTCATCACTTTTAATATTTCATGCCAATCCCTTCTGGACTGCAAAGTTTCTGTTGAGAATAAAGCTGACAGTCTTATGGAAGCCCCCTTGTAGTAACTAATGACCTTTCTCTTGCTGCTTTTAAGATTCTCTCTTTATCTTTAACATTTGGCATTTTAATTATGATGTATCTTGATGTGGGCCTCTTTAGTTCACCTTGTTTGGGATTATTGGATTAGTATGTACATTCCTTTTGCCAGGTTAGAAAAATGTTCAGTCATTATTTAATCAAATAGGTTCTCAATTCCTTGCTGTCTCTTGTCCTTCTGGGACCCCTGTGATGTGAAAGTTGTTACGTTTGGTGTTGATCCAGAGGTCCTTTAAATTATCATTTTAAAAAATTCTTCTTGCTTTTTGATGTTCTGATTGGGTGTTTTCTGCTATCTTGTCTTCCAAATTGCTGAATGAATCCTCTGCTTCATCTTATCTACTGGATTCCTTCTAGTGTAGTCTTCAATTCAGTTACTGTATTCTTCATTTCTGAGTGGTTCTTTTTTTACGGTTTCTGTGTCCTTTTAAATGCTTACTATCTCTGTTTAAGTTTACACTGAGATCATCCATTCTTCCCCTAAAGTCCTTGAGCAGCCTTATAACTATTGTTTTTAACTCTGCATCTGGTTATTTTGTTGCTTCCATTCCATATAATTATTTTTCTGGGGATTTCTCTTGTTCTTTCATTTAGGGCATATTTCTTTGTATCCTCATTTTGGCTTCCTCTCTATGTTTGCTTCTATGTACTAGGTAGATCTGCTATGTCTCTCAGTCTTGGCAGGGTGGTCTTATGTAATAGGTGACACTCTATCCACTGAGCCAAACCGGTTTTGGCGTTTGTAAGTAAATTCTTGAAAGGGTTCTATGCCTTACTGTCTCTACTTTTTCATCACATATTTATTTGTCTTCTGACCCATGTCTTCACTACAGTTGTTTTTCAAGGTCCCCAATAATCCCCTCTTTGCTAAATAAATTGAGACATTCTTGTCTCCATCTTTTATAACCTTTGTGCAGCACATAATACATTCAAGAACCTGTCTTCCTGAAGTACTTTTCCCCTTGGCTTCCATCTATCACTCATCAGATTTTCTGTCTTTCTGTTTAGGCTCTTTGTTTTTATATAGACTCCTTATAGTCTGTCTCTTCCTTAACTGTTGATTGCCAATGCTTTGTTCTAGACTTTCATCTAAAAAAAAATACTAAAGTGACTTTATTACAAGAATCTTTTATATATTCAGTTATTTTAAAAGATGAGTAAATGTCTTTTATGGTGGTTTCACTTACCAAGTATTCACATGGCTATGTTTTCTCTTGATTGAAACTGGCAGGTTTTAGAAATAGTGTATCTTTATGATTTACAATTATCTGTTTGAAGAAATATTGAATCATGGATTTAGACATTCACACTCAGGGCAGGGCCGATGGGGAGGTTGCGGCTCCACCCCGTCACACACAGAGCAGGGCCCATGGGGGGGTTGGGGCGCCGCACCCTGTCACACACAGAGCAGGGCCGATCAGGGGGTTGGGGCGCCTTCCCCTGTCACGAACAGAGCAGGGCGGATAGGGAGGTTGTGGCCCCGCCCCCGTCACACACAGAGCCGCAGGGCGTTCAGGGGGTTTGGGCGCTGCTCCCTTTCACGCTGCTCCAGGGGACAGGAGGCCTCGCGGCTCCGCTGATCCCAGTGCTGGGAGGCCTCGCGGCTCCGTTTGACACCGGGGCAGGGAGGCCTCGCGGCTCCGCTGATCCCGGTGCTGGGAGGCATATTACCCTTTTACTATATAGGATAGAGGCCTGGTGCACGGGTGGGGGCTGGCTGGTTTGCCCTGAAGGGTGTCCTGGATCAGGGTGGATGGCCAGCCTGGATGAGGGGATGATGGCTGTTTGCAGCTGGTCACACCCCCTTCAGGGTGGGGGTCCCCACTGGGGTGCCTGGCCAGTCTGGGTGAGGGAATGAGGGCCATTGTCAGGCTGGTGGGTGACTGAAGCTCCCAACCTCTCCTTTTTTTCTTTTTTCTTTTTATTCTGGGATTTATTTACCTTCTATGGCTGTCACTGGAACTGAGAGCCGGCTTTAGCTCTGAGGCTCGGCTCCAGCTCTGAGACCTCAGCTGCTGAAAGCAGGTATCTGCGTTTGTTTGGGTTCTATAATTGTAACACTGTTGCGGTCCTGCTCGCTCCAGCTCTGGTGGCTGAAAGCAGGTTTCTGGGGTTTATTTACCTTCTATAATTGCAACATTGTTTCTTAGAGTGCAAGCTCAGAGCCCAGCAGCGGCAGGTGGGGAATCTTGGTTTCCTCCTTCACTGGAGCAAGCAAGCCTCCCGTTTGCTTCAGCTGCCTGGCTGCTGGTCGCCATCTTGGTTGGCAGTTAATTTGCATATCTCGCCAATTAGCCAATGGGAAGGGTGTCGGGGTTATGGTCAATTTGCATCTTTCTGTTTTATTAGATAGGATATTAACTAATTGATCCAACCACAATGGAACATTACAGCTGCCTTTACAACTACAGGGTGTCCCCCCAAAATGTATTCACACACTTTGAATAATTACAAAGGGAGTGTTTATTAAAATACATTTCATTTTCAAAATTGAGCTATCAGCTGTTAAAGGGTGTATACATTTTGGGGGGACACCCTGTATAAGCGGTATTAGATTGGCTTATGAAATCCCAATGAACTAATCATAAGAGAGTTTCCTATTTGTTCTCAGAAGCACTCTTCAACAGACAATGCTGTTCAAAGATGGAATAAATTCCCTTAAAAAGTATGATGGTCAAATTACTGGAAAGGCATTTAGGGTACAATTCAAGTATTAGACTATGTAAGTTTTCAGAGATTGTTCTTAATAATAGGCGTAACTATTTTAGGCTTGCAGGCTCTTGACTTTCAACAAGGATTCAACTCACCTATGGTAGCTCAAAAACAGCTACAGAAAAATATGTAAACAAATGGATATGGCTGTGTTCCAACAAAGCTTTTTTTGTAAAGAAGTGCCTGGTCCACAACCTTTAATTTTATAACCCCTGGTCTAAGTTTTCAGCTTACTGCTGAGAAGTTGCTTAAGTTCTTAAACTCTTTAGTTATGTTATGTATAAGAAATAGCAAAGCTATTGAATTAGTGAGTTAATTATATAAATTATATTAAAATGCCTAGCACACCCAACACATTCAACAAATGAGTTCCCATTCTCTATATTTGGTAATGTGCGGCTATAGTGCTCACCTTGAAGAAGATCATAAAAGTGAACATTTGTGGTGTGGAAAATAAATCCTTATTTGTTAAGACAATGACCCAAAGATGATTTTGCTAATTTTTCATGAAAAAATCCCAGGTCTTAATTATTATTGGATTCAAATCTCTTTTGAAAAATGAAAGTCAACAATACCTTTTAAATAATTTCCCCAGGTCTTTAAAATTTTGTAATCTTTTAATATTTTATGAAAAACAACAAACATAAATTTAGATTTAATTTTTTAACCCTGATGTTGAAGAACTGAAAAATCTACAAATGTAAAAAAATTCCAAAGAATTGTGATGGTGCACAATAAAATTCTAGGAAGAAAAAAAGGATAGTGAAGTTGAAAAATGCAGTGTAAACAGCATTTTCTGCCTTTGTTCTTCTACTATATGCCATTTTCTACTGACAGGGAGATCACAGTAGAAAAGTGTTTTGAACCTACTCATCTATGATGGGCACTTGGGCTGAAGCACACAAAAAGTGTCTGCAAAGTGAATAATCAATAAATTGACTACATAAACAAAGATTTTTGAAACTTACCATCTCTATTAGTCTCCCACTCTACATTTTCTTCTTCACTTTCTGGAGTTCTCTCCTTGGTGATTTTTATGTCTTCCTTTTCTCTATGTCTCCCCCTTGAAGATTCTTTCTAAAAAGTACATAAATACATAGAAATTACTGTTATTTTTTAAAAAACTGAATGAGATAGTTATTATAATACAAAATATTTCTAACTTCATCTTTGTTTTAACAAAGAATCAGTTTTGCAAATAATCACTTATCCACTAAGGAGAGGATGTGACAAGTTCTAATGTAGCACCGCAATGAAAAGACATTATAGAATACCTATTTCACTGAAGAATAGCGATGTAGTACATATAAGGAGTAACTAAGATTTTAAAATATACAGAGAAAATCTGTTATTTTAAACTTTGATAGTGTGCTACATATTTTTTTTGTGTGAAATTCACAGGGTAAAAGACAGTTTAAAATGGATAATATACACAAGGGTTTGTAACTTTAACATAACAGCATTTTCCTACACACCCTAAAGATAAATCCAAACTCATTAAAAATGCTTTCAAAAAAAGAGACTTGCCCTATTTTGATGAAAACAAAAATGGTAGCCAAAACAGTTAGAAATCAGTGCATATATTACACATAAAAAAAGGTTTTACACTTTATTCTAGGTGTAATAGCAGCCTACAGACAAAACAGGAGAATAGTAATTAGCTTATAACATTTAATAAACACATATCGCATAACAGAAAAACTTCAAACCACAATTTACTAAGTGGTAAAAAAAATAAAGTAACCAGTATCATATAATTATCTTCCCACCCACAGTATCACTTTTATTAACCCTAAATCCTAACTATAAAAGACACTAACACACGAAGACAATAAAGGGTAAAAGTTCTTTTGGGGCATTATCAGACATAAAATTTGGCTGCTTAAAAAACAAATTAATTTATCCTTGAAGACTTTTTTTATTTTTTCCATTTTATTTTTTTATTTATGTATTTGTTTATTTATATTATGTATTGATTTTGGTGTACAGTTTAGTGGTTAGACTATTGAAACTAGTAAATTTTATATCCTTAGGTATGTAGTCATTACTTGATCAATGAAATGACATATGATTGCTGGTAAGACAACACAAGCTGACATAAATCGTAAAAACTTACATGAGTTGAACCAGACATGAAAAAATGGTAAAAGGTCCAAAAACAAAAAACAAAACAAAAACAACTCCTATTTATAGACAAGAGGAAAAAAGTAACATTATTCTTAAAATATATTCTATGGACTATCAAAAACTATTCTATATACCACATAACTTTTGAATGTTCTGTGGATTAATTCCACTATAAATATATATTAGTGTGTAATATAAAAATATTTTTATAGGTGATTATCTCCAAATTGTTCAATAATATATTGTTCTTTTGGTCTACTTAAACTATCATGTAATATCCAACTACAGATTTCCTTGAAAAGAGTTTCTGAGCAGTAGTGCTTATACTGTAAAATAAACATTCTGTGAAATTATAACAGAACTAGTGGCCTGGTGCATGAAATTCGTGCACATTGAAAGGGAATTAATTAGAGGAACGTAATTTGGACTCACTATCTAGTATCAATAATATGTGAGCATTTCTGAAATTCAATGACATGAATTTTAGCTATTACTTTGCCAAATAAATGGAATTTATAGATATCATTTAAAAGAGCATTCAGCTTAATATTAAAAACTCTGGCTACCAAG
>NW_005355410.1:1557146-1569349 GCF_000412655.1 Myotis brandtii | reverse complement strand
AAAAAAAAAAATCCTAACTTGTTCTTACCTTGGTCCTCAGGCAGCAGCAGGCTCTGCACAGGCAAGCTCGTGACTCGTCCGATCACACCCGAGACTGAGAGGAGTCGTCGAGACAAAGAGAGAAGGAGGGGAGTCGGAGAGTGCGGCGCACATTCCACACATGCGCACTGCGGGCCCTGGACGAGTCGGCTGCTAAGCAACAGGCAGTGGCGGCAAAAACACCCGGCGGGCCAGATAAATGTTTTCGGCGGGCCGCATGCGGCCCGCGGGCCGTAGTTTGAGGACCCCTGCAATAGCTCGTCTTCAGATACATTCTGTTACAGGCGCCGCCTTCTTTCAAGATCAGATGCACGTTGCTCTTCAGACATTTTCTGTCAATAATGCGGCATCTTTCAGCTGCAGAGCTACGTTGTATCAACAGTTGTTCTTTAAACATAGTCCTACCTCTTTTCTGTCACGGTCTGAGATGCAGGTGAACAAGAGTCCTGGCTGTCAGACTGCTGAGAGCTGTTTGACCAACGGCTGATTCTGTGGGGGTGGGACTTCCTCCTCCCTGCCGTCAGTTTCCACAGTTGTGATGAGGAAGCTGGGGTGACAGAGGGAGCCACGCCCTCTAAGCCGCCCTCTCTCTCACTCTGCTCTATGTCCAGCGGCCTCCTGCTCTGCCAAGTCCTCCAAACCTCCCTCTCTCCGCCCACTCTCCCGCTCTGCTCTCCGCCGGCGAAGGTCCCGGGAGCCCGTGGGCATGGCTAGGCACGGCCGGCCTCACCTCTCGGGGCCAGTGATGGTCCCGGGAGCCCGCGGCTGCCGTCGCCTCTCAAGGCGCTTGACACCTGCGTATGCAAATTGACCCGCCATCTTTGTCAGGTTAATCTGCATACTCATTCCTGATTGGCTGGTGAGCGTAGCAGAGGGACAGCCAATTTACATGTTTCTCTTTATTATAGAGGATATTTTTAACAGATTTAGAACCAGAAATGTAATCTCATTAAATTTCATTAATAACAATTTACATATATTAAAATGATACAATATTGACTTGTCTATTGTTTTTCAATATAACTCTGATACTATTCCATAAGATCATATATATTCAGTAAGTACTAAAGACTGAATGCAGTCTTCAATATTTGGAGAAATTTCAAATTAGGAAATATGTTTTATTCTAATACTTTTGTCAATATCACACCTCAGATCATAATATAGAAAATTATTTTAGAGAATCAGAGGGAAGGAGGAGGGAAAGAGACAGAAACATCGATGAGAGAGAAACATCAATTAGCTGCCTCCTGGAAGACCCCTACTGAGGATTGAGCCCGAAACCCAGGCATGTGCCCTGACCAGGAATCGAACCAGTGACCTCTTGGTGCATGGGACAATGCTCAATCCACTGAACCAAGATTGGCTGGGCAAGTATACATTTAACCTTATAAGAAATAACTGGCCGGACTAGAAAATTATTTTGATAACACTTATTAAGGAGGCTAAGATCAGTAAAAAACAAAACAAAAAAAACTGTATATCCTCATTTCTCCACTTCACCAGTATATAACTTGTTTAGGCATGTTACTGTCAAATAAAGTTATTTCCCCCCTTCTCTGATATTCTAATAAATAAGGCCTGATATTACTTGTCCCATGTACTACAGCATAGTCTGTTCTTTCACCTTCCTGTATTTCTTGAACAGAATGGCTTGTCCTCTTCTCATAAGTGCAAACATTAATTGAAAGTGCAACCATTTAATTTATTATATGTTATAAATTAGTCACCCTGCAACATGTACATGTTAAAATATTTGTTAAAAAACACACACACAATATTTTAACCAGTGCTCTTGGAAGAAGGTATTTTAACAATTCAGAATTTACTTGGATTTCTAAATATATTAAGTAACACTGACAGTAGATTCTGGAGCAACAACCTGTGATCAAACTTGCTAATAATATTTGCAGCAAAATAAACTACACCCATTGGGTTAAAACGATAGTTTTATGCCAATTTAGATCAGACTTTGCTGACAAATAAGTCTATGCCTAACTTTCCTTAGAAACCAAAATTTCTTATTGTTTTTTTCCTTTCCCACAGATCACTATTCCCAGTTTTCACTTCACCTTAAGGCATATTTCTTTTACTATAATAACAACCAACCAATTTAGGTTTCCCCAGGGTGCCTCTCACCTTCTACAACATAAGAATTCTTTCCTTCTGGCCACATCTGAATCAATAATTGATAGCAAGATAATAGCCATGCGCTTGATTGCTGAATCAAGTGAATTAGCAGCAAGGAGAATGGGATTATTATGACTAGATTGCATTAATCAAGGCCCAGCTGTTATCTTTGGGTCAATTTCCCCAAACCATAGTGCAGGTACAAAATGAAAAGGTGATAGAATGGATTCTGAGGAATGTAAAGCAATTTACACTACACCTTTGATACTATACTTCACCTTCTCAAAGTACCATGCTACATTTTTGATAACTACATAGATCATAACAAAACAGACTTTTCCAACCTGGTAAACATTTTCACCTTTACATTTCAGAAGAAACATCGTCCTGATGTATATATCCTTTTACACATTCCTATTTAGTGAAGGTCTCCTAGTAATCAGCACTTTCATTTTATCTGAACACCTCTTTATTATATCTCCCTGAAAAACCGATTGCTAGGTATATAACTATAGGTTTAAGGACTCATCTCAACACTTTGAGATTATTATTCCACTGTGTTTTGGCTTCCATTGTCGTTCTGTCCTTCTGCTGCTCCTTTGTAGAAAGATTTGCCTTTTTTTCTCGGGGCGTTTGTAGTATTTTATCTGTTTCTGGAGTTTTGCAGTTTCAATATAATACTCTACTTGACATGTATTGTTCTTTCTGTATCTGTAGATTTATATCTCATCAATTATGGAAAATTCCTAGTCACTACTTCTTTTAAATGTTGTCATTCTCACATTCTAATTTTCCTGGGATTCCAAGTAGATGTACATTAGATTTTCTAAGTGTTTTCCCCACATTTTTTAACTTCTTCAATATTTTCTATAACCCTCTCTATGTGCAGCATTCAGGATAAATTTTTCAGTTCCATCTTGCAGTTCACCAATTCTCTCAATAAGGCTTAATTAGTCTCTAACCAGCTCTAATATTTATAAAAATTTCAAGGCCATCATCAGCTTTCAGATTTGTTGCTCAATCCTTGATTTTAATTGTTTTTGCTTCCTTGTTTTTGCTGCTCTTTTGCGTTCTTCAGAAAGCAGCACTGCATTAAAAATGTACTTGCTGTCTCTTATCCAGGATCCAGTTTTATTGTAATGGGAGGAAGGAACCTCAGAGTATATAACCCATAATAATGACGAAAGAGGAATTAAGACTTACACTTTTATAGAAATCATGTTTGCCTATTGCTTAAAGCAGGGATGGGGAACCTTCCTTCTGCCAAAGGCCATTTGTATTTTTATAACATCATTTGCAGGCCATACAAAATTATCAACTTAAAAATTAGCCTGCTATATTTGGTCAAACATTTAATTAACTCATCCCTAATGTGATGGCTGGAACTGCTTCTCTTTGGTAAGGCGTGTGATGTTAACTGGTACTGATGATGTTGCTACTTGCAACTGCTTTTCCATGGAGCACAGTTGACTCTGTGATGGTAAGTTTTGAAAAGAACGGCTCTCAGCAATAAGTTGTCCACACACAGATGCATATTTCAATGCATGTTTTCTCAAAGTGGGTAATTCATCATTGCTTATGTAACATTTATAGAACACAAGCAGTGGGAGGTTGTTGTATGTGGCTTTCAGTTCAGTTGAATGATTTCGTGTTGTAGGTTATTAGGCATATCAGCTGGTTCAACATTGAACAGTGTAGCAAGGATGTTCAATCCCATTTACTTTTCACATCTTTGAATCTTACATTAAATGCCTCAATTAGTTTTGCACATTCACCAACACTCAAGTGTCGTAGAAGGCTTTTGTCTTCTAGAGTGGGAAAATGCACTGTTATTCCTTTCAAGTTGTACTTTCCACAGCCTTAATTTAGCTTCAAATGATTTCACATTTGAAAGCAGGGAGCTGAGAAGCTGGTTGGGGCCCTGCAGCTTGATGTTCAGCTGAGAGGTACTTTGTAATGTCCACCATGAACGCTAGATCACACAGCCACTTGCTATCATTGAGTTCCCTGACTGGTTTTCCCTTCAGCTCCATGAACTGCTTGACTTCATCCTGCAGTTAGTAAAACCTCATGAGCATGTTCCTGTGACTCAGCCACCACACTTCAGTGATAAATAAGAGCACTGTACTTAGCGTCAAGATCATTCAGCAACTCCTTAAACTGGTGGCTGTTAGACCCTCTGCTTTTAACAAAATCTATACATGACACTACAGTTGACATTACATTGTTGGGTCACAACCACTGTTCACAGAGACCTTCTTGGTGTATGATGCAGTGGCATATAATTAAATCACTTGGATCAAGACAGACAATTTGGTTCTTTCTTGATAAATGCACAATTATAACCCTTTTTGCAAGCCATCCATAGCTGGAGCTCCACCTGTAATCAGACCTTTTCAAATGTTAGCTCAAATTTTTTCATTGATAAAACAAGTTCTAATAAGTCTTCACCTTTTGTAATACCATGCCTGGCTTCCAGTGATAGCAGTTCCTCTCTCATGTCAAACTCTGCAGTTATCCCATGAACAAAAAAGGTCAAATGGGCAGTATTTTTTATGTCCACTGTCTCGTCACAAGCCAGAGAGAAAAACTGGAAATCTCCTGCAGAATCCTTCAGTGTTTTAATACCTTGTGTTAAGTCAGTACTCTGATCTGAGACAGTTCTCTGAGAAAAACTAACACTCTGAAACAATTTTACTTTGTTTGGTGCCAACAACTCTGCAGCAGCCACCATGCACTGTTTCACAAACTCTCCGTCTACATGAGGCCTCAGCTTCTTTGTGATGAACTCTCCCACTACATAACTGGTCTGAATAACATTGTCTCTGTCACGAGTCCTAACAAAAGCGGCCTGTTGTGATTCCAAACTCCGCTGCAGAGCACTGATTTTATCCAGACACATTTGGCCTCCCAATTCATTGAGTTTAGCCTGTTTTGAGCTGTAATGATGCTCCAGGTTGGCTTTATTACTGCTAATGCATTGCCACAAACTAGGCACACAGGTTTGCCTTTGATTTCAACAACAAAAAAATAATAATTTGTCCATTTCTCTTGGAAAGATCGACACCCTGTATCAACTATTATTTTTTTGTAGTTCCCATTTGTAGAATGTTATACCACTTACGTTTTAATAACTATCCAGTGTGTGTGTTGCCAGAGACACTATTGTTTTGCTTTGATTGCTGTTCTAATCCTACATCTTGGATTTGGAACATATCCAACGTTTGACTCTTGAGGTCTTTTCTGTGTAGTGTAATTTCCACAATCTTCATGAGATTCCGTTTTTGGGAAGACTGTTGATCGTGGACATGTGGATAAAGGTTGGATTGGAGTTACTGTCTGTGTCAAGAAGGAAGTCAACAACATCATGTCAATCATTGGAGGCAAGGTCATCAACATCTTGAGGAATTATCTCATTGCATCTCATCTCATCACCACCAGATCATTGTGGTTTCGCCAGCATGCTAACACTTCCACAATGTGTACACTCCCAGCCTACCTGGCACAGACTGTCCTCTGAGTCACTGTAATATAGGCAGATGGGCCTGGAGCAGATGAGAAGCAAACATGTCTGTCCTGTCATGTACTCGTACGTGTGCTGTCTATTCCATAACGGACGTTCTTTCCTTGTCCCTTAAAAATTTACGTTATTATGATTCACTTAATACGATTTTGTGTTGCTATGAAAAAAGTTCCTAGATTTACTGAATTTCTAGTTCCACCTGCGGTTGCCATGGCAGGGCCAGACCAAGTGATTTTTTGGGCCTTATATGGCCTGCAAGCCAGACATTCCCCACCCTTGGTTTAAAATACAGTCAAGTAGTCACCCTTGGATTTCTCCAAAACTACTGTTAGGTCATGCCACCCTATGCTATATTACTACAATTGACATTTTGTAACTAGAATCAAGTCTATGTTTCTTAATTTCTCTTTCTGATAGAGTTCATTATTGGTGTACAAAAATGCAATCCATTTCAGAATATTAATTGTGTATCCAACTACTCTGCTGAATTTATCAGTTCTAATAATTTTGTGTGTGTTTGTAATCTTTGGGGTTCTCTATGCAGGAAATCATGTTAGATGCAAATAATGACAATTTTACTTCTACTTTTCAATTTGGATCATTCTAGGTCATTTTTATTTGTCTCAAGGTATCTTTTGATTTCTTCCTTGAATTTGTTGTTAACCCATCCATTTTTTAGTAGAATGTTATTTAGCCCCATGTGTTTGCATGTTTTCCAGTTTCTTGCTGTGAATGATTTCTAATTTCATACCATTGTGGTTGGAGAAGATACTTGATTTGATTTCAATCTTCTTCAATTTATTGAGACTTGTTTTGTGAACTAACATGTGGTCTAGCCCGAAAAATGTTTCATGTGCACTTGAAAAGAATTTATATTCTGCTGCTTTAGGGTGAAATGCTCTAAAATATCAATTAAATCCATCTGATCTAATGTGTCATTTAAGGCTGCTGTTTACTTGATTTACTCTCTGGATGATCTATCCATTGATGCCAATTGTCATTGACATCAATAACTGCATTACTGTCAATCTCTCCATTTATATCCATCAATATATATTTAGGTGCTCCTATGTTGGGTGCAAGGGTTATATCCTCTTGTTAGATTGACCACTTTATCATTATGTAATGTTTTTCTTTGTTTCTTGTTTTGGCCTTTGTTTCAAAGTCTATATTGTCTAATATAAGTATTGCTACCCCAGCTTTTCTTTATCAATTCCATTTGCATGAAATATCTTTTTCCATCTCTTTCTACTTTCAGTTTGTGTGTGTCTTTCCATCTGACATGGGTCTCTTGTAGACAGCACATGTATGGATCTTATTTTCCTATCCATTCAGCAACCTTATCTTTTAAATGGAGCACTTAATCCATTTACACTTAAGATGATTATTAGAGGTATGTAGTTTTTGTCATTTTATTATTCATATTTATAATTCCTCCCACCCCCTTCTTAAAGAAGTCCCTTTAACATTTCTTGTAATACTGGTTTGGTGGTGATGAACATTTAGCTTTTTATAGTCTGGGATATAATTAAATTTAATGTTAATCCAAATTTTTCTTTTTAATATCTCTGTATCTATGTACCCAATAATACAATAGTAAAGAGCGGAAACCATAGGAGATGGGGAGAGGACTAGACAGAAACATTCTACTAATAAGATCCTTTAAAAAAACATCCTCAGCTCTGGTCGGATGGCTCAGTTGATTGGAGCTTAATCCCATATACCAAAAGGTGGTGGGTTAGATTCTTGGTCAGGAAACATACCTGCGTTGCAGATTTGATCTCTGGTTGGTGTGCATAAGGGAGGCACAACCAGTCGATGTTTTTTTCTCACATGGATGCTTTTTTTCCCTCTCTCTCTCCTCCCCTCTCTATGAAATCAGAAATATATATCCTTGGATGAGTATTCAAAAACAAAACACAGACCACATTCTGGAACATAAAACACTTATAAAAAACAGAAATCATACACTGTCTCCTCTCAGACCACAATGGAATTAAACTAGAATTAGTAACAAGGTAGCTGGTAAATCCCAAAATATATGGAGATTAAACAACCCACTTCTAATTAACACGTGAAGAGAAATGTTTACATAGTTCATACTAAATGAAAATGAAATAAAACATCAAAATTTGTGGAATGCAGTGAAAGCAGTGCTTAGAAATTTATAGCATTAAATGCATATAGTAGAACAGAAGGTCTAAAATCAATAATCTAAGTTTCCACCTTAGACAACTAGAAAAATAAGAGCAAACTAAATCTAAAGCAAGCAGAAGAAATAATAAAGATTAGAGCAGTGATGGTGAACCTATGACACGCGTGTCAGTGGTGACATGAGAACTCATTTTTTTGGTTGATTTTTCTTTGTTAAATGGCATTTAAATATATAAAACAAATATAAAAAATATAAATCTTTAATAATATCAAAAAATTTCTATATGTGACATGACACCAGAGTTAAGATAGGGTTTTTCAAAATGCTGACACACCGAGCTCAACAGGTTCGCCATCACTGGATTAGAGCAAAAATTAATGAAATTGAAAACAGGCAATCGACAGAGAAAAATCAATAAAGCCAAAAGCTTGTTTTTTAAAAAGATCAATAAAATCAATAAGCCTACACCCAGGCTAACTAAGAAAAAATGAGAGAAAGTTATCAATATTAGAAACAAAACAGAAAACATCACTATAGATCCCAAGAACAGTAAAAGAATACTATTAACAATACTGTACCCACAAATTTGATAATGTAGATCATTGATTTTCAATTGGTATGCTGCAAGAATTTTTACAACATGCAATACTTGCTAATTATCGGTGGTGGTGACCTCTTTTCCTTTAGATTGTCAAATTAAAAAAATGACAACAGCCAAAGCAACAATCGCCATCTGATCTTAAATCATAAATACACAGGTCATACAATAGAGTTGCATCTTATTGGTCCTGTTGCATAATAAAATTATGTCTGATTGGTTAACTCTTGCTACCAGAAATCCTTACATACAAGAATAGGCACATGATTTTTTAAAAAGTTACTTTGGAGCAAGAGTGACTAATTACTACTATTTTTTGTGTAAATCAATCTAATTATACCTATTTTTTGTCAGTTCAACAAAAATATATATTTTTTGGTGTGCCACAGTATAGTCTCTAATATAGAAGAAAACACAATTCAATTACTGCATTTGCAAAGTTCTATAGATCTAGTACCATAAAAAGTATCTAGTACCATAAAATGTATTTCATAAATGTTTCAAAATAGCATATTAGTGTCAGCACAAGTACTGTAAATGGTGCTAAAAATTAGTTGTTCATGATTATATGAGTCTAGTATAAAAAAGGGACCACAAACCAATTCTGTCTCCTCATTAAATCCTATTGACTCTACTTCAAATAAGCCTGATTGTGTTAAATTCAGTTTCATTGTCTTAAATCTGGTTCAAATACCTAGACCAGCTCTTTCCAATATACATATAATGCAAACCACATGTGTATTTTTAAGACTTTCTTCTTGCCACATTTGAAAGAAAAAAGAAACAGGTAAATTAAAATTTTGATAGTATATTTTATTAAACCAAATATATCCAAAATATTGTCAACATAATACATAATCAACATAAAACTTATTGAGATTTTTTACTCTCTTTTTTTCATACCAAGTCTTTGAAATTCAGGATGTATTTTACACTTAACAGTACATCTCAATTCAGACTAGGTACATTTCAAGTGTTCAATAGCCCTAGTGGACAGTGCAGACCTGAGACTACCAGAGTTCTCAATACTGGCTGCATTATCAGAATCACTTTTCACTTACTCAGTAAGTAAACTTACTAGTTCCAGGGTCTGGAGGTGAGTTGGTGAACAAGATAGATCTCTTCAGCCCTCAACTCACATTCACATGCTATAATTCCTATACACTGGACACAAAGCTTCATAGTAGTCCTTTAAACAAAGTAGGTTCTCAAACACAGTAGTCCTTTAAAATTCCTATTTTTACTGTGCTGGTTTTTTCCTCTTCCTGGACTCACCCCTTCCCTCCTCCATGCCATTTATCTTTCACACCCAGTGCAAAATGTCATTCTCCTCTGTAAAGTGCTCTCTGGTTCTTGAGACAGTTCTTTATTCTCTCCATTTGTTCATATCTCTCTGACATGCCAGCACACTATAGAATTACAATTTATTTCTCCACAAGATCAGGGGTTATCAACCTCATAACTCAGACACATTGGATTTGAGGTCAGTGGCAGAGAAGGGGTAGAATTACATACACATTATTTAACTATGCTCTTTTGTCTTTGCTATAGTTGCCCCTACTTAAACTAAATCTAATTTTCCCGTAGAAATTCATTATATGAAGATCAAGAGTCACATGAACTGCAGTAGAAATGTAGCGCAGAAATGATTAGCAGCTGTTACCCTGTTATCACTCAAAATAATGAATATCCTAATACACTAGCTTATTAACAGTATATATTTTTTTAAGTTTGGATAGCAAATTCCCTGAAAACTGACCATTCTACAATCTTATGACTCTATCGTTTAGGTGTGCATGAAGTTCAGTGCCTTTGAGGGCTTTTTCATCTAGGGAAAGCAAAAATCAGGCTTTAAAGTTCTTAATCAAATGCCAACCTTGCTGTTTATTAAGCTGATATGATAAATATGTAAACTGTTATGATGCTAAGCATATAAATCTTTATGATCAACAACACACTTAAACTTAGATACCCGTTAAGTACCTAAATCTCTACTGCTGATGTTCATCTCCTATTAAGAACCTAAAACCAATTTATATTAGAGAGAAAACTCAACTAGAGTTAAATAATTTCTAAAGTAATGTGTTCAGAATATAAATTCGAGATGTTTGTCCTTTACATTAACTATAGTCCATGAGTAGTGTGCTGGAACCAGTATACACTGACTCATAAGAGCCAACTGTTAAATTTTTTTTTAATGTTTTTTAATTGATTTTAGAGAGAGGAAGGGAGAGGGCTAGAGAGATAGAAATATCAATGATGAGAGAGAATACTAGATCAGCTACCTCCTGCATGCCCCCAACCGGGGATCCAGCCCAAAACCCAGGCATGTGCCCTTACTGGGAATCGAAACGGTGAATTTTGGTTCATGGGTTGATGCTCAATCACTAAGCCACACCGGCTGGGCCCAACTGTTAAAATTTCAAGAACTATACAAGTCATTGTTAAACAAAACTATGATTAAGAATTAAATTATATAAAGTAAAAACTAAACAAATAATATGACAAAGGTAATAATTACTCCAAACTCACTTCCTAAATGTTCAGCACATTTTACTCTGTGGTTAATTACACTTATTATATTTATGTATGTATGTATGTACGTATGTATGTTCGTGTGTGAGAATAATATAGAATTGTAGGAAATAGTATCTTTACCCAGCTTTTTATTCAGTGACAATACTTTGGTAGCTTGAAACTGACCATGATAGGAGTATTTACACCAAAGGAACTGGTAAATCCTACAAAGCATGGCTTTCTCTTTTTTCCCTGAGTAACTGTTAAACATTTACCAGCAAACAACAAAGTCCATTCATTATTCTGAATCAACAGATTATTTCAAAATGCAATTCACATGCTCAGCCCCTACCCAGAAATTAAAATTCAGTAGAACAGGAGTATATATATGTGTATTTTTTTACATGTATTTTTAAAAAGACCATCTCTCCTCCAAAAAAATTTTGATACACACCTCCACCTAAGAACAACTATTTGAGGTATCTAAAACAATATTATGTATCTACCATATTAGATGCTAGAAAGAGACATACAGAAAACTGCATTACTTTAAGACCCAAAAATAAGTCTCTGCAAACTATAAGTAAAACCGTGACACAGCTTTTTTTTTTTTTATCAAGGATCAAAAAATAGCCATAGGAAAGCTTCTTTAGGTTTTAAATTATTAAAGAGGTTGCTGCTTATACTATTCAATAACTTTCATACAAAGACTACAATGAGACAACTAGATATCCACATGTAAAAAATGAGGTTGGATCCTTACCTAATACTATCCTATCTAATAAAAGACAAAAAGGGTAATTAATCGTACCTCCGCTACGCTACCCATTGGCTAATCAGGGCGATATGCAAATTAACTGCCAACAAAGATAGCGACCGGCAGCCACGCAGCTGAAGCGAATATGAGGCTTGCTTGCTCTAGTGATGGAGGAAGCCAAGGTTCCCCGCCTGCCGCGGCCCGGCTCTGAGCTCCGAAAGCAACAGCTCCAAAAGCAACAAAGTTTCAATTATAGAAGCTAAACAAACCCCAGATACCTGCTTTCAGCCAGCCGTGGCCTCAGAGCTGGGAGCGCCAATAATGGCAACAATGTTTCAATTATAAAAGGTAAATAAATCCCAGAATAAAAAAAACAAAAAAAAAAAGGAGAGGCTGGGAGCTTCAGTCGCCCGCCAGCCTGAAAACGGCCCTCAGCCCCTCACCCAGACTGGCCAGGCACCCCAGTGGGGACCCCCACCCTGAA
>NW_005355410.1:1550089-1556639 GCF_000412655.1 Myotis brandtii | reverse complement strand
CAGGTGGTCATCCCCCGAGGGGTCCCAGACTGCGAGAGGGCACAGGCCGGGCTGAGGGACCACCCCCTACCCCCGAGTGCACAAATTTTTGTGCACCAGGCCTCTAGTCTTTTATAATAAAAGGATAATATGCAAATTGACCCGAACGGCAGGACCATCGGGAACAACTGGTCGCTATGATGCGCACTGACCACCAGGGGGCAGATGCTCAACACAGGAGTTGCTCCCTGGTGGTCAGTGCGCTCCTACAGGGGGAGCTCCGCTTAGCCACAAGCCGGGCGGATGGATGGCTGCGAATGCAGTGGCGGTGGCGGAAGCCTCTCCCGCCTCCTCCGCAGTGCTAAGGATGTCCGACTGCGGCTTAGGCCCGTGTCCCGCACCATCAATCGGACATCCCCCAAGGGCTCCCAGGCTGCCAAAGGGATGTCTGACTGCCAGCTTAGGCCTGATCTCCCAAAGAGCGGGCCTAAGCCAGCAGGTGGACATCCCTCGCGCAGTCCCGGACTGCAAGAGGGCGCAGGCCGGGCTGAGGGACCTCCCTGAGTGCATGAATTTTCGTGCATCAGGCCTCTAGTAAATAATAATAGAAAAGCATAATATGCAGTGTCCCCTCGGGAGTTTGATTGCTTGCTATGACGTGCGCCAGGGGGCAGCGCAGAACGAAAGAAGGCCCCGGCTGGCAGCTGGGGAAGGGAGGCCCCCGCCGGCAGCTGGCAGCTGCTAGGGACCCTACCTGTGCATGAATTTTTGCACTGGGCCTCTAGTACTATAAATAATAAGTAACTCAAAATAGATCAAAGATTTAAATGTAAGAGCTAAAACTCTAATATTCTTTGAAGAAAACATAGGCATTAATCTTTGTGACCTTGAATTAGACAATGGTTTCTTAAATGACACCTAGACAACAAACATTTAAATAAATTGAATTTCACTAAATTAAAAACATTTGTGCTTTAAAGGATACCATCAAAAACATGAAGACAACCCATACTATGAAAGAAGTTTTTGCAAATCATATATATAAGAAACTTATATCCAAAATAAAGAACTGTTATAAATCAACAATAGACAATACAATAAAAAAAAATGGGTAAAAGATCTAAATAGACATTTCTCCAAACAAGATATACAAATGGCCAATAAGCCCATGAAAAGATGATCAACATTATTTAGCCATCAGGAAAATGCAAATCAAAACTACAATGAGATTACCACTTCACACCCATTTAAGATGGCTATAATCAAAAAGTTAGATAACAACAACTATTGGCAAAGATGTAGAGAATTAGAAACGTTGTACACTGTTGGCAAGAATGTAAAATGGTACAGCTGCTTTGGAAAACAATCAAGCAGTTCCTCCAAAGGTTAAACACAGAGGTTAAAAAAGGTTTAAGCCATGATACAGCAATTCTACTTCTAGATATACTAGTAAACCCAAGAGAAATGAAAAATATGTCTACTCAAAACCTTGTATATGAATGTTCATAATTCATAACAGCATTATTCATAATAGTCAGAAAGTGGAAACAACCCACATGATCATCAGTAACCCACATGATCATCAACTGATGAATGAGTAAACAAAATGTGATATGTTAATACAATGGAATATTATTTGGCAAAAACACGGAATAAAATACGAATACACCCTATAATCTTTCATGAACCTTGAGAACACTATGCTAAGTGAAAGAAGCTAATCACACACACAAAAATATATTGTATGGCTGCATTATTGTATGAAATATCTGAAACAGGCAAATCTGCAGTGATAGTAAGTCAAATAGTGGTTGCCTAGGGTTTCAGGTAAGTTGGAGTGATAAGAGGATGACTGTTAAAGGACATGGGGTTTCTTTTGGAAGTGATGAAAATGTTCTAAAATTGATGGTGGTGATGGTTGGATGACTGTGAATATACGAAAACTCACCAGTGTATACTTTAAATGGGTGAATGGTACAGTACCCTATCTAATAAAAGAGTAATATGTAAATTGACTGTCACTCCATGACAAAGATGGCGGCACCCTGGCGGTGTCACCCTGGCAACGTGAGTCCAGCGTCCGCGCCCCAGCCACGTGGAGGGAGGGGAGGGACCCCAGCTGCGCGGAGGGACGCTGGCGTCGTTGCAGGCCGGGCTGAGGGCCTTTCCCCCTTCCCCGGTGCACGAATTTCATGCACCGGGCCTCTAGTTTGAATTATATCTCAATAAATGTTACATTTCTTGGGGGCGGGGGGAGAAGCTTTGGAAAAGACTTCCATTCCTAGCAAACACCTGTGTCCTTCTATCCAATTACTACATCATAAATTGTGTTTCTCTTTAGCTTAACTGCCAGGAATTCATCACTAAATTTTGTGGTCACATGAGCTTTACTTTACCTAAATTTTCTAGTTCGGTTTCTGTTACCACTATGCCTTACTTTCATTGTTTTAAGTGTTCTATTTTAAGCCTTTTCATTCTTGGAAGCAGGCAGAATATGATGGTTGGCTTGAACTCTGAAAACTTAAGAATATGTTTAGATATTCATGACCCCTACCAAGGTAAAGAAACCTTAAGAAGTTCAGCTTGAGCTCTACCAATAAATTTTCTTCACCTTAACTACCACCAAGAAGTGAAACAATCAGAATTATGAGTTTTGCCGGAGGACTTTTTTTCTCTAAATTACATTATCTATACAGAACACTGTAATGCAATAGTACACATTTACCATATATTTACCACACAAGATAATATTTAAAATGGAACATAAATAATAGGTCACTACTGAAATTTAACTTTACTTTGGGAAATTTATTCCTACCCTAACAGGTGAGGATGACTCCTCTGTATTTCGTTTCTGAGATTCAGTGTCCATATCTTGGCGCTTGTTCTTCATTCTTTCTCTAAGATCCCCTGTAGGTCTTTCTGGTGACCTTTAAAAACAAAACAAAAACAAAACAGCAAAAATCTATATTTATATATCATTTTATAAGAGTATATTTGCAGAAATAAACTCAAAAATCTCAATATAATTTTTCTAACTGCCCATGGCTCCTAAATTTCAGAAAAAATAATTAATTTGGTTCAGTTTAATATTAACATAAGTAATATGAGCATCATTTAACAAATTTTCTCCCAATACCAATCCAATGTATACTTTAAAATTCCATGGGGGGGCAGGTACTGATAACATGAATAAGAAACTATGTCTGAGCTGAGAAAAAAACAATTAGTAATTAACAATTTAATCACATAAATATACAAGGTGTAACAAAAGTAAGTTTACAGTTATTCATGTGGAAAATACAATAACTAATAAATAATAAACAAGAGTAAACTCTGTGTTTTGAGTACTCACATCCATAAACCTACTTTTGCCCCACCCTGTATTAGATATATTTGAAAACAAAAAAGTAGGAAGATAAAGTTTTAAGCCATGGCACTGCAAAATTAATCTAAAAGCAACAGTATAATCATCTACACATATATTTAGTTGGATGCAACATCAACAACTGAGAAAATACTTTATGCCTCTTAAGAATCAAAGTTAAATAGAGAAGTTTTGTGTAATTCTTATAACTTTTCTTAAATTTAAAATTATTTCATAATAAAAAGAAATGATTCATAGCAATATTTTAGACAGTGATTTTATATTCTGCTCTGGATTTTAAAAAAATACCCACATTTATATTCAACACTGGTAAGGCTTTATAATTTAAATTGGAAATTTGATAAATGGCTGTTCAATTATTTCACACCATTACTAAGTAGGAAAAACAAAACAGAGATAGAAAACATACTGCCTTTAAAGAATATTCCCAGAACATTTAAAAAAGAAGGCAATATAAGTTAAAGAATATGCCCCTCTTTAGCCATTAAAAAATATTATATATAATATCTTCAAACGATAAATACAAATCACATAAATATTCACATCTATTTCAAGTAACAGTTGATCGATCATATCAATTCCTTTAATGTATCAGTCATTAATACAAATCACATAGTGAAGAAATAATTTGTTAACTCACTTTAAAGGATCTAATTAACATTTACATGTTTATTTTATATATCTATATTAAATGTTTTAACAGTTAAAGCTTAACTTAAATGGAACTCCTTAGCCCTAACTGGTTTGGCTCAGTGGAAAGTGTCGGCCTGCCGACTGAAGGGTCCCAGGTTCCATTCTGGTCAAGGGCACATGCCCAGGTTGTGGGCTCGTTCCCCAGTAGGGGTCATGCAGGAGGCAGCCAATCAATGATTATCTCTCATCATTGATATTTCTATCTCTCTCTCTCCCTTCTTCTCTGAAATGAATAAAAAATATATATATTTAAAAAATGGAATTCTTATTATAAACCAGTACATAAATCCTTTAAATTATAATTATGTACATGTAAATTTTTGTCTTAGTTTTCTGCATATAACAAAAATTTATTGTAAATCTGTTTCTATCCTAAACAGCACCTAACAGAGTACTCTATATATATACCATGAATGCTCAATAAATGACTTAAACGTCTTTTGACTAAATAAGCATTATCTGAAATACATTGCTTTTCTTTCCTTCTTTGAATCACATTATGACTATATTTCTTCCCTACAAATAAAGTAAATTACACAAATACAAGTTATCAGATAAAAGAAAAAATACACAAAAGAGCAAAATTGTAACAAAAATTCCTTTATGCTAAGTCTAGTATGATACTATTTTTTTCCACTTTAGACAAATTTCTTTGCCATTTTCCTCAAAACTGTCTCCTGTATAAAATTTTTCAGTTAGTAATAAATTTCAAAGATGAATTAAATAATTATTAAAAGTGTAGTAATAATATAAACAAAACAATATTACTGAAATAGTTTACCACGTATGTGTTTATACAGGTAATTAAACTTATGAAGACTAATCTCCCCTCATTAACAGAAAAGACAAATGACAATCTAAACACAAATAAGACAATATTCAGCATCACAAGTAAACGAAAATATAAAACATTTAAGTGAACAGAAAGTTTGAATTTTAAATTCAAGTAAACTGGAGCCCTAGCCAGTTTGGCTCAATGGATAGAGCATCAGCCTGTGGACTGAAGGGTCCGGGGTTCAATTCTGGTCAAGGGCACATGCCCAGACTGTGGGCTCGATCCCCAGGAGGCAGCCAATCAATGATTCTCTCTCATCACTGATGTTTCTCTCTCCCTCTCCCTTCCTCTGAAATCAATAAAATATATTAAATGCAATTAAACTTGAAAACCTATATATACACACAAAAAATCTCCAAATCCTAATGTTCAATTTTTATACTATTCCTATAGCCAAAGCAATCAGTACACCCAATTTTAAAACTAGATAAATTATTTCTTTACCAATCAAGTTTAAACTTTTTGTGACAATCTTTACATAAGCTACATCTTTAAACACCAACCATAATAAAATCATCATAAGGAAACCAAAAGAAAAATAAAAGGTCTTTATTAGGAAAGATTAATTTAGTACTGCCATTATTAAAGGCATATGATATTCAAAATAGCTCCATTTATCCTTATATAAATACATATTTTCATTTACATTAATACACTGCGATAAGGATTTGGCAAATGCATTTTAACCTTCAGAGTTCGCATTAGATTATCTTTTGTCATCAAGATTCAAATTTAGAACATCTTAAAAAGCTAAAATTATATCCTATTTAAATTTCAATAAAATTCTGTCTTAGCAGCAGTTTAATACATAATTGGGAGGGTTAAGTAAGCCACACATATATTATAAAAAAGATCTATTGTCAAAACAGTAAATATTGAACAAAGAAGTTAACTTTAAAGCAAATATTTTATTAACCTTGAATTTAAAACTAAAAAGATCTTATCTATCTTTGATTACATCAACAAGACTACTACCAAGATAGAAAATCTGATCAAATATATGGTTTTATTTCAGATTTTTATAGTAGATAAACTATAAAAGCCATTTTCTAATTGTATATGAACAATTCAAAATTCTCAATTTACCTTCTGTAATTGCTGCTATAACCTTTACCACGGGGTGAAAGGCCATGTACGAATCTACATGTGTTTCCATAGAGGCAGTTGCCAGTCTTCAGCCAGTTACGGCACTGTGTCTAAGAGACAGATATTACTATGTAAATTTCATATTTATTTCTGGACAAAAGATGCTAGTGGAAAATTAAAATAAATGCTATCAAAATTGCAGCTAACCTGAGATATACATTACTCCCCAAATAATAAAACATCAGAGAAAAAAACCCCACAAACAAACTCACAAACCCTATCACTCTTTTCAAGTCTTTTAATGAAACATATTTTTTAAAAATGTACTGAACCAACATACATACAACCAGTTCACCTTTATTATACAAAATCGGTATTTTTAAAAAAGGATTGCAAGAGAATCCCTGAAACTACAAGTGACAACTCACCTCTGCTGTACTGCCAGTGCTGGGTCCAAGTCTTTCAAAGACACTGGGTCTTCGGGATGTGCTTTCAGATATGGTCTTCGTATTTTCCACTGTGACTTTCCTTCTAATTTTTGACATTTTGTACTACTTTAACAAAAAACG
>NW_005355410.1:1541521-1550068 GCF_000412655.1 Myotis brandtii | reverse complement strand
AGAGAGAGGGAGAGGGAGAGGGAGAGGGGGAGAGAGAGAGAGAGAGAAGCTAAACAGTAAAATTCTTCAATTTAAAATAACTGAGCACATAGCACATAACTTGCAAGTAGATAAAACTGTAGATAACACTGTAAAATTATAAGGGATTTTTCTCAGAACAAAAAGAAAGGAATAGGAGGTCACAAGTAAATATAGGTAAATAGAAGTTATCTTCTAAGACACAGGTCAGGGCACATGCCCAGGTTTCAGGCTTGATCCCCAGTGGGGGGTGTGCAGGAGGCAGCCGACCAATGATTCTCTCTCATCATTGATGTTTCTATCTCTCTCCCTCTCCCCTCCTCCCTATTTTCCAAGTAAAAAAACTATACAGTGAACTCTACATCATGTACTCAGTATTATAAGACAATCTTTGATTTAACTTTTCTTGGGCTTATTCTCAGTCCAAATGTGAATTTACAGAGGAAAAGTTGGTAAAATTTCGTATGTCCATTTGTTTTACTGAACATAAAGAACTAAAGCCAATATGAGTGGAGATGAGAAATATGTAGAAAATGTAGAGCTTTGATTAACCAAGAAAACCACTATTTTATAATTTAAAAATGAGCAGAATTTGAAAAGTACATATGTAATAAAATATATAGGAAAAGTTAGAACAAAAACACATTTTAAAGTTTCATTTTGTTACTAAAATATTAACATATAGATTACATTGTAATGCTCACTCACTAATTTTAAAAACATTTGTTAATAAACTTAAAATCACGTGAGTTTTAAAATTTCCATAGTAGCTATTATTAGTATGTGGAATGTGGAAAAGAGGCACCCATCCCACCATATTGCTTCAAAGAAAACTAACCCTAACCTTACAATTTTTTCTCTCCACTATCAATTGAAATGGTTAGTTCTGTCCTCAAAACGCCTATTCCCAACATGCCCTCATCCCCAATACACTCTCCTCCAACAGTGCCACAGTTGGGGCAACAAGCTATTTATTATTGTACTTGTAACAATGGTCATCTGTCAGCTTCTTGTTTTTCTGAGGGCTCCCGGTATTAACTCTTGTTTCTCTTCCTGCTCTGTAACCTGTGGCTTGGATCAGCACTGTTCTCCTTCCCTGACCTGCTGGAAAGTATAGTCTCCCAGCTTCTCTTCAAGTCCAGATCCCTAACATAAGCTTTAAAGATTTCAAAGGGTTTGGACTGCTATGTTAAAGACTATCAAGTGATGACTAATAATTCCATATTGCCCCTCTCCTTGTATTCTTGCCACTAAAAAAGTTCCTTCACACAGAGACAAAGTTGCTTTTACGGTGACGTAAGAACATCTCAAGATTCACCAACATAGTGCTTATCCAGGAATTTTACTTCGAGCTACTGTTGAGTCCACCAACTTAAAGAAGAATAGCAATGAAGTAAAGGTGTGTTCTCCTCTTTTCTCAGAGTCTAACAGTGTCAGACCTTGCCCCAATGAGTTTGAGTACCAGGTCTAGGTTACAGGAAGATCCTAGACTAAAAAAAATAAAAAATAAATCTGAAGCAAAGGGGGAAAAGTAGGAACTGGAGTTTTCTAAATGAAAGAAGAATTCTTCTGATGATCTATCTATCTAAGAACTTTCATTGGTAGTCAACAAGTTATCTAAATATTACTGAAACATTCATGATTTTGCATAGATAAATGCTTTATGCTTGCAAATACAAAAAATAATATTTTATATCCAATTTTCTAAATATGTACACATAATCTAAAGTACACCAGAAAAGCATTTACTCATATATAGTAATTAATGAATTTAAAACTGTTACCAACTAGTGTGACTTAATTAGGATTTTCAATCTAAAAATTTGGGCCTACAAAGGAAGATAAATACCGCAACAGAATAAAATGCAAATCTGACTGGGGAAGAGGGGCTTTTTCAATTAATATCTACAAAGGCTTCAATAAGAAGTAAATGTTTCAGAGTATGAGAAAAATTAGAAACAATAAATTTTTTTAAAATGCAAATATTAAAGTCTTCCCTAGCTCAGAGTCTTTGAAGGTTTTCTTTCTGGTTTTGTTTTCAAATTTTTCTTTGGTTTTAAGTTGCCACCACACTTCACATTATATCTTTCCCAAACAGCAGCATTATTAAAACCAGAGTGACACTGGTGAGTCTATCGTTACAGTATTTTCCTATTTCTCCTCTTCATTTTCAGAGTTAATAAAAGATCAGAGGTCATTATATTTTTTCAATTGAAAAAAAAAATAGGTGATAAAGTTTGAATCATTAAGACACAATAAAGCACAGTCTCAATAAATAGGAACTGTCCGCCCCTCAAAAACTTACAAACATCATAATGTTTGTAATTCATACTATAAATTTGACTGAGAAAGAAAAAACATACAGCAGCCTCTTTGTAAACAATTATTTCTGAGGTCTAATGACTGAAATCTTGTCAATAAAACATGTATCAGTTCTAG
The DNA here is from genome assembly GCF_000412655.1 of Myotis brandtii. NCBI lineage: Eukaryota > Metazoa > Chordata > Mammalia > Chiroptera > Vespertilionidae > Myotis > Myotis brandtii. The sequence continues at coordinate 1,547,611 of NW_005355410.1, read as the reverse complement.
TATGCTCTCTTCAGTCCTTAACTACATCTTTTTGAGGCCTCATCTTCCAGTAGCAAAAATGAAAGCATAATCTGATAAGCAGCAGCATAATATTAGTAAATCGTCAAATAATTAAACAATTAAAACTACATAAGTGTACTAACTGGTAGTAGAATAAATCCCTATCTACTGCAGTTCTAAAATAAAAAGGGTTATGTTAAATATTAGGTCTCTTCACATTTATATTTCATATTTTTGAAAGAAAAAATTTAGATTTATTTGATGCATAGTCTGGTAGAATTTTTTAAAAAGAACTTTCTAAAACAATCTTGCACATCACTTATATGTAAATAGACTAAAACAATTCCAAACTGAATTATGAACAGAAGTGACCAAACTAGATCTTGCTATCCACACAAACATCATGCAGCCAAAGAGTAAGTTGGGATCATAGTACTGGTCTAGTGTTGTCTCATTGGACATAATTTCCCCCTGGCCAGCCTCCAAATTCCCATACAGAACAAAAAAACCCCCACAAAACAAACAAAAAAAGAAGTGACCAAACTAACCTAACTACACAGGTATGAACAAGGCAATAATACTGCTGCATTGTGCAGAAAAAATAATTTGTTAAAAAGACTATGCACAGAAAAATCCCTTTCTGGTAACTAAAGAGAAGTAAACAGAACTGCAAAATACAAAACAAACAAACAAACAAACAAAAACACAAAGAAAAGAATAAAAGGCACTTTATATATCAACACAAGTTAGCGTTTCAACTGCTACTAAGTATCTGCTGAAACAGTTCTAACTCTATATGACAAGGAGAGAGGTTTGGGGGAGATGGGGAAAGTAATGAGCACTGAAAATCATTTCTTCAAATACCTGTAAGTTAAACAACTTTGCTTTCTATATGTAAATGCAATGCATATTATAATACAAAGTAACACTGATAATTTGTTCGTGAGTTAAAATAACATCCGCCCGCAGAAATTACAGATATAGAAATTGGATGGATTTGCATATCTTAAAATATGCAATCAATGTTCATTTCAAATCACCAATAATTAGGAAGCCAGTAAAAGTCATGTATTTGATAAAACTGGATCCTACCAGATCCAGTCTTAGTTTCACCCTGCAACTATTTTTACAGACACAATTTGCATCAACATTCAGTATCTTGTTGAAATTGTCATGTTACAATCTAAATACTTCATTAAGAAATTGTAAATTATTTGAAAATCTATAGATTTTGTTCACAAAATTCTCCAAAATACTTTCGCTTAGGTACTAAAGACAGTAATTTCAAATATTACAGAACGAGACTGCTAATTATGCCTGGATTGTACTGCATAAACATATTTAGATTTGCTGCAACAGTATCATGAACTTTGAAAACTTGAGGTGTGAAGATCTTTTCTAAATTTTGTAAATTATTTTTTTCACAAAACCAAAAACCTGAAGAGATTGCATATGCCCATAATTTTCAAAGTAGTTCAAATTATCTGAAAACCTCGCAAAATAACTGAATAGCTTGACACTCCACTCCACAGACAAGATCCTACCAATATCATTTAAGTAATATTAACTCCGAATAATCCTGCAGCCACATGAGGTATTTTGCCATACATCAGATAATGCCAAACACCAGGCCCTCTCCTTTCATTCTTCCCGGTTTCTGCCATGTCGTTGCCAAAACTACCTCCCTAGGGAATGTGATCATCAAGTAGCACCCCTCAACTCCGAGGGCCCAAGTCGTTAAGTTCCCAGTGCCGGGAAGTAAGACCAAATACAACCAAAGGAAGATACTTTCCCCCAGTAAGTCTGGAATGCGTAAAAAAAAAGGGGGCGGGCGGCTTCTAAATCTAAAACTATATTCCTACAGCCTTCCACTGCATTCAAAAGCGAATACCACGCAAGGGCTCCCAAGCCCACCTCAAATACGGCCCTTCCGTCTGAATCCACCTGCCCCTCAGACAAACTCACCAGGCCTACAGCCTTCCACTGCATTCAAAAGCGAATACCACGAACGAGGTATTCAAAAGCGAATACCACAAACTCACCAGAACGAGGGCGGGAAAGGAGACCTGAGCACAGGAGGCTTTGCAGAACGGAGAGAAGGATGCTCAAGGGGCTCAAAATCGCGGCTTGTCACAAGTGGTAAGGAGACGACTCCGGGCCTTCCCAGCCCGGGTCCGCCCGACGCCTTCCCCCGATACCCGCACCAAAGCACACAATTCAAGCTTACCTCCTCCCCGAGCTCCCTTCGCAGGCACAGTCGGGAGGCGTCGCCGCCGCCACCGCTCTGAGGAGCAGGGGATGCGACTCTCTGTCCCCGCGCGTGGCCCCGGGAGGACAACAAGAAGGAGATGCGCGCGCGGCTCCCGGGAACCGGCCCTCGGCTGGCGAGGGGGCCCGGGGGCGGCTGAGAAGCGGAACTCGCCAGCCGCTTCGCCAGTATCAAGCGAGACTGGGACGTAGAGAGAAAAACAACAAAGAGACGCTGGGAAATAAGAAAAGCCAACGAAAACACTTTCAGGGCACCAGAAGGAGCGCCTCAAAATGCCGCCGGAAGTCGAGGGTTTGCCCTGTTCCTCTACAGGCCGAGGCAGCTTCCGGCTGCCAAATTAGACGTCAGCACGCAGGCACCGCCCCTCCGTGGACACGCCCTCCACCTCCCCTGGAGGCGGCAGTGGGAATTGGCTGGTCTTGGTGAGAGATTCCTGGAGAGGATCTCAAATTCCCAATTAAAAATGATTTTAAGCCCAGCCGGCCTGGCTCAGTGATTGAGCGTCAAACTGTGAACCAGGAAGTCAGGGTCCATTCACGGTCAGGGCACGTGCCTGGGTTGAGGGCTGGATCCCCAGTGCGGGTGTGCAGGAGGCAGCTGACCAATGATTCTGCCCATCATTAATTCCCCCTCCCCCCAACCCCCATTCCTCTCTAAAATCAATAAAAATATCTTAAGAGGGAGAGTTTTGTTCTTTTATTACATTAGTTCTTAGTTCTTGCAATAAGCTGTTGTAAATGTGGTAAAGGCCACATTTGTTGTCGAAAGTAAGTACATTCATTGGCTCTACAAAGTTTAATGAACGCTGAGCTGGAGCGACAGGAAATATTTATTCTGTTATTGACACTCCACTTTCTGGGCCATGGTCTATTCCTGTGGAGCGAACGGAAGCACAGCTGTGTTTTTAAAGGCACAAGCAGAATTTGTTGAAAATTAAAGCAAAAATATTTAATGTATTTCTGGCAACCTTTTTTTTTTTTTTCTTGTTTAGGGTCTAATCATTTGCATTAAACTAGTTATTAAAATTACTTGAGATGGTTATGTTAGGGGCAGAAATAGACTATTGGGGACTAGCTATAATTATAAAAAATATTAATCATGTTCTGTTAACCATGATTTTTCTATTCTGATGAGAGAAAGCACATTTTAACCTGGCTGAAAGATGTAGGCCCTGGGATATGAGAGCCTACATCAGAATGCAGTTCATTTTCCTTCTTCCAGAACTACCTATTGTGGAAAGATTAAGCAATTTAGTCCTAGTCCCTGGGCGACCCCCAAACCCACATGGCCTGTAACCATTATACCTTGCCTACTTTCCTACATAATCTTTGTCCCTCTACCCAATATAAGCAGCTGGCTTGTGGGGAGGGGCAGAGCAGATTTTTGTGGATGACCTGCTGCTCTCCCTCTCCCATGCTGCTGGCTTTATTGGAATAAACACTCATATATGATTCAACCCTGTCTCTTCTCAATTAGCTCAAGTAGTGACAGGCAGCCAGGACTCATTGGTTGTCCGGTTACAGTTAGTCAAACATCATGAATCAAAGAAAAAAACTCAGTACCTAGCTTCTTACAAGTTAAACAAAAGGGGAAAATGTGAATTTATTTATTACACTTATTTTGTTCTCTGACAAAACCAAGGAATAAGAAAACGCTTTAACCAAAACTATTGATAAAACTTAAAAAAGAAACTGGTACAATGATTTGGTCTTGGAATCAGTAAATTAAAATGTGAGAACAGAGTGTAAAAATCAAGAGCATTAAGCATTCCTGATGGCATGCCAAGCTATTTTAGAGAGAGCAGCAAGAGCTTCTCTGCAAGTAGGTTTGATGAAACTCTTTGGCAGCAAGAATCCATATTTGCCTGTATCTCGAAGTTCAATTGTAAAGGAATATTTGATGCCCAAGTCATAGATCCAGTCATCTGAACCTCCAGGAGCTAGATCTATAAGAAGAAAAAAGAAATTACTTTTCAAAATACAGATGTTTCAAATTAACTAACAAAATGTGTTTTTTTCCCTAAAAATGAAAATTGCTTTGCATTTTTCTGATTAGTAAGTAATATACATTGTTGGTAAAAACAATGGAGATTTATGGAAAACAGGTTAAGGAAGAAAATAAGAATTATCCATAACTTTACCAAGAAGAGATAATCACCGTTGATGTCTTAGTGCCTTTTTTTTTTTGTAGTAAAGGCTATAACCAAAAAATATTTAACTCAATTTTTAAAATTTTCTAAGTTAATATTTTTCCTACATACATAAGATCATTCTATACATTCTGTTTTGTAACATTTCTAAACATGATATCTGTCGTGACCAGTTTTATGTATTGATAAGCTCAAATAATGTTTAACTCATAGCACTGCACTGTAAAGTTGGATGTAAATTAATTTAAATACCTATTTGAGACCTTTAGATTTTTCTAATTTCTAAGTAATATAAACAACGTTACAATGAACAACCTTGTTTATACATAACTGCTTCTTTGTTCTTTAGAATATTATTTCCTAGAAGTAGATTGCTAGCATAAGGGTATGTACTTTTTACAATTATTCTACATGTTGTCAAATAGTTTCAAAAGGTTCACCAATTTATACCTGCACTAGCAAGGTATGAATATGCCCACTTCTCCCTCCCACATTATCCATGAAATTTTGCATTTATTGCAATTTTATGGGTGAAAAAATAATATCAAATTGTCTTGCTTTATGTTTTTTATTACCAGTGAATTGAATGTTTTGTTTGATACATTTATTGTCTATGTTTATATATATATATATTTCATTAATTGTCTTACTCATTTCTATTTTGTTCAATTTATAGATGGTTTATAAAAGCAACATTGGTGTTATCCTCGTGTAATATGGGGAGAAGTTTTTCTTCTTATTTGGTTATTTAACTTTCAACTTGGTTTATGACTGGATTTTTATATAAAAATATTTTCTCTATCTGGAATTTATTTTGGAGAAAAATACCTTAGTAATCCAATTATTTTTCTAAGTAACATCAGGTTTCTCAACCCTATTAATTGAATAATCTAACATTCTTAACTGGTTAGAAATGCTTTATTTATGAAATACTACATCTCCTTGTATATTTGAGGTTTCTAATGTATTTTAATATTTGGTTGGAGTGAATTCTCTCTTATTAGTCTTATTTTTCGGAATTCTACAAGCTCTTCTACTAAATGTATTCTTTCAAATGAAGTTCAAAATCATTTAAGTGTTCATTGGGATTTATGCACTAATTAATTTAGAACAACTGACACATTTTTTACATTGATTTCCCACCAAAAAACATGGCAGATTTCTCCTTTTGTTCATCTTCTTTTATGTACACCAGTAAAATTTTCTAGGTTTTTAACATATATAGATTATATGGATTTGTGTGTGTACATGCATATATACATTTAACAATGAATCCACATATTTGTATGTAACTATATGTAATATGTGTGCATGTATATATATGTACATATATAGAGGAAGTAGGATCTTTTTTTCATTTTATTTTCTACCTGATTATTTTTGGTATATAAGAAAGTTGTAGAGTTGTGTATATTTAGCTCATAGTCAGAAACCTTACTCAACTTTTTAATTGTTACTAATATTTTTTGTGAATTTTCTACTGTTTTCCATGTAGACAACCATCCTATCTAATAAAAGAGAAACATGGTAATTAGCCATACAGCCACTACCCTTCCCATTGGCTAATCAGTGAGATATGCAAATTAACTGCCAACCAAGATGGCGGCCGGCAGCCAGGCAGCTTACGCGAACAGGGAGGCTTGCTTGCTTCAGTGATGGAGGAAGCCAAGCT